>NC_141877.1:392014209-392321709 GCF_056163025.1 Triticum urartu
ATCTAAGGGTGGCGGCCACAAGGGGGAGGAGAGGGAGGCGCAGGGTATATGGGCCTTAGGGCCCATCTGCCATTAGGGTTTGCCCCCTCTCTCCTTCTAGGCGCATGGGCCTTAGTGGGACTGGTTCCCTTGGCCCATGTAGGCCAAGGAACACTCCCTTCAGCCCATGTGGCCCCCCGGGGCTGGTGGCCCCACTTGGTGGACCCCCGGGACCCTCCCGGTGGTCCCGGTACATTACCGATAAACCCCGAAACTCTTCCGGTGACCAAAACAGGACTTCCCATATATAAATCTTTACCTCCGGACCATTCCAGAACTCCTCGTGACGTCCGGGATCTCATCCGGGACTCCGAACAACATTCGGTAACCACATACAAACTTCCTTTACAACCCTAGCGTCATCGAACCTTAAGTGTGTAGACCCTACGGGTTCGGGAGACATGCAGACATGACCGAAACGTTCTCCGGTCAATAACCAACAGCGGGATCTGGATACCCATGTTGGCTCCCACACGTTCCACGATGATCTCATCGGATGAACCACGATGTCAAGGACTTAATCAATCCCGTATACAATTCCCTTTGTCTATCGGTACGATACTTGCCCGAGATTCGATCGTCGGTATACCGATACCTTGTTCAATCTCGTTACCGGCAAGTCTCTTTACTCGTTGCGTAACACATCATCCCGTGATCAACTCCTTGATCACATTGTGCACATTATGATGATGTCCTACCGAGTGGGCCCAGAGATACCTCTCCGTTTACACGGAGTGACAAATCCCAGTCTCGATTCGTGCCAACCCAACAGACACTTTCGGAGATACCTGTAATGTACCTTTATGGCCACCCAGTTACGTTGTGACGTTTGATACACCCAAAGCACTCCTACGGTATCCGGGAGTTGCACAATCTCATGGTCTAAGGAAACGATACTTGACATTAGAAAAGCTTTAGCATACGAACTACATGATCTTGTGTTAGGCTTAGGATTGGGTCTTGTCCATCACATCATTCTCCTAATGATGTGATCCCGTTATCAATGACATCCAATGTCCATGGTCAGGAAACCGTAACCATCTATTGATCAACGAGCTAGTCAACTAGAGGCTTACTAGGGACATGGTGTTGTCTATGTATCCACACATGTATCTGAGTTTCCTATCAATACAATTATAGCATGGATAATAAACGATTATCATGAACAAGGAAATATAATAATAACTAATTTATTATTGCCTCTAGGGCATATTTCCAACACTTTTCAGGTATTTCAGGATGTTCTTGACCGCTGTCCAGTGATCCATTCCTGGATTACTTTGGTACCTCCCTGCTAAACTTATAGCAAGGCACACATCAGGTCTGGTACACAGCATTGCATACATGATAGATCCTATGGCTGATGCATAGGGAACATCTTTCATATTCTCTCTACCTTCTGCAGTGGTCGGGCATTGAGTCTTACTCAATTTCACATCTTGTAACACAGGCAAGAACCCTTTCTTTGCTTGATCCATTTTGAACTTCTTCAAAATTTTGTCAAGGTATGTGCTTTGTGAAAGTCCAATTAAGCGTCTTGATCTATCTCTATAGATCTTAATGCCTAATATGTAAGCAGCTTCACCGAGGTCTTTCATTGAAAAACTTTTATTCAAGTATCCCTTTATGCTATCCAGAAATTCTATATCATTTCCAATTAGCAATATGTCATCCACATATAATATCAGAAATGCTACAGAGCTCCCACTCACTTTCTTGTAAATACAGGCTTCTCCGAAAGTCTGTATAAAACCAAATGCTCTGATCACACTATCAAAACGTTTATTCCAACTCCGAGAGGCTTGCACCAGTCCATAAATGGATCGCTGGAGCTTGCACACTTTGTTAGCTCCCTTTGGATCGACAAAACCTTCCGGTTGCATCATATACAACTCTTCTTCCAGAAATCCATTCAGGAATGCAGTTTTGACATCCATCTGCCAAATTTCATAATCATAAAATGCGGCAATCGCTAACATGATTCGGACGGACTTAAGCATCGCTACGGGTGAGAAGGTCTCATCGTAGTCAATCCCTTGAACTTGTCGAAAACCTTTCGCGACAAGTCGAGCTCTGTAGACAGTAACATTACCATCAGCGTCAGTCTTCTTCTTGAAGATCCATTTATTCTCAATTGCTTGCCGGTCATCGGGCAAGTCAACCAAAGTCCATACTTTGTTCTCATACATGGATCCCATCTCAGATTTCATGGCTTCAAGCCACTTTACGGAATCTGGGCTCACCATCGCTTCTTCATAGTTCGTAGGTTCATCATGATCTAGTGGCATGACTTCCAGAACTGGATTACCGTACCACTCTGGTGCGGATCTTACTCTGGTTGATCTACGAGGTTCAGTAGTATCTTGTTCTGAAGTTTCATGATCATTATCATTAACTTCCTCACTTATTGGTGTAGGTGTCGCAGAAACAATTTTCTGTGATGTACTACTTTCCAACAAGGGAGTAGGTACAGTTACCTCGTCAAGTTCTACTTTTCTCCCACTCACTTCTTTCGAGAGAAACTCCTTCTCAAGAAAGTTTCCGAATTTAGCGACAAAAGTCTTGCCTTCGGATCTGTGATAGAAGGTGTATCCAATAGTTTCCTTTGGATATCCTATGAAGACACATTTCTCCGATTTGGGTTCGAGCTTATCAGGTTGAAGCTTTTTCACATAAGCATCGCAGCCCCAAACTTTAAGAAACGACAACTTAGGTTTCTTGCCAAACCACAGTTCATAAGGCGTCGTTTCAACGGATTTTGATGGTGCCCTATTTAACGTGAATGCGGCCGTCTCTAGAGCATAACCCCAAAATGATAGCGGTAAATCAGTAAGAGACATCATAGATCGCACCATATCTAGTAAAGTACGATTACGACGTTCGGGCACACCATTACGTTGTGGTGTTCCGGGTGGCATGAGTTGCGAAACTATTCCACAGTTTTTCAAATGTACACCAAACTCGTAACTCAAATATTCTCCACGATCAGATCGTAGAAACTTTATTTTCTTGTTACGATGATTTTCAACTTCACTCTGAAATTCTTTGAACCTTCCAAATGTTTCAGATTTATGTTTCATTAAGTAAATATACCCATATCTGCTTAAATCATCTGTGAAGGTGAGAAAATAACGATATCCGCCACGAGCCTCAATATTCATCGGACCACATACATCGGTATGTATGATTTCCAACAAATCTGTTGCTCTCTCCATAGTACCGGAGAACGGTGTTTTAGTCATCTTGCCCATGAGGCACGGTTCGCAAGTACCAAGTGATTCATAATCAAGTGGTTCCAAAAGTCCATCAGTATGGAGTTTCTTCATGCGCTTTATACCGATATGACCTAAACGACAGTGCCACAAATAAGTTGCACTTTCATTATCAACTCTGCATCTTTTGGCTTCAACATTATGAATATGTGTATTACTACTATCGAGATTCAATAAGAATAGACCACTCTTCAAGGGTGCATGACCATAAAAGATATTACTCATATAAATAGAACAACCATTATTCTCTGATTTAAATGAATAACCGTCTCGCATTAAACAAGATCCAGATATAATGTTCATGCTCAACGCTGGCACCAAATAACAATTATTTAGGTCTAATATTAATCCTGAAGGTAGATGTAGAGGTAGCGTGCCGACTGCGTTCACATCGACTTTGGAACCGTTTCCCACGCGCATCATCACCTCGTCCTTAGCCAATCTTCGCTTAATCCGTAGCCCCTGTTTCGAGTTGCAAATATTAGCAACAGAACCAGTATCAAATACCCAGGTGCTACTGCGAGCATTAGTAAGGTACACATCAATAACATGTATATCACATATACCTTTGTTCACGTTGCCATCCTTCTTATCCGCCAAATACTTGGGGCAGTTCCGCTTCCAGTGACCAGTCTGCTTGCAGTAGAAGCACTCAGTTTCAGGCTTAGGTCCAGACTTGGGTTTCTTCTCTTGAGCAGCAACTGGCTCGCTGTTCTTCTTGAAGTTCCCCTTCTTCTTTCCTTTGCCCTTTTTCTTGAAACTAGTGGTCTTGTTGACCATCAACACTTGATGCTCTTTCTTGATTTCTACCTCCGCAGCTTTCAGCATCGCGAAGAGCTCGGGAATAGTCTTGTTCATCCCTTGCATATTATAGTTCATCACGAAGCTCTTGTAGCTTGGTGGCAGTGATTGGAGAATTCTGTCAATGACGCAATCATTTGGAAGATTAACTCCCAATTGAATCAAGTGATTATTATACCCAGACATTTTGAGTATATGCTCACTGACAGAACTGTTCTCCTCCATCTTGCAGCTATAGAATTTATTGGAGACTTCATATCTCTCAATCCGGGCATTTGCTTGAAATATTAACTTCAACTCCTGGAACATCTCATATGCTCCATGACGTTCAAAACGTCGTTGAAGTCCCGATTCTAAGCCGTAAAGCATGGCACACTAAACTATCGAGTAGTCATCAGCTTTGCTCTGCCAGACGTTCATAACATCTGGCGTTGCTCCAGCAGCAGGCCTGGCACCCAGCGGTGCTTCCAGGACGTAATTCTTCTGTGCAGCAATGAGGATAATCCTCAAGTTACGGACCCAGTCCGTGTAATTGCTACCATCATCTTTCAACTTTGCTTTCTCAAGGAACGCATTAAAATTCAACGGAACAACAACACGAGCCATCTATCTACAATCAACATAAACAAGCAAGATACTATCAGGTACTAAGTTCATGATAAATTAAAGTTCAATTAATCATATTACTTAAGAACTCCCACTTAGATAGACATCCCTCTAATCCTCTAAGTGATCACGTGATCCAAATCAACTAAACCATGTCCGATCATCACGTGAGATGGAGTAGTTTCATCGGTGAACATCATTATGTTGATCATATCTACTATATGATTCACGCTCGACCTTTCGGTCTCCGTGTTCCGAGGCCATATCTGTATATGCTTGGCTCGTCAAGTATAACCTGAGTATTCTGCGTGTGCAACTGTTTTGCACCCGTTGTATTTGAACGTAGAGCCTATCACACCCGATCATCACGTGGTGTCTCAGCACGAAGAACTTTCGCAACGGTGCATACTCAGGGAGAACATTTCTTGATAATTTAGTGAGAGATCATCTTATAATGCTACCGTCAATCAAAGCAAGATAAGATGCATAAAAGATAAACATCACATGCAATCAATATAAGTGATATGATATGGCCATCATCATCTTGTGCCTGTGATCTCCATCTCCGAAGCACCGTCATGATCACCATCGTCACCGGCGCGACACCTTGATCTCCATCGTAGCATCGTTGTCGTCTCGCCAATCTTATGCTTCCACGACTATCCCTACCGTTTAGTAATAAAGTAAAGCATTACATCGCGATTGCATTTCATACAATAAAGCGACAACCATATGGCTCCTGCCAGTTGCCGATAACTCGGTTACAAAACATGATCATCTCATACAATAAAATTCAGCATCATGCCTTGACCATATCACATCACA
Organism: Triticum urartu; assembly: GCF_056163025.1. Classification (NCBI taxonomy): domain Eukaryota; kingdom Viridiplantae; phylum Streptophyta; class Magnoliopsida; order Poales; family Poaceae; genus Triticum; species Triticum urartu. Next base: position 392,019,753 of record NC_141877.1, read on the forward strand.
ACATGCCCTGCAAAAACAAGTTAGACGTCCTCTACTTTGTTGTTGCATGTTTTACGTGGCTGCTACGGGCTTAAGTAAGAACCAATATCACCTACGCATCAAAACCACAACGATAGTTTGTCAAATAGACTCCGTTTTAACCTTCGCAAGGACCGGGCGTAGCCATACTTGGTTCAACTAAAGTTGGAGAGACAGTCGCCCGCAAGCCATCTCTGTGCAAAGCACGTCGAGGGAACCGGTCTCGCGTAAGCGTACGCGTAAGGTTGGTCCGGGTCGTCTCGTCCAACAATACCGCCGAACCAAAGTATGACATGCTGGTAGGCAGTATGACTTATATCGCCCACAACTCACTTGTGTTCTACTCGTGCATATAACATCAACATAAATAACCTAGGCTCGGATGCCACTGTTGGGTTTCGTAGTAATTTCAAAAAAATTCCTACGCACACGCAAGATCATGTGATGCATAGCAACGAGGGGGAGAGTGTTGTCTACGTACCCAACGCAGACCGACTGCGGAAGTGATGACACGACGTAGAGGAAGTAGTCGTACGTCTTCACGATCCAACCGATCAAGCATCGAAACTACGGCACCTCCGAGTTTGAGCACACGTTCAGCTTGATGACGATCCCCGGACTCCGATCCAGCAAAGTGTCGGGGAAGAGTTCTGTCAGCACGACGGCGTGGTGACGATCTTAATGTACTACAGCAGCAGGGTTTCGCCTAAACTCCGCTACAGTATTATCGAGGTATATGGTGGCAGGGGGCACCGCACACGGCTAAGGAATAGATCACGTGGATAAACTTGTGTGTCTAGAGGTGCCCCCTGCCTCCGTATATAAAGGAGTAGAGGGGGGAGACTGGCCGGCCAAGGAGGAGGGCGCAGGAGAGTCCTACTCCCTTTAGGAGTAGGATTCCCCCCCCCAATCCTAGTCGGAATAGGATTCGCGGAGGGGGAAAAGAGGAGGAGGGGGCTGGCCACCTCTCCTAGTCCTAATAGGACTAGGGGAAGGGGGAGGCGCACAGCCCATCTAGGGCAGCCTCTTCTCTTTTCCACCAAGGCCCACTATGGCCCATATAGCTCTCGGGGGGTTCAGGTAACCCTCCCGGTATTCCGGTAAAATCCCGATTTCACCCGGAACACATCCGATATCCAAACATAGGCTTCCAATATATCAATCTTTACGTCTCGACCATTTCGAGACTCCTCGTCATGTCCATGATCACATCCGGGACTCTGAACAACCTTCGGTACATCAAAATGCATAAACTCATAATGTAACTGTCATCGTAACCTTAAGCGTGCGGACCCTACGGGCTCGAGAACAATGTAGACATGACCGAGACACGTCTCCGGTCAATAACCAATAGCGGGACCTGGATGCCCATATTGGCTCCTACATATTCTACGAAGATCTTTATCGGTCAGACCGCATAACAACATACGTTGTTCCCTTTGTCATCGGTATGTTACTTGCCCGAGATTCGATCGTCGGTATCCAATACCTAGTTCAATCTCGTTATCGGCAAGTCTCTTTACTCGTTCTGTAATACATCATCTCACAACTAACATATTAGTTGTAATGCTTGCAAGGCTTATGTGATGTGTATTACCGAGAGGGCCCAGAGATACCTCTCCGACAATCGGAGTGACAAATCCTAATCTCGATGTACGCCAAGCCAACATCTACCTTCGGAGACACCTGTAATGCTCCTTTATAATCACCCAGTTACATTGTGACGTTTGGTAGCACCCAAAGTGTTCCTCCGGCAAACGGGAGTTGCATAATCTCATAGTCATAGGAACATGTATAAGTCATGAAGAAAGCAATAGCAACATACTAAACGATCGTGTGCTAAGCTAATGGAATGGGTCATGTCAATCAGATCATTCAACTAATGATGTGACCTCGTTAATCAAATAACAACTCATTGTTCATGGTTAGGAAACATAACCATCTTTGATTAACGAGCTAGTCAAGTAGAGGCATACTAGTGACACTTTGTTTGTCTATGTATTCACACATGTATTATGTTTCCGGTTAATACAATTCTAGCATGAATAATAAACATTTATCATGATTATAAGGAAATAAATAATAACTTTATTATTGCCTCTAGGGCATATTTCCTTCAATAGCTAGTAAAGGAAAGAATGTTGTTAACATTACAGTTATGAGAAGTGATCCACCTAGACCAGTTGATTTGAACATTGTTCATGTTTATGAAGAGCAGGTTCCTTTGTCAGAAATAGGTGTACCAGTTGTCTATGAGGTAGACAATTCAGGAGTTCTTTTCCCCAGCCAAGTGAAACCCCAACCACAGCCAGTCCAAGTAATGAACACACAAGAGAGCTCTTGTTTGTTGAAGCAAAAGGGCCCAAGTGAACCCGAGTTTGCTTTGGATAATGGTAATGAGAGGCATGAGTATTTCATGGAGACAGACCAAGAGCAAGAGCACATTGAGCAGATGACGGAGCAGAAAAGAAATGAAGAAATTCAGAGGTACATGAGTAATAAGATACAAAGAGAGAAGTACAAGGCAGCAAAAAGAAAACTCCCACAGCTGCTTGCTGAGGAGTTCACTGATAGTGAAAGTGAGGATGAAGATCTAGAAGATGAGAACATATTGGCTAGGTTGGAGGCAATGAAGAGGCATAGGGATGATCCACTATATCACTTTGAAGGAGACATTGATGTAGAAGAGCTATATGGATCAGATGAGGAGGAGGAGGAGAATGAAGGAAGAGATGAAGAGGAAGGACAAGAGGAGCCACTAGATGAGGGCTTGAGAGGAAGAAGCAGTGTAGGAGGAAGCAGTGCAGGAGGTAGCAGCAGCATAGGAGGAAGTAAGGAGGGGGAAGGGGCCGACAACAAGATCCCATGCAAGTTTGGATCAAATCATAGAGCAAAACTGGGCACCTTCATCTGATGAGGAGAGCAACCCAGGTGACTTAAGTCAGGAAGAGAATGATTGGGCTTAGCTTCCACCATTTAAGCCATCAAATGGTAGGAAGAGCAAGGCCAAAAAGAATAAAGTTAGGGTTTGGTATGATGAGAAGAGGGAAAACCCACAAGAACAATTTGTCAAGAAACTTTGTTTCCTAGATGTGCAGCAGTTCAGAAGGGCACTGCTTACATTTCACATCTCACAAAACAGGAACTACTCATTTCATAGGAATTGCTCAGATAGAATTATTGTAGTTTGTAGTACAGATGACTGTCCTTTTTCATTGCTGCTTCCAAAATTGCACATGAGAAGAAATTTTGCATAAATAAAATGAACTTGTACCACAATTTCCCTGCTGTTGGAGAGAGCACCAAAGTGACTGCTAGGTGGTTGGCACATGAGTGTGAGCAATAGTTAAGGTCTGACATAAACACACTAGTCCAGGAAATAATGGACAATTTGAAGAAAAAACATGGAATTGAAGTGTCCATTCACATGGTCTACAGGGCAAGGAAAGCAACTAAGGAAGTTGTCCAAGGAGATCAGAGGGCACAATACACTAGGATAAGGGATTACCTCCAAGTTGTGTTGGATACCAATCCTGGAAGTAGATGCATTGTTACAACAAAGCATTTAAAGACTCGGCCTAGCAAAAACCCTAGATTTCATGGCTTGTTCATGTGCCTCAATGCTTGCAAAGAGGGCTTCATAAATGGTTGCAGACCCTTCATAGGTACTTGCATAATTATTTTCCCAACATCTTTCCCATTGCATTTGGTTATGTTTGGTACTAATGTGTTCTGTTTGGTTTTAGGTGTTGATGGTTGCTTTGTTAAGTTGACAACAGGGCAACAAATATTGGCTGCAACTGGAAGAGATAGTAATAACAACATCTTTCCCATTGCATTTGCAATTGTTGACAAGGAAGACACTGCCAGCTGGTCCTGGTTTCTAACCCAGCTCAAGTATGCTCTTGGTGGTGAGTCAGGGAACTATGGCAACTACACTATCATATCTGATAGACAAAAGGTACCTCGCACATCATCACTCTTATATTTACTGAAGTTTTACCATGCTTAGTACTGTCAAATTGTTTGTTGTTATACTATATTTTGAACACTAGTTATTTAAACAGTGCCTTCTTAAAGCCATAAACAATGTCTTCCCAAATTGCCCTCAAAGATACTGCCTTAGACATATTTATCAGAACTTTCAAACAGCTGGCTTTAGAGGTGAAGAGTTAAAGAAGTATATGGATCAGGCTAGTTATTCATATACTGAGCATGGTTTTGATGAAGCAATGGAAGGCATGAAAAGAGAGTGTGAGGCAGCTTGGAAATGGCCTAGAAAGATACCCAAGCATACATGGGCTAGACATGCCATGGATAAAAATTGTAAAACTGATTTGGTTGTTAACAATATTAGTGAAGTTTTCAACAAAATGATACTTGATGTGAGAGGGAAACCAATTAAAACCATGGTTGATGGCATCAGAACTAAATTGCTAGTTAAGTTCAATGCAAACAGGACCAAGACTGGGACAACCAAGTGGCAGATATGCCCAACATATGCTGAAAAACTAGAAGAAGCAAAACACCATGCTAGATATTGCCAGTCCATCAAAGCAGGACCTGATCTATACCAGGTTAGCAGTGGAGAAAGCACACATGCAGTAAATCTACAAGTGCACACATGTGGGTGTAGTAAATGGGACATGACTGGTGTTCCTTGCAAGCATGGTGTTTCTGCAATTAATAAGGCAAAACTTCATCCAGAAGATTTTGTTAGTGATTTCTTCAAGAAACCAATGTACCAAGCAGCCTACAATCCAATTGTGTATCATGTGTCTGGGCCTGATCTATGGCCAAATACTGGGACCCTAACATAGAACCACCAGTTTTCAGAGACAAGCGAGGAAAGAAGCAGAATAAGAGGAGAAGGAATCAGTTTGATAAGCCAGCTCCCAAAGATACTTCAAGGATGAAAACAATAACATGCAGCAATTGCAACTTGACAGGTCATAGGTACACTAGCTGCCACAAAAATCTGAAGCCAGCCCTAGCAATGAGAAGGAACCAACACCAGGTTGAATCTTGTGTATATATGTTGTCACTGCAGGTTAAATCTTGTGTATATTTAATACTAAGTTCTAATCTGTCTATATGTTGTCACTGCAAGAAAACAGGAGAGTTGATGCACCAATGGCAGCTCCATCTGCTCCACCAGCAGCAAGGGCAAGAGCTCCTGCTGCAACCAGTGCAACACCAAGGACAGCTCCATCAGCTCCAGCTGCAACTAGGGCTGCACCTAGGGCAGCTCCTTCTGCTCCTGCTCCAACAAGACCAAGTTCATCTTCTGCTGTTGCTGATAGACCTAGTTCATCTTCTGCTAGTGCTGCTAGGACAAGGGCAAAGAGAACATTCATACCACCAAGAGTGTCAGGTACTGGAAGAGTGAGAAAGCCATCATACAAGATGTCTGACTGGTTCAATTGTTCTCAAGGCTGCAAGAAGTGATATCATGTTGAAACATGTTTAATTCGGCCTGTTTTGGCTAGTTTGTGATGAAGAATATTAAGAATTTCATGTTGAAACCAGTTAGTTCAAGTCCAAGTGGCGGACTATGTAATGTACCTAATGGTTGTGATGCACTATCATACCAGTTAGTTATGATGTTTTCAAGAAGTTTTCATTCTGTTGTTGTGATGATGATCATAGTTTTCATAGTTGATATGATGATGATCTTAGTTTTCATGGTGTTGATATGTTGGTGATCATAGTTTTAATAGTTGATATGATGATGATCTTAGTTTTCATAGTTGATATGTTGATGATCATAATTGATATGTTGGTGATCATAGTTTTCATAGTTGATATGATGATCTTAGTTTTCATGGTGTTGTTATGATGGTGATCACTTGGGCATTTAGGGTGCCTCGACGTCGACAAAAAAAATTGCACAAAAATAGTTTGGCCTGAGGCTCGAACCCAGGACCAGTGGGTAGTAACCATGCGTTCAATGCCAATGGGATAGTGCTAGTGATCTTGTTTGAGTAGCATCCGCAATTTTACTTATATTTAGTTAGGCACGTACTGTGTTGAGAGTGCATTGCGGTCGGCAGCATGGTGAACGTGCGTTTAGTATAACTCGTCATTTCGGTTTCTCAGCCTTTAATACATGTCCACCCACCGCTCTCTCCGATCACTCGCCCACTCGCCGCCCGCACCGCCCACTCCACTTCCCCCTCTCTCCCGTCGAAACCACCGCCGACAGCCACCCCACCGTCGCCATGGACTGGCAGCTGGCCATCGAAGAGCTCGCCGACAACAACCAGGAGCTGCGCGCGCAGTACAAGGAGATCGCGCGCTGGTTCCCTAGTCTGGCGATGCTGAGGAACCATGCCCGCGGCCTGGTGAAGGTGATGACACATGCCGAAAGGCAGCGTGCTTTCCCTACCGGCCGCATCGTCCCGCCGGCGACCATTCTCCTGTGGGCGATGCACGAGGTGCAGCGCTCCCCCGACCCCAGGCAGCGCGCCCGTTGGTGGATGTACCGCTCATCCACCATGCCGGCGGCCGCCGCAGATGAAATCACCGACGCCGTCCTTGCTCTCCCAGCCCCCATCAACAACGCCTACTGGGAGAGGTGCAATCCATGGGTCCTCGGGCCAGACGAGGACTCTGACGCCGAGTCCTCTGACGACTACTACTCTAATGATTCTGGCGACTACTCCTCTGACGACGAGGTGGACGAGGTCGTCGTACTCTCCTCCGACTCCTCTGATGACGAGCCTAATGTGCAGCTCCTGGCGCTGATACGTCTCCAACGTATCTATAATTTTTGATTGCTCCATGCTATATTATCTACTGTTTTAGACATTATTGGGCTTTATTTTCCACTTTTATATTATTTTTGTGACCAACCTATTAACCGGAGGCCCAACCCAGAATTGCTGTTTTTTGCCTGTTTTAGGGTTTCGAAGAAAAGGAATATCAAACGGAGTCCAAACGGAATGAAACCTTTGGAAATGTGATTTTCTCATCAGATAAGATCCAGGAGACTTGGACCCTCCGTCAAGAAAGCCATGAGGTGCTCACGAGGGTAGGGGCGCGCCCCCTCCCCTAGGGCGCGTCCCCTACCTCGTGGGCCCCTCGAAGCTCCACCGACGTACTTCTTCCTCCTATATATATATCCACGTACCCCCAAACGATCGGGGACGGAGCCAAAAACCTAATTCCACCACCGCAACTTTCTGTATCCACGAGATCCCATCTTGGGGCCTGTTCCGGAGCTCCGCCGGAGGAGGCATCGATCACGGAGGGCTTGTACATCATCATCCAAGCCCCTCCGATGAAGTGTGAGTAGTTTCCTTCAGACCTACGGGTCCATGGCTAGTAGCTAGATGGCTTCTTCTCTCTTTTTGGATCTCAATACAATGTTCTCCCCCTCTCTCGTGGAGATCTATTCGATGTAATCTTCTTTTTGCGGTGTGTTTGTTGAGACCGATGAATTGTGGGTTTATGATCAAGTCTATCTATGAATAATATTTGAATCTTCTCTGAATTCTTTTATGTATGATTGGTTATCTTTGCAAGTCTCTTTGAATTATCAGTTTGGTTTGGCCTACTAGATTGGTTGTTCTTGCCATGGGAGAAGTGCTTAGCTTTGGGTTCAATCTTGTAGTGTCATTTCCCAGTGATAGAAGGGGCAGCAAGGCATGTATTGTATTGTTGCCATCGAGGATAACAAGATTAGGTTTTTATCATATTGCATGAAACTATCCCTCTACATCATGTCATCTTGCTTAAGGCGTTACTCTATTTTTAACTTAATACTCTAGATGCATGCTGGATAGCGGTCGATGAGTGGAGTAATAGTAGTAGATGCAGAATCATTTCGGTCTACTTGTCTCGGACGTGATGCCTATATACATGTTCATACCTAGATATTCTCATAACTATGCTCAATTCTGTCAATTGCTCAACAGTAATTTGTTCACCCACCGTAGAATACTTGTGCTCTTGAGAGAAGCCACTAGTGAAACCTATGGCCCCGGGGTCTCTTTCTCATCATATCAATCTCCATCACTTTACTATTGCTTTGCTTTTACTTTGCTTTTACTTTATTTACTTTGCATCTCTATACCAAAAATACCAAAAAAATATTATTTATCATCTCTATCAGATCTCACTTTCGTAAGTGACCGTGAAGGGATTGACAACCCCTAAGCGTGTTGGTTGCGTTGAGCTATTGTTTTTGTATAGGTACGAGGGACTCGAGCGTAGCCTCCTACTGGATTGATACCTTGGTTCTAAAAAACTGAGGGAAATACTTACGCTACTTTGCTGCATCATCCCTTCCTCTTCGGGGAAATCCAACGCAGTGCTCAAGAGGTAGCAAGAAGAATTTCTGGCGCCGTTGCAGGGGAGGTTCGCGCAAGTTAAGATTTGACTCCCGACAACGAGCCATTTCTGGCGCCGTTGCCGGGGAGTCTGCGCAAAAGTCAACATACCAAGTACCCATCACAACCGCTATCTCCCGCATTACATTATTTGCCATTTGCCTCTCGTTTTCCTCTTCCCCATTTCACCCTTGCCGTTTTATTCGCCCTCTCTCTCTCTATCCTCCCTCTCTATTTGCCTCTTTTGCTTGTTTGCTCTTGTTTGCTCGTGTGTTAGTTTGCTTGCTTGTCGTTATGGCTAGTTCTTTACCTTCTGCCTCTATGTTTGAAATTGGGGATACCATTGTCGATAATAATTTTGATGCTCCTACTAAAGAACCCACTATCTCACATATAAAAAGATTTCGTGTTGGTAGCGGTAATATTATTGGAAAAGGAGTTATTCAAGATTTCTTTACTTGTGCCGGTGCTTTACCTTCTATGGGTAGTTCTATTGTTCATAGAACTAGTAGTCTTGCGGACGCTATTGCCATGCTTGTAGTTGAACTTGAGAGGCAATTCATGCACTTGCATCCTTCTATACAAAGGATTTTCCTAGAATTTTCTAAAATTGAGCATTCTTCTGTTAAGCATGCCGTTACTATCTTTTTGGCTCATGAGTTTCGATTCATAATTAAAGAGGCCAAAGAAATCTTTGCGCATTATAGGGTGGATTCTTGCCGTCCTCCCATAGAGACTATCCTCTTTGATCAAGAAGAAATAATGCATTTTCAATCTCTAGACTATGTTGCTTTCAATGAAAATCTTAGAAAAAGGGTTCCTACCAATGTTTTAGTTGATAGAATTTCTGAACTTAATGATGATTTAGCTATTCAAGATAATGAATTGGTATATTCTCTTGAATATAGGCTCACAAAGTTCTGTCAAAAGAATGCTTATAATGATGAATTGGTTGTGCAATATGAAGGACCAAAGGAGGAACCTATACCTCCCAAGGTTGATCTTGGAGACTTTTGTCCCAAAAAATTTAGCCCTTTTGATTACTTTTACTTGCCTCAAAGAAAACTTGCTGCGGAACATAGACAATATGAAATGAGTTTTAACAATCTATCTTACTATTATGGCAATACCTAAATCTATTCTTGCTTGTTATGCCTAGCTAGGGGCGTTAAACGATAGCGCTTGTTGGGAGGCAACCCAATTTTATTTTTGTTCTTTGCTTTTTTATCCTGTTTAGTAATAAATAAATTATCTAGCCTCTGTTTTGGTTGTGTTTTTTGTGTTTAGTTAGTGTTAGTGCCAAGTAGAACCGTTGGGAAGACTTGGGGAAAGTCTTGATTGAACTTGCTGTAAAAAACAGAAACTTTAGCGCTCACGAGAATTGCTGTCATTTTTATTTGTAAAGTGATATTTAGTTAATTATTTTTGCAGATGATTAATAGATAAATTCCTCACGTCCAGCAATTTATTTTAGAATTTTTGGGGTTCCAGATCTTGCGCTAGCTACAGATTACTACAGACTGTTCTGTTTTTGACAGATTCTGTTTTTCGTGTGTTGTTTGCTTATTTTGATGAATCTATGGCTAGTAAAATAGTTTATAATCCATAGAGAAGTTGGAATACAGTAGGTATAACACCAATATAAATAAAGAATGAGTTCATTACAGTACCTTGAAGTGGTCTTTTGTTTTCTTTCACTAACTGAGCTCATGAGATTTTCTACTTTAAGTTTTGTGTTGTGAAGTTTTCAAGTTTTGGGTAAAGATTTGATGGATTATGGAACAAGGAGTGGCAAGAGCCTAAGCTTGGGGATGCCCATGGCACCCCCAAGATAATCTAAGGAAATCTAAAAGCCAAAGCTTGGGGATGCCCCGGAAGGCATCCCCTCTTTCGTCTACTTCTATCGGTAACTTTACTTGGAGCTATATTTTTATTCACCACATGATATGTGTTTTGCTTGGAGCGTATTTTATGATTTGAGTCTTTTCTTATTAGTTTACCACAATCATCCTTGATGTACAAACCTTTTGAGAGAGCCATACATTATTTGGAATTTGATAGAATACTCTATGTGCTTCACTAATATCTTTTAGAGCACGGTGGTGGATTTGTTTTATAGAAACTATTGTTCTCTCATGCTTCACTTAGATTATTTTGAGAGTCTTAATAGCATGGTAATTTGCTTAAAATCATAATATGCTTGGTATGCAAGATTAATAATAAAACTTTCTTATGAGTGTGTTGAATACTAAGAAAAGTTTGATGCTTGATGATTGTTTTGAGATATGGAGGTAATAATATCAAAGTCATGCTAGTTGAGTAGTTGTGAAATTGAGAAATACTTGTGTTGAGGTTTGCAAGTCCCGTAGCATGCACGTATGGTAAACGTTATGCAACAAATTTGAAACATGAGGTGTTATTTGATTGTCTTCCTTATGAGTGGCGGTCGGGGACGAGCGATGGTCTTTTCCTACCAATCTATCCCCCCAGGAGCATGCACGTAGTGCCGAGGTTTTTGATGACTTGTAGATTTTTGCAATAAATATGTGAGTTCTTTATGACTAATGTTGAGTCCATGGATTATATGCACTCTCACCCTTCCACCATTGCTAGCCTCTTCGGTACCGTGCATTGCCCTTTCTCACATTGAGAGTTGGCGCAAACTTCGCCGGTGCATCCAAACCCCGTGATATGATACGCTCTTTCACACATAAACCTCCTTATATCTTCCTCAAAAAAGCCACCATACCTACCTATTATGGCATTTCCATAGCCATTCCGAGATATATTTCCATGCAACTTTCCATCATTCCGTTCATCATGACACATTCATCATTGTCATATTGCTTAGCATGATCATGTAGTTGACATAGTATTTGTGGCAAAGCCACCGTTCATAATTCTTTCATACATGTCACTCTTGGTTCATTGCATATCCCGGTACACCGCCGGAGGCATTCACATAGAGTCATCTTTGTTCTAGTATCGAGTTGTAATCATTGAGTTGTAAATAAATAGTAGTGTGATGATCATCATTATTAGAGCATTGTCCCAAGTGAGGAATAAAAAAAAGGCCATAAAAAAGAGAAGGCCCCCAAAAGAGAGAAAGACCATAAAAAAAAGAGAAGGCCCCCAAAAAAATGAGAGAAAAAGAGAGAAGGGACAATGTTACTATCCTTTTACCACACTTGTGCTTCAAAGTAGCACCATGATCTTCATAGTAGAGAGTCTCTCATGTTATCACTTTCATATACTAGTGGGAAGTTTTCATTATAAAACTTGGCTTGTATATTCCAACAATGGGCCTCCTCAAGTGCCCTAGGTCTTCGTGAGCAAGCAAGTTGGATGCACACCCACTAGTTTCTTTTGTTGAGCTTTCATACATTTATAGCTCTAGTGCATCCGTTGCATGGCAATCCCTACTCCTTGCATTAACATCAATCGGTGGGCATCTCCATAGCCCATTGATTAGAGCATCTCCAGCCGTTGGCCCCCCAGGGGGCTCCTAAAATCGCCGCCTGGGGGTGAGCCGGCGCAAAAAATGGGCCTGGGGGCGAGTTGGTCCCCAGCTGTCGTGGTTCCAAGTCTGACAGTAGTGTAGGGGGGTAAGTATGGAGAGGCAAGATCTTAGCTATGGAGAAGTTGTAAGAACGCAAGGTTTATGAGTTCAGGCCCTTCTTGGAGGAAGTAATAGCCCTACGTCTCGGAGCCCGGAGGCGGTCGACTGGATTATGAGAGTATGAATTACAGGGGTGCGAACCCTTTACACTGAGGAGGGGGGTGGCTTATATAGAGTCCGCCAGACCCCTCCGGCCCTCAGTTATGCATGGTTTTAAGTACATTAAGGTCGGGCGTTACTGGTAACGCCCCTAATAAAGTGCTATGATGACCATAAAAGCTACTTAATGACCGACCATTAGCGTGCGGAGTGACTTTGGGTCTCCTGGCCGTCGGGTGGTTGGATCTTGGTCGAGTGGTTGCTTCTTGGTCGAGTGTCTTCGAGTCCGTCGAGTGAAACACCGCCAAGTCGATTGAAATGTGATTTCTTCTGGAGGTGTCCTTGGGTAGGTCAGTTTGGACAGGTCCACGACCCTACCCTAGGTACATAGCTTCATCATTAGCCCCCGAATGGATCGAGGTTTGAGTGGGAAAGGGTTTGAGCACATCTCCGACTCATTTTTCATGTCATGAGCATACCTTGTTTCGGATCAATGGACCAGAGTGATGACAACAACTTTCTTTCCAGTCGCCTTGATCCATTCTTAGGTTTTGTCGAGTGAGTTCTTATACTTGAAGAGTTCTGAGTGACGGTGCGGAGGAGATCTTCGGTCCGACGAGTTGTTCTGCTGCCCGCGGATTTCGTGGGATCTAAATTACGGGAAGCGCGCAGGACAGGAGAGGCCGCAGTAAACGGATGGGATAGCGCGGAGCCGCCTCGATCCCCGCGCCACCTTTTTCGCCACGTATCGGGCGCGCGATCGCCATGGGATTTGGCAGTGCCGTCCGGGCCTACCAGTCAGCCACTCGGAAGCAGCCTCATATAAGGCGTTGGGCCGGGGCTCTGTTCCGCACGCCACCATTCTCTCTCTGTTTTCTCCCGATTTCTCCGCCACCCTTGCTCCCGTCTCGTCGCCGGATCTCCGCTCGAGCTCGAACTGCCACCATGGGGAAGGACAAGACGGCGACGCTGGAACGCGCGAAGAAGGCAACCGCGAAGGTGAAGGGCAAGCGGACCAACCGGGGCGGATCCTCGTCGAGGTCCTGCCTGCCGGTGGGCTGGATCCAGGGCGACTGGATCCGCTCGGCAATCACGTAGGACGACCTCGACGACCTGGTGGAAGGGGGATTTATCCCCCACAAGTCGGCTCGGCTCCCGGTTGACGAAACTGAGCCGCATCCCAGAGAGGGTGAGTGCGTCCTCTTAGCAACTCACATAGATCGTGGGTTCTCGCTGCCTCCCCACCCTTTCTTCCGGGGTTTTTTGAACTTCTTTGGGGCTCAGCTCCACCATTTTACTCCGAATACCATAGTCTATCTGGCCGCTTTCGTGTCTATGTGCGAAAACTTCTTGGGCTGTTGACCGCACTGGGGGCTCTTCGAACATATCTTCACTTGCCGTTCCCAGTCGGTCAAAAAGACCAAGTCGAGTGACGAGAGGACTCGGGTGATCCAGATGTGCGGTGGTCTGGGGATCCAGATGAGGAGCAAAAGTACTTTCCCAGCGATGATCCTTCCTGACTCAGTCTGGGGCTGGCAGTCGACTTGGTTTTACTGCAAGGATCAGCCGACCCTTGGCCAGTCGACTGGGCTTCCTCCTTTCTCCTTGGCTCGAGTGGAGAAGCCTGCTCCCCTGAAGATAGTTCCAAAAGAGAAGGCGCAGGTCAAGGAGCTGGTCGAACGGGTCGTACAGCTCGTCCGCGACGGAGTGACCGGGATGGATCTGCTAGAGGTCTTGCTCGGTCGACACATCCAACCCCTTCAGGCGCGCGATCATCTGATGTGGATGTATTCTGGGCTCGAAGATACCACTCGGATCCACCCGGAGGAGGTTAGTGAGGACACCTTGGAGAGCTGGTTGAGAGGAATCACTGGCAACAAAGACAACCCTCGGGGATCCAGGAGGGTGACTCCATTCGACAACTCGCGTCAGCCGGAGCAGGTATGTTTTTGTAAGTAACTTTCCGACTCTCCATGTTATGTCCCGTTTGCGGTCGACTGAATGTCTTTTGATTGTTACTTTTTCAGGCCCTCATTGAAATGTACTCAATGCCCAATGGAGAGCAAGGGCAAGACTTGGAAGGCGAGGCGAGCGGCGGAAACAGTGGCGAGTGGACTTCTGATGGTGAAGAGGATGGAGAAAGTGAAGACTCAAGCGACGAAGAAGAAGTCGAGTCGCCTCTTCGCAGGGAGAGGCGATCCAAACTTGCCCAAGAACGACAGAGCGTCCGTGAAAAGGCGACTGCTCAAGCTGGTCAATCTTCGAAGCGTCCTCGGATCTCTTCACCAACCCCGGCCGAGAAAGCGCCCAAGCACCCCAAAGTTGCGGAGCCGAAAATCCGGAAGGCGTTGCCAAAGATTAAGATTGACATCCCCGTCGCTTCTGCGTAAGTGTTTTCCTCTGTATACACTCGACGCTTAGCGCCGTTTGTTTTTCTTATTTTAACCGGACGAACTTTGGAACTGCCAGCGCTGCCACTTCTAGGACCTCAGCTTACAGGGATGATGATGAGGTGATGGAGGATGCGGTCACGTCAAAACTGGGTATGACTCCTGCCATACTGTCTTTATTTTGGTCGATTCAACTACAACGTGTACCATTGGGTGATGTGATTTTGACGATTGAACTTTGCATAGCTCCCAACGTTATTGACCTCCCTGATGATGATGAAGAGCCCGAGAGGCCTTTGACGAGGAAAAATAGGTAGGCTCCTACAAGCGAGGCGCCACAGTCGATGCCAAGGACGGAACCAGTCGTTCAGGACACTGGCGATGCCAATCGGGGTTCTGTTACCTTTGCTGTGCCACTATCGAGTGCCTTGCCCTCTTCGTCGATTGCTTAGGCTCCCGTCGACCCACCTTCAGTTTTTGCGACCCATCATGTCCCGGAGGACGAAGCGAATGCTGCCAAGGAAGCCATACGTCAGGCGGGCATCATGATGGAGAAGATGAGGATGGTGCGGGACGCCAGTCAGGCTGCCTACGACGCCAGCTCGGCCCTCCAAAGCAATGTTCAGGTAAATTGGTCACTGCTTGTTTTGTTAGGATATGTTATCTGAAGACTCTTTTTCGAAAATCTTTGCATCTGTACACCCACTGGGTGCGTCGATTGAAATTTTGAACCGGTGGGGGCACGCTGAGTGCACCCACTGGGTGTAGTCCCCGAGACTACGGTGGACTGCTGGCAGTCGACTATAGTCGTTGTATTTTTTCGAATGTATAAACCAAACTGGTAGTTTGTCTCTTCCACTCTGTCTGGTTGAGTGGGATCAGAACCGGTGGGGGCACGCAAAGTGCACCCACTGGGTGTAGTCCCCGAGACTATGGTGGACTGCCGGCAGACGACTGTAGTCTGAGTTCTACTTTCTCTCTTTCTGCCTTTTTTTTACTTCCTGGACTCAACTTCGGCGGGCCGGTCGAGTGGGATCAGAACCGGTGGGGGCACGCAAAGTGCACCCACTGGGTGTAGTCCCCGAGACTGGTGGACTGCGGGCAGTCGACCGTAGTCTTAGTATTTATTGCCTTTGTTGTTTTTTGCTGTAAAATAACTTCTCCTCTTTGATTGCAGAAATCTTGTGATCTGGGAGCTCACTTTGCTGATTTGGAGAAACAGCAGATCCAACTGAACCTTGACTTGGAGCTGGCCAAGACAGAGCTGCAAAAGGCTAAGGATGGTGCCAATGGTAAGACGAGTTTGTCAACTGGTTTGCCTTGGGCTTGAGTACCCTTCTGCTCTTTCTGAATCAAGCACCATTTCTTTGCAGAAAAGCTGAGAGAAGCTCTGGCAAAGAAGGACCGGGATCTGGCTACTGCCCAAAAGGAAGCTGATGACAGGGTCGCTTTGGCTGAACAGAAGCTGGCTTCGGTCGGCCAGTTGGAAGAAGAGAATACCAGGCTGAAGTCTGCTCTGAATGACTCCAACAAGGAGTGCTCGCGCTGGAAGAAGGCGAATCTCGTCCAGGGCGAGAAAATAGAAAGCATTGCTCGCAGGAGGGATGATGTGGAGAGCTATCTGAGAAGTCTTGCCAAGAAGTTGTTCATCAAGCTTGAAGGTGCACATTCTATTCTGACTGATTTTTTTTTGTGTCGACTCAGTGTATGAAAATTGACTTATCCTTGGATCGTGAATGCAGAGTTTTGCTAGAACTTTGAAGAGGAGACTGGGCGGATCGAACCAGGTTTGGATCCAATCAACTCTCCCGTGAAAGATGAAACTGCCATGAATCTGCTTCGACTGGAATCTCGCATCGACGGTGCTGTGGACTACTTGGCTCGACTGAAGGTCGCCATGTCACGGATCGACCCGGCACTTTGGCCAGAGGCCACACTCCAAAACGATCTTGAGTCTCTGATGACTCAACTTAACGGAATCCCTGACCGAGTGCAGGAGTGGAAGAAGTCTTCTGCTCGGTGTGGCGCTGATGTGGCTCTGTCTTTGGTTCGTGTCCACTGCAAGGAGGTGCGACAAGATAAGCTGGCCGCAATCAATCGATATCAATGGTCTCTGCGTTAATGGCCACCCTGCATAGTCCAAGATACCCTCCATTGAAGAGCTCACAGTTCTCGTAGAATCCATCGGCTGGTGGCATGTTAACCATGCAAGATTTCGGGACTATAATGTTTTTCCGTTCCTTAATGGGGCATTCGGTCACAGTTAGCACAAGGCGGTGTTTCCTCCCAAGTAACTTGGAGACGTATTCAATGTCACCAACCGACAAAGCTTTGCGAACACGACTAGAAGACACCTGTCCTTTATCGCTTGAATTTACGGCAGGTGTTGCTCCATTATAAGATCCCTTTGCGGTGTCCATGACAGACCGTACAATAAATGCACTTAAACCGAATTCCTCACACAGTTTCACTAACTCAGCTGCATCACCAGATGCTTTGTACCCGAATCTGTAGTTTTCACCTGTGCACATGAAGAAAAATATTAGGTAGGGCAGTGCAGCACAAGACCGAGCCTTGTAAGGTAAACCAACATGTTTGTACCTGCTACAACACCTTTTATTCTAAGATCCGTTGATAACCTCTCAACAAACTGGCGTGGAGTTAGGTACCTGACCTTTGCAAACTCAACTTGATATTCAAGAGGCACCACATTTCTACAATATGGAGCCCAAGACAAAAGGACTCGCTTCCGATCACAATGAGCAACTATGGGAGGCCTGTACAAAAGGAAAACAGTAATGATTTGTTAAGGACTTCAGTATGTCCTCCTTAATATTGGGCTAAATTTACCAAGTAAGTTACTGAAAATTTCTAAGAGGCCCACCTATACTCCCAGCCAAGAACTTCAGCCATTCCAACAAAAGAAAGAAGAAAAGGATTTCCTGATTTAGAAGCATGCATGGCTAGTTCCCGGTGGCCAATGTGAAGGGCATCAAATTTTCCCAAGGCAACTATCCCATCTGAAATGTGCACTGAAAATTCAGTGAAACTGTACAGATGAAATGAATATCTGTGAAGTTAGTGCGACAAGAGGTCATAAGGAGAGTGAAAATCGGCGAGCAATTTCTAGTGTAGAACTTGGAATATTTATTTGAGGAAAGTAGGATTTTGAATATGTGGTAGCAAATTTCCTTTTTAGTGTTCGCGATGTCTGCCATAATTGTGCTGTATCTTCTGATGTACATATAATTTCTGGAAAGGAGTAAAGATAAAGCATGGGCCACTTAATGGTCTTAACATGGCTTCTATCAGAGGGGGTCAAAGCATGTTATTTGTGCACAACATGACTTGAAAAAATATGCATATTTCGTTAACTAGGGTGGTTGGATGTGAAACTGGCAAGCACCGAGATTCAACCAAACCAATCAAGAATCAAGTGGAAAGCTAACGAAACACCAAATAGTGGTGCATAGAAAACGAATAACTTCCTGAACTGAGCAGTGCTTCAGTGCTTTTCCAGGGAAATTTGCCAGATATAAAAGCAACTTTGTTAATTATTTTTATTAGGGGTATGCATGCAAGTCAATGTTCTATGGACTGGGACTGTAACAATTCAAATTGACTCAGATCCAACATTTATCACATTGCAAGATGCTTCAACATCGCTATGTCCCCAACAGAGTGCCATGCCAAGCAAGGGTGCAGTGCATGGCACTGCACAAAGACGTCATGTACAATGAGGAACAATTCACATGATACACAAGTGCTCTAGAGGAGACTACTGGCTCACAAAAACGGTGGTGATTGGCAAACCAAACCTACGACGGAAATGAAAAATACACAGTTCATGAATAGGTAATAGGAACATGAAGTGGAGTCACAGAAATGGACTCAGGCTGAGTATGGATTTTATATTGCACATTTCTTCTCTTGAGCCTGCAATCTCTGAACTGCTTCCACACAACAACAATAAAGCTTTCAGTCCCAAACAAGTTGGGGTAGCCTGGAGTTGAAACCCATAAGACCTTGAAACCAAGTCATGGTTCTGGCACGTGGATAGCTAACTTCCACGCAAGTGAGCTGCCACCACACCAAGGTTTTCGAGTCGACGAGTCGTTCTGGGGTAGCGACTCTTGACTCGTCGTGACTAGTCAAGACGCATGGTCGACTAGTTGACATGAGTTACCACGGGAGGAGCAGACCAGAAGCAGTCGGCGGCAACCAGGGGAGGAGCAGACCAGCTTGCGCCGGCGCCGTCCGGCAGGATTGTGGGGCGGCGGCAGTGACCAAGGGAGAAGGTCGCAGGAGAGGTTTGGGTCGGGGGGAAAACTGGGCGATCTAGGTTTCCAGGGGGGATTGGGCAATCAAATAGAAAGAAGTATGGCAGGTGGGGCCAATTTAGCTCGTTCGACTCAAAAACCACGACTAGTCGAGACTAGTCGATCGAGTCGCTCTACTCAGCCAACTAGTCGAGTCGACCTGCCAGTTGCAACTCGATGATTAGTTGTGACTAGTCGTTCGACTCAAAAACAGTGCACCACACTGCCTTCATAAATAGCACTCCATCCGTCTGGGTGCAAAGGGCGGGCGTGTGTTTCTAGGTGACAATTTGACTAACCAAATATGTATTATATGTGACAAAAATTATATGTTTAGAAACTTCATCCATAGACAAATCCAATGATATGATTTTGGTGAAATGTAGCATATATTTGGTTGGTTAAATTGACGACCTAGAAACACGCGCATGCCCTATGCACCCAGACGGAGGGAGTATGTGAACAGTGTTTCTCAGAAATTACTAAAACATGCCAGTAATTATGGAATAGGAAGTTTCTGAGCTGCCACAATAAAATTTTGCAGGCAACAGAAATTACAAGCACACAATGGTTTAAGGTACTGGTTTTACGCACATATTAACAGCATGATTTTGGAATTTGTTAATGCGAGAGGAAGAAAGGGCATACAGAACTTACCAAGCACACAGTCTTGCTCTTCTCCACAATCAATTAGCATCTTATCTTTTACTAAATCTGCATCGTTCAGACTAACCGATGGACGCCCAAATGGGCTGAATGTCGTCAATGAGTGCCGCTTAAGCCCCTTGCTTGTGTCTAAAAACCTATTTTGACTGCAGTAGCTAGCAGTGCATAATCAAGTTAACAAAAATTCAAAAACAAAAAGGCTAAACAGCCAGGCCGAAATTATGCTATATATTTGCAAGGAAAATGACCCATGTGGTACCCAATAGGGCAATAGAAATCCTGATCTTCTAGCAGGATAATCTCAATATTTGCACCTCTTTCCTAGGATTAATCAATTTGAATAATCGATAGGTTCCTTATCTCTTTTAATAATCTGATTTTCAGTTATACATCATATTCTTATAGGACATGAAAACAAAATAAGCGCTCACTTATGGCTTATTTGCATCACAGCATCAGCAAGAATTAAGGGATTAATAAGCATTTATGTCGAGAGCATGTCATACTTGTTTGTTCTATTCTAGATATGCACATTTTGAAATTTCAATCCCCTTTACCTCCATCCCCGTTGGTTGACCACACCAGCCAAACAACCTAGCTTGGCTGCAGTGGCGAAAATCTAGCTTGAACGCGTCGCTTACTATATTAATAACTTGAAAACAAGTGTTCACGATATGAAGTTGTAAATGAAAGAAGCTAGCTAACTTCAACTCACACTCGCTAAATCTTACCCAACATTCTTGTTCTCGCTCATCAACTACTAGAATTCCAGGCATAGAGATTCTTCACCTTTGTAGGGCTTGGTTATGGATCATCATGAACGTGGGTAAGCTAGTAAGTCGACAACCCAGCCATAAATAACTGTCCAAGGAGTTAAATTCTCCAAACCAACATAACCACAGCAAAATCTAGCAGCACCCCCAAGGCTACAAAGTCCAAATCTCACAAGTCCACGGTTTGGGAAGGCGTTTAAAGACCCCGGGCTGCCGATCCTATAACCTAATAAATATATAAAAACTATGCTAAACAGTTATAATTCTAAATTCTGCTCCAACGGTGCAGGTCCACCTGTCACCAACGCCCGACAGTTCAAGCGTTCTGTCGAACAGCTTGCGCGCGCAGGCGCGGACGCAGGGGAAGCGAGACCTCCTCGGCTGAGGATGGAAAAGGCAAGCAAGCGCGGAGAGGATAGGAGACGGCTGTCTCGTTACCTGAAGCGCCGGCCGGCTGGCGGGAGGAAGTGAGGAGCCCCGGCGGCCGCGGGCGGGCGTCTACGGGGGCGGAGGAGAGGCGAGCAGTGGGAAACCGGAGAGGGGGAGGAGGAGGAGCGGAAGGTGCAGGCGAGCGCGGCGGTGCCGCCCCGCTCCATCCCACCACGCGGGTGCGGTGCGGTGCGATGCGATGCGGCCCACTCCTGTCCTGTGTTCCTTCTCAGGTTCGCCGCCTGTGCTGTGCTGTGCCGAGGCTGCTTCGTTGGCTCGCTGCTTGTTTCGCGTCTCCGCCCTTTGCCCGTCGTCGGATGAGGTCCGGTTCGCACCTTCCTCTTAGGTTCGGGTCGGAATGGAGGTGGAGGCGCGAGCAGGTTCCGCCGGACCACGGTCGGACATGTGTGTGTCCGGCAGGTTTTTTCTCTCTCGAATGTATGTGTCCGGCAGTCTGCTCGGATTTTTTACAGAGTCACGACTACTATAGCTGCCAAAAAATAGTGAAGCAAAAAAAAAAAGCAGCACACGAAATTCTCAATCTCTTGCTCTCTCGCTTTGATGCTATTCCTCACAAGATTTCCGATGAGATGAATGATGTTCTTTGTGAGCCATACACTAACGAGGAAATCAAGGCTGCCCTTTTTCAGATGGGGCCTATGAAAGTTTCCGATTCAAATGGTTTTTCGGCTCTTTTCCATCGGACCCACTGGGACTTCTTGGGTGAGAAAATTTATAGGAGTTTCTTGGAAGGGAAGGCTATGTCGAATGGTTTATGTGACTCGGTGATTGTTCTGATTCTCGAAGTCGCAAGACCCAAGCAACTCAAGAACTTTTGCCCTATCAGTCTATGCAATGTGTTGTATAAAATTGCCTCCAAAGTTTTGCCTAACCGTTTAAAGGTATTCTTATCTGTTGTCATTTTCAAGTTTCAGAGTGTGTTTGTCCCTCGCAGATTAATTACCGACAATACTCTTATTGCTTATGAACCTTTGCACACAATTAGAAAACAACGTGCTAAACAGCCCTTCTTTGCCATGAAGATTGACATGATGAAAGCTTACGATCGTGTTGAATGGAGTTAGCTTCATGGTTGTCTCTCCAAGCTTGGTTTTGCCCCTGCATGGATCAATTCGGTGATGAAGAGTGTCACAAATCTCCATTATGCTATCAGGGTCAACGGAGAGCTTACTGAGCACGTGGTGCCTTTGAGAGGAATCTGTTAGAGTGATCCTATCAGCCATGACTGTTTCTTTTTATGCAGTGAAGGATTGTCAAGCCTGTTACTTCACAAGGGGAATTATGGTGAGCCGCATGGTATTATGAACTGTCACTCTGTTTCACCTATCTCACATCTCCTTTTTGCAAGAAGCGACATGCGCAGGGTGGATGCTATGGAGTCTACTCTGGATCATTATTGTTCTCGGTCGGGTCAGTTGATTAACAAGGATAAATCCTCTCTATTCTTTGGTTGTCACTGCCCGGAAAATGTTAAACAGAGACTGAAGTCTAGATTTGGGAATTTCTTATGAAGCTTTCACTACCACTTATTTGGTCATGCCTACGGAGGTGGCCAGATCTCCTACTAGTACCTTCAAATTCTTGCCTGGTCGAGGTTGGAAGTGCATTTATGGATGGTCTGATAGTCCTGTCTCTCGTGCTGGAAAAGAAATTTTGTTGAAATCAATCATATAGGTGATTCTGACTTTTATCATGAGTTGCTTTGAACTTCCAAAGGGGATCTGTGACAAATTTAGGCAGATTATTGCCGACAAGTGGTGGGGCAGAGAGGATGGCAAAAAGAAGCTTCATTGGAGATCTTGGTATTGGTTCCCAGCCCATGATATGAGGTTCTTCAGTTTGGCAATGCTTGCCAAACAGGGCTGTCACTTGATCACCGAACCGAAGTCTTTGTGTGCTCGCGTGATTAAGGGTCGGTATTACCCTCACTCTAGCTTCTGGAATGCAGCAACCAAGGTCGGCCTCGGCTACGTGGCGCAACATTCTTCCTGGTCGTCATCTGCTGAAATGTGGTGCACAATGGGGGATTGATGATGGAAAACAAGTTCATATCATTTATGATCATTGGATCCCCACCATAACTCCGGATATTCTTCAGCTTATCTTCCCCATTCCTGTATTTTCTAAGGTCCATTGTTTGCTGGATGAGGACGGTGGAACATGGAATGAGGAAACGGTGCGACCCTTCTTCACACCTGATGTTGCCTCGGCTATACTACACATCCCCATCAACCCCCGGTGGGAGGATCTTGCCAGGTGGCCCTTAACAAGGTTTGGTGAGTTCTCGGTCTGATCAGCATACGATTTGGCTCGTACGAATAAGTTTTTGGTGTGCCAATGCAGGAAGGGCCAGGGCTAGATCTCGGACCGATCCATCCAAGAAAAACAATGGAAAGCTCTCTGGGTTGTTAAGGCTCCTAATAAGATGAAGGTGGTCTTTTGGAGATTTTCTCAAGATTGCTTACCAACTGGGACTCAACTTTTACGTTGCCAAGTACCAACTTCCGAGCTATGCATTTTCTGTGGGCCGTCTGAATCTGTAGAGCATGCTTTGTTGTTCTGTCCACAAGATTTGAAAACTGGTAAAAAAAGCATATGTTATTAAGTCCAAGCGGTGTGATTTTATTTCTCCCAAATTGTGGTTGTTGGACTTGACTGTATTGTTCTAACAGAAACTCTGTGGCACATATGGGAAGCAAGGAATTTTGCTAGAAATAATCCCGATGCTCCTCATCTATGGCATATAGCAGAGAAAAACAAAACTTATGTTCCTATGATTCTGCAGCATCTATATCAACCAGTGTCTGTTCACACGCGTGTATCCAATGACTCAATGGTGGTTTGGTCACTGCTACCGGTAGGTTATGTTGTCTTTAATTCGAGTGAATTGCAAGAAACCATCACATTTGGGGCTTCTCTTGCAGAAAACAACCTGGTCGCTAATCTTTTTCAACCGCGCATTCAGTAAAAGTTTTGCAGAGTGCACTGAACATGTCATTTGGCGCGGTTGAGGGCGTTTCTGACAGGTGGGGCCCAATTTGGGTGACGTGGCCTAACGGACGCGCGGACGGCGCCGTTTGGTTAAGACCGACGCGGTTTGGTCGCGCCGGACAGACCGACCGCCCGCACCCGACCAGACCAGACCTCTCCCTCCAGCTCCAATCCATGGCGACGACGAAACCTGGCGGCGTGGACGGCGGCGGCAGAGTTGCTGCCAGTGAGGATGCTCCGGGCGGCGGTCCTGGAGATCCACCGGAGTTCTGCGGGAGCTCCAATCCCTCGAGCGTGCTGCCTCTTCCCCAACCGTCGTCGCCGCCGAAGTCATTGGAATACACGGCGGCTACTGCGTTATCCCAGGCGGTGAAGGCCAGTACGACGGGCAGCCAACATTTTGCCTCCTCCTTCGGCGGTGTGGAGTAAGTCATCCTCCTCCTTCTTTGTCATTTCCCCGATTGGCATTCTAGGGTTAGGGTTCTATGGTTAGTGTTCTTGGGTAAGTGTAGTACAGTTTATGTTCTAGGGTTAGGGTTCTAGCATTAGGGTTAGTGTTATATGATATCCTCTCTGTCACATGATTGTTGGTGTCATAGAAATTAATTTTAACATGAATAATTTGACAGAAATCCTCTCTGTTTGTTGTTTGATCAAATACTGGTCTTCACCAACTTTAGTATTGTAAATTGAATCAGAAATTTCTGTTGCCACCAATTTTAACACTGTTAACTGGATTTTTTCAACTTATTAATAGGGCTATGAACTGACCCATTTAACACCAATCTGACCTCTTAACAATAATTTTAACGTTGTTAAATGAATTATTTCATCTTATTCTTATACCTGTTAACTGACCTACTTAACAGTAAAATTAAATGAACTTTATCTGAATTTATAGCTTGGATGATGAATAATGGGAAGTGAGGTTCTATTTCCTAGACAGAGATAACTTGGAAAGAACAATCTGTTTATCATACATAACCTTCTGGAATCTCATTGCCCTAATAGAGGTAGAAGGCTATAGTTGAAGGGATTTTATGTATTATGTTAGAGATCCAGGAGTTCGGGTGTCAAGAATGGAAGAATTAACTGATGATGACAAGGTGGAAGAAATGTTGGATCACATAGCTGTTGGGTTTCGTAGTAATTTCAAAAAAATTCCTACGCACACGCAAGATCATGTGATGCATAGCAACGAGGGGGAGAGTGTTGTCTACGTACCCAATGCAGACCGACTGCGGAAGCGATGACACGACGTAGAGGAAGTAGTCGTACATCTTCACGATCCAACCGATCAAGCACCGAAACTACGGCACCTCCGAGTTCGAGCACACGTTCAGCTCGATGACGATCCCCGGACTCCGATCCAGCAAAGTGTCGGGGAAGAGTTCCGTCAGCACGACGGCGTGGTGACGATCTTGATGTACTACAGCAGCAGGGCTTCGCCTAAACTCCGCTACAGTATTATCGAGGTATATCGTGGCAGGGGGCACCGCACACGGCTAACGAATAGATCACGTGGATCAACTTGTGTGTCTAGAGGTGCCCCCTGCCTCCGTATATAAAGGAGTAGAGGGGGGAGGCTGGCCGGCCAAGGAGGAGGGCGCAGGAGAGTCCTACTCCCTCTAGGAGTAGGATCCCCCCCCCAATCCTAGTCGGAATAGGATTCGCGGAGGGGGAAAAGAGGAGGAGGGGGCCGGCCACCTCTCCTAGTCCTAATAGGACTAGGGGAAGGGGGAGGCGCACAGCCCATCTAGGGCAGCCTCTTCTCTTTTCCACCAAGGCCCACTATGGCCCATATAGCTCCCGGGGGGTTCCGGTAACCCTCCCGGTATTCCGGTAAAATCCCGATTTCACCCGGAACACATCCGATATCCAAACATAGGCTTCCAATATATCAATCTTTACGTCTCGACCATTTTGAGACTCCTCGTCATGTCCATGATCACATCCGGGACTCCGAACAACCTTCGGTACATCAAAATGCATAAACTCATAATGTAACTGTCATCGTAACCTTAAGCGTGCGGACCCTACGGGTTCGAGAACAATGTAGACATGACCGAGACACGTCTCCGGTCAATAACCAATAGCGGGACCTGGATGCCCATATTGGCTCCTACATATTCTACGAAGATCTTTATCGGTCAGACCGCATAACAACATACGTTGTTCCCTTTGTCATCGGTATGTTACTTGCCCGAGATTCGATCGTCGGTATCCAATACCTAGTTCAATCTCGTTATCGGCAAGTCTCTTTACTCGTTCCGTAATACATCATCTCACAACTAACATATTAGTTGTAATGCTTGCAAGGCTTATGTGATGTGTATTATCGAGAGGGCCCAGAGATACCTCTCCGACAATCGGAGTGACAAATCCTAATCTCGATATACGCCAACCCAACATCTACCTTCGGAGACACCTGTAATGCTCCTTTATAATCACCCAGTTACGTTGTGACGTTTGGTAGCACCCAAAGTGTTCCTCCGGCAAACGGGAGTTGCATAATCTCATAGTCATAGGAACATGTATAAGTCATGAAGAAAGCAATAGCAACATACTAAACGATCGTGTGCTAAGCTAATGGAATGGGTCATGTCAATCAGATCATTCAACTAATGATGTGACCTCGTTAATCAAATAACAACTCATTGTTCATGGTTAGGAAACATAACCATCTTTGATTAACGAGCTAGTCAAGTAGAGGCATACTAGTGACAATTTGTTTGTCTATGTATTCACACATGTATTATGTTTCCGGTTAATACAATTCTAGCATGAATAATAAACATTTATCATGATTATAAGGAAATAAATAATAACTTTATTATTGCCTCTAGGGCATATTTCCTTCAGTCTCCCACTTGCACTAGAGTCAATAATCTAGATTACACTGTAATGATTCTAACACCCATGGAGCTTTGGTGCTGATCATGTTTTGCTCGTGGAAGAGGCTTAGTCAACGGGTCTGCAACATTCAGATCCGTATGTATCTTGCAAATCTCTATGTCTCCCACCTGGACTAGATCCCGGATGGAGTTGAAGCGTCTCTTGATGTGTTTGGTCCTTTTGTGAAATCTGGATTCCTTTGCCAAGGCAATTGCACCAGTATTGTCACAAAAGATTTTCATTGGACCCAATGCATTAGGTATGACACCTAGATCGGATATGAACTCCTTCATCCAGACTCCTTCGTTCGCTGCTTCCGAAGCAGCTATGTACTCCGCTTCACATGTAGATCCCGCTACGACGCTTTGTTTAGAACTGCACCAACTGACAGCTCCACCGTTTAATGTAAACACGTATCCGGTTTGCGATTTAGAATCGTCCGGATCAGTGTCAAAGCTTGCATCAACGTAACCTTTTACGGTGAGCTCTTTGTCACCTCCATATACGAGAAACATATCCTTAGTCCTTTTTGTTGGGGAACGTAGCAGAAATTCAAAATTTTCCTACGTGTCACCAAGATCTATCTATGGAGAGACTAGCAACGAGGGGAAGGAGAATGCATCTACATACCCTTGTAGATCGCTAAGCGGAAGCGTTCAAGTGAACGGGGTTGATGGAGTCGTACTCGTCGTGATTCAAATCACCGATGACCAAGTGCCGAACGCACGGCACCTCCGCGTTCAACACACGTGCAGCCCGGTGACGTCTCCCACGCCTTGATCCAGCAAGGAGAGAGGGAGAGGTTGAGGAAGACTCCATCCAGCAGCAGCACAACGGCGTGGTGGTGATGGAGGAGCGTGGCTATCCTGCAGGGCTTCGCCAAGCACCACAAAAGAGGAGGGAGAGAGAGAGATGCAGGGTTGCACCAACGAGAGATCAAATCACGTGTGTTCTGGGGCAGCCCTTGGCCTCATATATATAGGGGAAGGGGAGGAGGCTGCGCCCCCTCTAGGGTTCCCACCCCTAGAGGGGCGGCAGCCCCAAACCCATCTAAGGGTGGCGGCCACAAGGGGGAGGAGAGGGAGGCGCAGGGTATATGGGCCTTAGGGCCCATCTGCCATTAGGGTTTGCCCCCTCTCTCCTTCTAGGCGCATGGGCCTTAGTGGGACTGGTTCCCTTGGCCCATGTAGGCCAAGGAACACTCCCTTCAGCCCATGTGGCCCCCCGGGGCTGGTGGCCCCACTTGGTGGACCCCCGGGACCCTCCCGGTGGTCCCGGTACATTACCGATAAACCCCGAAACTCTTCCGGTGACCAAAACAGGACTTCCCATATATAAATCTTTACCTCCGGACCATTCCAGAACTCCTCGTGACGTCCGGGATCTCATCCGGGACTCCGAACAACATTCGGTAACCACATACAAACTTCCTTTACAACCCTAGCGTCATCGAACCTTAAGTGTGTAGACCCTACGGGTTCGGGAGACATGCAGACATGACCGAAACGTTCTCCGGTCAATAACCAACAGCGGGATCTGGATACCCATGTTGGCTCCCACACGTTCCACGATGATCTCATCGGATGAACCACGATGTCAAGGACTTAATCAATCCCGTATACAATTCCCTTTGTCTATCGGTACGATACTTGCCCGAGATTCGATCGTCGGTATACCGATACCTTGTTCAATCTCGTTACCGGCAAGTCTCTTTACTCGTTGCGTAACACATCATCCCGTGATCAACTCCTTGATCACATTGTGCACATTATGATGATGTCCTACCGAGTGGGCCCAGAGATACCTCTCCGTTTACACGGAGTGACAAATCCCAGTCTCGATTCGTGCCAACCCAACAGACACTTTCGGAGATACCTGTAATGTACCTTTATGGCCACCCAGTTACGTTGTGACGTTTGATACACCCAAAGCACTCCTACGGTATCCGGGAGTTGCACAATCTCATGGTCTAAGGAAACGATACTTGACATTAGAAAAGCTTTAGCATACGAACTACATGATCTTGTGTTAGGCTTAGGATTGGGTCTTGTCCATCACATCATTCTCCTAATGATGTGATCCCGTTATCAATGACATCCAATGTCCATGGTCAGGAAACCGTAACCATCTATTGATCAACGAGCTAGTCAACTAGAGGCTTACTAGGGACATGGTGTTGTCTATGTATCCACACATGTATCTGAGTTTCCTATCAATACAATTATAGCATGGATAATAAACGATTATCATGAACAAGGAAATATAATAATAACTAATTTATTATTGCCTCTAGGGCATATTTCCAACACTTTTCAGGTATTTCAGGATGTTCTTGACCGCTGTCCAGTGATCCATTCCTGGATTACTTTGGTACCTCCCTGCTAAACTTATAGCAAGGCACACATCAGGTCTGGTACACAGCATTGCATACATGATAGATCCTATGGCTGATGCATAGGGAACATCTTTCATATTCTCTCTACCTTCTGCAGTGGTCGGGCATTGAGTCTTACTCAATTTCACATCTTGTAACACAGGCAAGAACCCTTTCTTTGCTTGATCCATTTTGAACTTCTTCAAAATTTTGTCAAGGTATGTGCTTTGTGAAAGTCCAATTAAGCGTCTTGATCTATCTCTATAGATCTTAATGCCTAATATGTAAGCAGCTTCACCGAGGTCTTTCATTGAAAAACTTTTATTCAAGTATCCCTTTATGCTATCCAGAAATTCTATATCATTTCCAATTAGCAATATGTCATCCACATATAATATCAGAAATGCTACAGAGCTCCCACTCACTTTCTTGTAAATACAGGCTTCTCCGAAAGTCTGTATAAAACCAAATGCTCTGATCACACTATCAAAACGTTTATTCCAACTCCGAGAGGCTTGCACCAGTCCATAAATGGATCGCTGGAGCTTGCACACTTTGTTAGCTCCCTTTGGATCGACAAAACCTTCCGGTTGCATCATATACAACTCTTCTTCCAGAAATCCATTCAGGAATGCAGTTTTGACATCCATCTGCCAAATTTCATAATCATAAAATGCGGCAATCGCTAACATGATTCGGACGGACTTAAGCATCGCTACGGGTGAGAAGGTCTCATCGTAGTCAATCCCTTGAACTTGTCGAAAACCTTTCGCGACAAGTCGAGCTCTGTAGACAGTAACATTACCATCAGCGTCAGTCTTCTTCTTGAAGATCCATTTATTCTCAATTGCTTGCCGGTCATCGGGCAAGTCAACCAAAGTCCATACTTTGTTCTCATACATGGATCCCATCTCAGATTTCATGGCTTCAAGCCACTTTACGGAATCTGGGCTCACCATCGCTTCTTCATAGTTCGTAGGTTCATCATGATCTAGTGGCATGACTTCCAGAACTGGATTACCGTACCACTCTGGTGCGGATCTTACTCTGGTTGATCTACGAGGTTCAGTAGTATCTTGTTCTGAAGTTTCATGATCATTATCATTAAC
This sequence comes from Triticum urartu, assembly GCF_056163025.1. Lineage (NCBI taxonomy): Eukaryota > Viridiplantae > Streptophyta > Magnoliopsida > Poales > Poaceae > Triticum > Triticum urartu. The sequence continues at coordinate 392,049,789 of NC_141877.1, forward strand.
TTCCTCACTTATTGGTGTAGGTGTCGCAGAAACAATTTTCTGTGATGTACTACTTTCCAACAAGGGAGTAGGTACAGTTACCTCGTCAAGTTCTACTTTTCTCCCACTCACTTCTTTCGAGAGAAACTCCTTCTCAAGAAAGTTTCCGAATTTAGCGACAAAAGTCTTGCCTTCGGATCTGTGATAGAAGGTGTATCCAATAGTTTCCTTTGGATATCCTATGAAGACACATTTCTCCGATTTGGGTTCGAGCTTATCAGGTTGAAGCTTTTTCACATAAGCATCGCAGCCCCAAACTTTAAGAAACGACAACTTAGGTTTCTTGCCAAACCACAGTTCATAAGGCGTCGTTTCAACGGATTTTGATGGTGCCCTATTTAACGTGAATGCGGCCGTCTCTAGAGCATAACCCCAAAATGATAGCGGTAAATCAGTAAGAGACATCATAGATCGCACCATATCTAGTAAAGTACGATTACGACGTTCGGGCACACCATTACGTTGTGGTGTTCCGGGTGGCATGAGTTGCGAAACTATTCCACAGTTTTTCAAATGTACACCAAACTCGTAACTCAAATATTCTCCACGATCAGATCGTAGAAACTTTATTTTCTTGTTACGATGATTTTCAACTTCACTCTGAAATTCTTTGAACCTTCCAAATGTTTCAGATTTATGTTTCATTAAGTAAATATACCCATATCTGCTTAAATCATCTGTGAAGGTGAGAAAATAACGATATCCGCCACGAGCCTCAATATTCATCGGACCACATACATCGGTATGTATGATTTCCAACAAATCTGTTGCTCTCTCCATAGTACCGGAGAACGGTGTTTTAGTCATCTTGCCCATGAGGCACGGTTCGCAAGTACCAAGTGATTCATAATCAAGTGGTTCCAAAAGTCCATCAGTATGGAGTTTCTTCATGCGCTTTATACCGATATGACCTAAACGACAGTGCCACAAATAAGTTGCACTTTCATTATCAACTCTGCATCTTTTGGCTTCAACATTATGAATATGTGTATTACTACTATCGAGATTCAATAAGAATAGACCACTCTTCAAGGGTGCATGACCATAAAAGATATTACTCATATAAATAGAACAACCATTATTCTCTGATTTAAATGAATAACCGTCTCGCATTAAACAAGATCCAGATATAATGTTCATGCTCAACGCTGGCACCAAATAACAATTATTTAGGTCTAATATTAATCCTGAAGGTAGATGTAGAGGTAGCGTGCCGACTGCGTTCACATCGACTTTGGAACCGTTTCCCACGCGCATCATCACCTCGTCCTTAGCCAATCTTCGCTTAATCCGTAGCCCCTGTTTCGAGTTGCAAATATTAGCAACAGAACCAGTATCAAATACCCAGGTGCTACTGCGAGCATTAGTAAGGTACACATCAATAACATGTATATCACATATACCTTTGTTCACTTTGCCATCCTTCTTATCCGCCAAATACTTGGGGCAGTTCCGCTTCCAGTGACCAGTCTGCTTGCAGTAGAAGCACTCAGTTTCAGGCTTAGGTCCAGACTTGGGTTTCTTCTCTTGAGCAGCAACTGGCTCGCTGTTCTTCTTGAAGTTCCCCTTCTTCTTTCCTTTGCCCTTTTTCTTGAAACTAGTGGTCTTGTTGACCATCAACACTTGATGCTCTTTCTTGATTTCTACCTCCGCAGCTTTCAGCATCGCGAAGAGCTCGGGAATAGTCTTGTTCATCCCTTGCATATTATAGTTCATCACGAAGCTCTTGTAGCTTGGTGGCAGTGATTGGAGAATTCTGTCAATGACGCAATCATTTGGAAGATTAACTCCCAATTGAATCAAGTGATTATTATACCCAGACATTTTGAGTATATGCTCACTGACAGAACTGTTCTCCTCCATCTTGCAGCTATAGAATTTATTGGAGACTTCATATCTCTCAATCCGGGCATTTGCTTGAAATATTAACTTCAACTCCTGGAACATCTCATATGCTCCATGACGTTCAAAACGTCGTTGAAGTCCCGATTCTAAGCCGTAAAGCATGGCACACTAAACTATCGAGTAGTCATCAGCTTTGCTCTGCCAGACGTTCATAACATCTGGCGTTGCTCCAGCAGCAGGCCTGGCACCCAGCGGTGCTTCCAGGACGTAATTCTTCTGTGCAGCAATGAGGATAATCCTCAAGTTACGGACCCAGTCCGTGTAATTGCTACCATCATCTTTCAACTTTGCTTTCTCAAGGAACGCATTAAAATTCAACGGAACAACAACACGAGCCATCTATCTACAATCAACATAAACAAGCAAGATACTATCAGGTACTAAGTTCATGATAAATTAAAGTTCAATTAATCATATTACTTAAGAACTCCCACTTAGATAGACATCCCTCTAATCCTCTAAGTGATCACGTGATCCAAATCAACTAAACCATGTCCGATCATCACGTGAGATGGAGTAGTTTCATCGGTGAACATCATTATGTTGATCATATCTACTATATGATTCACGCTCGACCTTTCGGTCTCCGTGTTCCGAGGCCATATCTGTATATGCTTGGCTCGTCAAGTATAACCTGAGTATTCTGCGTGTGCAACTGTTTTGCACCCGTTGTATTTGAACGTAGAGCCTATCACACCCGATCATCACGTGGTGTCTCAGCACGAAGAACTTTCGCAACGGTGCATACTCAGGGAGAACATTTCTTGATAATTTAGTGAGAGATCATCTTATAATGCTACCGTCAATCAAAGCAAGATAAGATGCATAAAAGATAAACATCACATGCAATCAATATAAGTGATATGATATGGCCATCATCATCTTGTGCCTGTGATCTCCATCTCCGAAGCACCGTCATGATCACCATCGTCACCGGCGCGACACCTTGATCTCCATCGTAGCATCGTTGTCGTCTCGCCAATCTTATGCTTCCACGACTATCCCTACCGTTTAGTAATAAAGTAAAGCATTACATCGCGATTGCATTTCATACAATAAAGCGACAACCATATGGCTCCTGCCAGTTGCCGATAACTCGGTTACAAAACATGATCATCTCATACAATAAAATTCAGCATCATGCCTTGACCATATCACATCACAACATGCCCTGCAAAAACAAGTTAGACGTCCTCTACTTTGTTGTTGCATGTTTTACGTGGCTGCTACGGGCTTAAGTAAGAACCAATATCACCTACGCATCAAAACCACAACGATAGTTTGTCAAATAGACTCCGTTTTAACCTTCGCAAGGACCGGGCGTAGCCATACTTGGTTCAACTAAAGTTGGAGAGACAGTCGCCCGCAAGCCATCTCTGTGCAAAGCACGTCGAGGGAACCGGTCTCGCGTAAGCGTACGCGTAAGGTTGGTCCGGGTCGTCTCGTCCAACAATACCGCCGAACCAAAGTATGACATGCTGGTAGGCAGTATGACTTATATCGCCCACAACTCACTTGTGTTCTACTCGTGCATATAACATCAACATAAATAACCTAGGCTCGGATGCCACTGTTGGGTTTCGTAGTAATTTCAAAAAAATTCCTACGCACACGCAAGATCATGTGATGCATAGCAACGAGGGGGAGAGTGTTGTCTACGTACCCAACGCAGACCGACTGCGGAAGTGATGACACGACGTAGAGGAAGTAGTCGTACGTCTTCACGATCCAACCGATCAAGCATCGAAACTACGGCACCTCCGAGTTTGAGCACACGTTCAGCTTGATGACGATCCCCGGACTCCGATCCAGCAAAGTGTCGGGGAAGAGTTCTGTCAGCACGACGGCGTGGTGACGATCTTAATGTACTACAGCAGCAGGGTTTCGCCTAAACTCCGCTACAGTATTATCGAGGTATATGGTGGCAGGGGGCACCGCACACGGCTAAGGAATAGATCACGTGGATAAACTTGTGTGTCTAGAGGTGCCCCCTGCCTCCGTATATAAAGGAGTAGAGGGGGGAGACTGGCCGGCCAAGGAGGAGGGCGCAGGAGAGTCCTACTCCCTTTAGGAGTAGGATTCCCCCCCCCAATCCTAGTCGGAATAGGATTCGCGGAGGGGGAAAAGAGGAGGAGGGGGCTGGCCACCTCTCCTAGTCCTAATAGGACTAGGGGAAGGGGGAGGCGCACAGCCCATCTAGGGCAGCCTCTTCTCTTTTCCACCAAGGCCCACTATGGCCCATATAGCTCTCGGGGGGTTCAGGTAACCCTCCCGGTATTCCGGTAAAATCCCGATTTCACCCGGAACACATCCGATATCCAAACATAGGCTTCCAATATATCAATCTTTACGTCTCGACCATTTCGAGACTCCTCGTCATGTCCATGATCACATCCGGGACTCTGAACAACCTTCGGTACATCAAAATGCATAAACTCATAATGTAACTGTCATCGTAACCTTAAGCGTGCGGACCCTACGGGCTCGAGAACAATGTAGACATGACCGAGACACGTCTCCGGTCAATAACCAATAGCGGGACCTGGATGCCCATATTGGCTCCTACATATTCTACGAAGATCTTTATCGGTCAGACCGCATAACAACATACGTTGTTCCCTTTGTCATCGGTATGTTACTTGCCCGAGATTCGATCGTCGGTATCCAATACCTAGTTCAATCTCGTTATCGGCAAGTCTCTTTACTCGTTCTGTAATACATCATCTCACAACTAACATATTAGTTGTAATGCTTGCAAGGCTTATGTGATGTGTATTACCGAGAGGGCCCAGAGATACCTCTCCGACAATCGGAGTGACAAATCCTAATCTCGATGTACGCCAAGCCAACATCTACCTTCGGAGACACCTGTAATGCTCCTTTATAATCACCCAGTTACATTGTGACGTTTGGTAGCACCCAAAGTGTTCCTCCGGCAAACGGGAGTTGCATAATCTCATAGTCATAGGAACATGTATAAGTCATGAAGAAAGCAATAGCAACATACTAAACGATCGTGTGCTAAGCTAATGGAATGGGTCATGTCAATCAGATCATTCAACTAATGATGTGACCTCGTTAATCAAATAACAACTCATTGTTCATGGTTAGGAAACATAACCATCTTTGATTAACGAGCTAGTCAAGTAGAGGCATACTAGTGACACTTTGTTTGTCTATGTATTCACACATGTATTATGTTTCCGGTTAATACAATTCTAGCATGAATAATAAACATTTATCATGATTATAAGGAAATAAATAATAACTTTATTATTGCCTCTAGGGCATATTTCCTTCAATAGCTAGTAAAGGAAAGAATGTTGTTAACATTACAGTTATGAGAAGTGATCCACCTAGACCAGTTGATTTGAACATTGTTCATGTTTATGAAGAGCAGGTTCCTTTGTCAGAAATAGGTGTACCAGTTGTCTATGAGGTAGACAATTCAGGAGTTCTTTTCCCCAGCCAAGTGAAACCCCAACCACAGCCAGTCCAAGTAATGAACACACAAGAGAGCTCTTGTTTGTTGAAGCAAAAGGGCCCAAGTGAACCCGAGTTTGCTTTGGATAATGGTAATGAGAGGCATGAGTATTTCATGGAGACAGACCAAGAGCAAGAGCACATTGAGCAGATGACGGAGCAGAAAAGAAATGAAGAAATTCAGAGGTACATGAGTAATAAGATACAAAGAGAGAAGTACAAGGCAGCAAAAAGAAAACTCCCACAGCTGCTTGCTGAGGAGTTCACTGATAGTGAAAGTGAGGATGAAGATCTAGAAGATGAGAACATATTGGCTAGGTTGGAGGCAATGAAGAGGCATAGGGATGATCCACTATATCACTTTGAAGGAGACATTGATGTAGAAGAGCTATATGGATCAGATGAGGAGGAGGAGGAGAATGAAGGAAGAGATGAAGAGGAAGGACAAGAGGAGCCACTAGATGAGGGCTTGAGAGGAAGAAGCAGTGTAGGAGGAAGCAGTGCAGGAGGTAGCAGCAGCATAGGAGGAAGTAAGGAGGGGGAAGGGGCCGACAACAAGATCCCATGCAAGTTTGGATCAAATCATAGAGCAAAACTGGGCACCTTCATCTGATGAGGAGAGCAACCCAGGTGACTTAAGTCAGGAAGAGAATGATTGGGCTTAGCTTCCACCATTTAAGCCATCAAATGGTAGGAAGAGCAAGGCCAAAAAGAATAAAGTTAGGGTTTGGTATGATGAGAAGAGGGAAAACCCACAAGAACAATTTGTCAAGAAACTTTGTTTCCTAGATGTGCAGCAGTTCAGAAGGGCACTGCTTACATTTCACATCTCACAAAACAGGAACTACTCATTTCATAGGAATTGCTCAGATAGAATTATTGTAGTTTGTAGTACAGATGACTGTCCTTTTTCATTGCTGCTTCCAAAATTGCACATGAGAAGAAATTTTGCATAAATAAAATGAACTTGTACCACAATTTCCCTGCTGTTGGAGAGAGCACCAAAGTGACTGCTAGGTGGTTGGCACATGAGTGTGAGCAATAGTTAAGGTCTGACATAAACACACTAGTCCAGGAAATAATGGACAATTTGAAGAAAAAACATGGAATTGAAGTGTCCATTCACATGGTCTACAGGGCAAGGAAAGCAACTAAGGAAGTTGTCCAAGGAGATCAGAGGGCACAATACACTAGGATAAGGGATTACCTCCAAGTTGTGTTGGATACCAATCCTGGAAGTAGATGCATTGTTACAACAAAGCATTTAAAGACTCGGCCTAGCAAAAACCCTAGATTTCATGGCTTGTTCATGTGCCTCAATGCTTGCAAAGAGGGCTTCATAAATGGTTGCAGACCCTTCATAGGTACTTGCATAATTATTTTCCCAACATCTTTCCCATTGCATTTGGTTATGTTTGGTACTAATGTGTTCTGTTTGGTTTTAGGTGTTGATGGTTGCTTTGTTAAGTTGACAACAGGGCAACAAATATTGGCTGCAACTGGAAGAGATAGTAATAACAACATCTTTCCCATTGCATTTGCAATTGTTGACAAGGAAGACACTGCCAGCTGGTCCTGGTTTCTAACCCAGCTCAAGTATGCTCTTGGTGGTGAGTCAGGGAACTATGGCAACTACACTATCATATCTGATAGACAAAAGGTACCTCGCACATCATCACTCTTATATTTACTGAAGTTTTACCATGCTTAGTACTGTCAAATTGTTTGTTGTTATACTATATTTTGAACACTAGTTATTTAAACAGTGCCTTCTTAAAGCCATAAACAATGTCTTCCCAAATTGCCCTCAAAGATACTGCCTTAGACATATTTATCAGAACTTTCAAACAGCTGGCTTTAGAGGTGAAGAGTTAAAGAAGTATATGGATCAGGCTAGTTATTCATATACTGAGCATGGTTTTGATGAAGCAATGGAAGGCATGAAAAGAGAGTGTGAGGCAGCTTGGAAATGGCCTAGAAAGATACCCAAGCATACATGGGCTAGACATGCCATGGATAAAAATTGTAAAACTGATTTGGTTGTTAACAATATTAGTGAAGTTTTCAACAAAATGATACTTGATGTGAGAGGGAAACCAATTAAAACCATGGTTGATGGCATCAGAACTAAATTGCTAGTTAAGTTCAATGCAAACAGGACCAAGACTGGGACAACCAAGTGGCAGATATGCCCAACATATGCTGAAAAACTAGAAGAAGCAAAACACCATGCTAGATATTGCCAGTCCATCAAAGCAGGACCTGATCTATACCAGGTTAGCAGTGGAGAAAGCACACATGCAGTAAATCTACAAGTGCACACATGTGGGTGTAGTAAATGGGACATGACTGGTGTTCCTTGCAAGCATGGTGTTTCTGCAATTAATAAGGCAAAACTTCATCCAGAAGATTTTGTTAGTGATTTCTTCAAGAAACCAATGTACCAAGCAGCCTACAATCCAATTGTGTATCATGTGTCTGGGCCTGATCTATGGCCAAATACTGGGACCCTAACATAGAACCACCAGTTTTCAGAGACAAGCGAGGAAAGAAGCAGAATAAGAGGAGAAGGAATCAGTTTGATAAGCCAGCTCCCAAAGATACTTCAAGGATGAAAACAATAACATGCAGCAATTGCAACTTGACAGGTCATAGGTACACTAGCTGCCACAAAAATCTGAAGCCAGCCCTAGCAATGAGAAGGAACCAACACCAGGTTGAATCTTGTGTATATATGTTGTCACTGCAGGTTAAATCTTGTGTATATTTAATACTAAGTTCTAATCTGTCTATATGTTGTCACTGCAAGAAAACAGGAGAGTTGATGCACCAATGGCAGCTCCATCTGCTCCACCAGCAGCAAGGGCAAGAGCTCCTGCTGCAACCAGTGCAACACCAAGGACAGCTCCATCAGCTCCAGCTGCAACTAGGGCTGCACCTAGGGCAGCTCCTTCTGCTCCTGCTCCAACAAGACCAAGTTCATCTTCTGCTGTTGCTGATAGACCTAGTTCATCTTCTGCTAGTGCTGCTAGGACAAGGGCAAAGAGAACATTCATACCACCAAGAGTGTCAGGTACTGGAAGAGTGAGAAAGCCATCATACAAGATGTCTGACTGGTTCAATTGTTCTCAAGGCTGCAAGAAGTGATATCATGTTGAAACATGTTTAATTCGGCCTGTTTTGGCTAGTTTGTGATGAAGAATATTAAGAATTTCATGTTGAAACCAGTTAGTTCAAGTCCAAGTGGCGGACTATGTAATGTACCTAATGGTTGTGATGCACTATCATACCAGTTAGTTATGATGTTTTCAAGAAGTTTTCATTCTGTTGTTGTGATGATGATCATAGTTTTCATAGTTGATATGATGATGATCTTAGTTTTCATGGTGTTGATATGTTGGTGATCATAGTTTTAATAGTTGATATGATGATGATCTTAGTTTTCATAGTTGATATGTTGATGATCATAATTGATATGTTGGTGATCATAGTTTTCATAGTTGATATGATGATCTTAGTTTTCATGGTGTTGTTATGATGGTGATCACTTGGGCATTTAGGGTGCCTCGACGTCGACAAAAAAAATTGCACAAAAATAGTTTGGCCTGAGGCTCGAACCCAGGACCAGTGGGTAGTAACCATGCGTTCAATGCCAATGGGATAGTGCTAGTGATCTTGTTTGAGTAGCATCCGCAATTTTACTTATATTTAGTTAGGCACGTACTGTGTTGAGAGTGCATTGCGGTCGGCAGCATGGTGAACGTGCGTTTAGTATAACTCGTCATTTCGGTTTCTCAGCCTTTAATACATGTCCACCCACCGCTCTCTCCGATCACTCGCCCACTCGCCGCCCGCACCGCCCACTCCACTTCCCCCTCTCTCCCGTCGAAACCACCGCCGACAGCCACCCCACCGTCGCCATGGACTGGCAGCTGGCCATCGAAGAGCTCGCCGACAACAACCAGGAGCTGCGCGCGCAGTACAAGGAGATCGCGCGCTGGTTCCCTAGTCTGGCGATGCTGAGGAACCATGCCCGCGGCCTGGTGAAGGTGATGACACATGCCGAAAGGCAGCGTGCTTTCCCTACCGGCCGCATCGTCCCGCCGGCGACCATTCTCCTGTGGGCGATGCACGAGGTGCAGCGCTCCCCCGACCCCAGGCAGCGCGCCCGTTGGTGGATGTACCGCTCATCCACCATGCCGGCGGCCGCCGCAGATGAAATCACCGACGCCGTCCTTGCTCTCCCAGCCCCCATCAACAACGCCTACTGGGAGAGGTGCAATCCATGGGTCCTCGGGCCAGACGAGGACTCTGACGCCGAGTCCTCTGACGACTACTACTCTAATGATTCTGGCGACTACTCCTCTGACGACGAGGTGGACGAGGTCGTCGTACTCTCCTCCGACTCCTCTGATGACGAGCCTAATGTGCAGCTCCTGGCGCTGATACGTCTCCAACGTATCTATAATTTTTGATTGCTCCATGCTATATTATCTACTGTTTTAGACATTATTGGGCTTTATTTTCCACTTTTATATTATTTTTGTGACCAACCTATTAACCGGAGGCCCAACCCAGAATTGCTGTTTTTTGCCTGTTTTAGGGTTTCGAAGAAAAGGAATATCAAACGGAGTCCAAACGGAATGAAACCTTTGGAAATGTGATTTTCTCATCAGATAAGATCCAGGAGACTTGGACCCTCCGTCAAGAAAGCCATGAGGTGCTCACGAGGGTAGGGGCGCGCCCCCTCCCCTAGGGCGCGTCCCCTACCTCGTGGGCCCCTCGAAGCTCCACCGACGTACTTCTTCCTCCTATATATATATCCACGTACCCCCAAACGATCGGGGACGGAGCCAAAAACCTAATTCCACCACCGCAACTTTCTGTATCCACGAGATCCCATCTTGGGGCCTGTTCCGGAGCTCCGCCGGAGGAGGCATCGATCACGGAGGGCTTGTACATCATCATCCAAGCCCCTCCGATGAAGTGTGAGTAGTTTCCTTCAGACCTACGGGTCCATGGCTAGTAGCTAGATGGCTTCTTCTCTCTTTTTGGATCTCAATACAATGTTCTCCCCCTCTCTCGTGGAGATCTATTCGATGTAATCTTCTTTTTGCGGTGTGTTTGTTGAGACCGATGAATTGTGGGTTTATGATCAAGTCTATCTATGAATAATATTTGAATCTTCTCTGAATTCTTTTATGTATGATTGGTTATCTTTGCAAGTCTCTTTGAATTATCAGTTTGGTTTGGCCTACTAGATTGGTTGTTCTTGCCATGGGAGAAGTGCTTAGCTTTGGGTTCAATCTTGTAGTGTCATTTCCCAGTGATAGAAGGGGCAGCAAGGCATGTATTGTATTGTTGCCATCGAGGATAACAAGATTAGGTTTTTATCATATTGCATGAAACTATCCCTCTACATCATGTCATCTTGCTTAAGGCGTTACTCTATTTTTAACTTAATACTCTAGATGCATGCTGGATAGCGGTCGATGAGTGGAGTAATAGTAGTAGATGCAGAATCATTTCGGTCTACTTGTCTCGGACGTGATGCCTATATACATGTTCATACCTAGATATTCTCATAACTATGCTCAATTCTGTCAATTGCTCAACAGTAATTTGTTCACCCACCGTAGAATACTTGTGCTCTTGAGAGAAGCCACTAGTGAAACCTATGGCCCCGGGGTCTCTTTCTCATCATATCAATCTCCATCACTTTACTATTGCTTTGCTTTTACTTTGCTTTTACTTTATTTACTTTGCATCTCTATACCAAAAATACCAAAAAAATATTATTTATCATCTCTATCAGATCTCACTTTCGTAAGTGACCGTGAAGGGATTGACAACCCCTAAGCGTGTTGGTTGCGTTGAGCTATTGTTTTTGTATAGGTACGAGGGACTCGAGCGTAGCCTCCTACTGGATTGATACCTTGGTTCTAAAAAACTGAGGGAAATACTTACGCTACTTTGCTGCATCATCCCTTCCTCTTCGGGGAAATCCAACGCAGTGCTCAAGAGGTAGCAAGAAGAATTTCTGGCGCCGTTGCAGGGGAGGTTCGCGCAAGTTAAGATTTGACTCCCGACAACGAGCCATTTCTGGCGCCGTTGCCGGGGAGTCTGCGCAAAAGTCAACATACCAAGTACCCATCACAACCGCTATCTCCCGCATTACATTATTTGCCATTTGCCTCTCGTTTTCCTCTTCCCCATTTCACCCTTGCCGTTTTATTCGCCCTCTCTCTCTCTATCCTCCCTCTCTATTTGCCTCTTTTGCTTGTTTGCTCTTGTTTGCTCGTGTGTTAGTTTGCTTGCTTGTCGTTATGGCTAGTTCTTTACCTTCTGCCTCTATGTTTGAAATTGGGGATACCATTGTCGATAATAATTTTGATGCTCCTACTAAAGAACCCACTATCTCACATATAAAAAGATTTCGTGTTGGTAGCGGTAATATTATTGGAAAAGGAGTTATTCAAGATTTCTTTACTTGTGCCGGTGCTTTACCTTCTATGGGTAGTTCTATTGTTCATAGAACTAGTAGTCTTGCGGACGCTATTGCCATGCTTGTAGTTGAACTTGAGAGGCAATTCATGCACTTGCATCCTTCTATACAAAGGATTTTCCTAGAATTTTCTAAAATTGAGCATTCTTCTGTTAAGCATGCCGTTACTATCTTTTTGGCTCATGAGTTTCGATTCATAATTAAAGAGGCCAAAGAAATCTTTGCGCATTATAGGGTGGATTCTTGCCGTCCTCCCATAGAGACTATCCTCTTTGATCAAGAAGAAATAATGCATTTTCAATCTCTAGACTATGTTGCTTTCAATGAAAATCTTAGAAAAAGGGTTCCTACCAATGTTTTAGTTGATAGAATTTCTGAACTTAATGATGATTTAGCTATTCAAGATAATGAATTGGTATATTCTCTTGAATATAGGCTCACAAAGTTCTGTCAAAAGAATGCTTATAATGATGAATTGGTTGTGCAATATGAAGGACCAAAGGAGGAACCTATACCTCCCAAGGTTGATCTTGGAGACTTTTGTCCCAAAAAATTTAGCCCTTTTGATTACTTTTACTTGCCTCAAAGAAAACTTGCTGCGGAACATAGACAATATGAAATGAGTTTTAACAATCTATCTTACTATTATGGCAATACCTAAATCTATTCTTGCTTGTTATGCCTAGCTAGGGGCGTTAAACGATAGCGCTTGTTGGGAGGCAACCCAATTTTATTTTTGTTCTTTGCTTTTTTATCCTGTTTAGTAATAAATAAATTATCTAGCCTCTGTTTTGGTTGTGTTTTTTGTGTTTAGTTAGTGTTAGTGCCAAGTAGAACCGTTGGGAAGACTTGGGGAAAGTCTTGATTGAACTTGCTGTAAAAAACAGAAACTTTAGCGCTCACGAGAATTGCTGTCATTTTTATTTGTAAAGTGATATTTAGTTAATTATTTTTGCAGATGATTAATAGATAAATTCCTCACGTCCAGCAATTTATTTTAGAATTTTTGGGGTTCCAGATCTTGCGCTAGCTACAGATTACTACAGACTGTTCTGTTTTTGACAGATTCTGTTTTTCGTGTGTTGTTTGCTTATTTTGATGAATCTATGGCTAGTAAAATAGTTTATAATCCATAGAGAAGTTGGAATACAGTAGGTATAACACCAATATAAATAAAGAATGAGTTCATTACAGTACCTTGAAGTGGTCTTTTGTTTTCTTTCACTAACTGAGCTCATGAGATTTTCTACTTTAAGTTTTGTGTTGTGAAGTTTTCAAGTTTTGGGTAAAGATTTGATGGATTATGGAACAAGGAGTGGCAAGAGCCTAAGCTTGGGGATGCCCATGGCACCCCCAAGATAATCTAAGGAAATCTAAAAGCCAAAGCTTGGGGATGCCCCGGAAGGCATCCCCTCTTTCGTCTACTTCTATCGGTAACTTTACTTGGAGCTATATTTTTATTCACCACATGATATGTGTTTTGCTTGGAGCGTATTTTATGATTTGAGTCTTTTCTTATTAGTTTACCACAATCATCCTTGATGTACAAACCTTTTGAGAGAGCCATACATTATTTGGAATTTGATAGAATACTCTATGTGCTTCACTAATATCTTTTAGAGCACGGTGGTGGATTTGTTTTATAGAAACTATTGTTCTCTCATGCTTCACTTAGATTATTTTGAGAGTCTTAATAGCATGGTAATTTGCTTAAAATCATAATATGCTTGGTATGCAAGATTAATAATAAAACTTTCTTATGAGTGTGTTGAATACTAAGAAAAGTTTGATGCTTGATGATTGTTTTGAGATATGGAGGTAATAATATCAAAGTCATGCTAGTTGAGTAGTTGTGAAATTGAGAAATACTTGTGTTGAGGTTTGCAAGTCCCGTAGCATGCACGTATGGTAAACGTTATGCAACAAATTTGAAACATGAGGTGTTATTTGATTGTCTTCCTTATGAGTGGCGGTCGGGGACGAGCGATGGTCTTTTCCTACCAATCTATCCCCCCAGGAGCATGCACGTAGTGCCGAGGTTTTTGATGACTTGTAGATTTTTGCAATAAATATGTGAGTTCTTTATGACTAATGTTGAGTCCATGGATTATATGCACTCTCACCCTTCCACCATTGCTAGCCTCTTCGGTACCGTGCATTGCCCTTTCTCACATTGAGAGTTGGCGCAAACTTCGCCGGTGCATCCAAACCCCGTGATATGATACGCTCTTTCACACATAAACCTCCTTATATCTTCCTCAAAAAAGCCACCATACCTACCTATTATGGCATTTCCATAGCCATTCCGAGATATATTTCCATGCAACTTTCCATCATTCCGTTCATCATGACACATTCATCATTGTCATATTGCTTAGCATGATCATGTAGTTGACATAGTATTTGTGGCAAAGCCACCGTTCATAATTCTTTCATACATGTCACTCTTGGTTCATTGCATATCCCGGTACACCGCCGGAGGCATTCACATAGAGTCATCTTTGTTCTAGTATCGAGTTGTAATCATTGAGTTGTAAATAAATAGTAGTGTGATGATCATCATTATTAGAGCATTGTCCCAAGTGAGGAATAAAAAAAAGGCCATAAAAAAGAGAAGGCCCCCAAAAGAGAGAAAGACCATAAAAAAAAGAGAAGGCCCCCAAAAAAATGAGAGAAAAAGAGAGAAGGGACAATGTTACTATCCTTTTACCACACTTGTGCTTCAAAGTAGCACCATGATCTTCATAGTAGAGAGTCTCTCATGTTATCACTTTCATATACTAGTGGGAAGTTTTCATTATAAAACTTGGCTTGTATATTCCAACAATGGGCCTCCTCAAGTGCCCTAGGTCTTCGTGAGCAAGCAAGTTGGATGCACACCCACTAGTTTCTTTTGTTGAGCTTTCATACATTTATAGCTCTAGTGCATCCGTTGCATGGCAATCCCTACTCCTTGCATTAACATCAATCGGTGGGCATCTCCATAGCCCATTGATTAGAGCATCTCCAGCCGTTGGCCCCCCAGGGGGCTCCTAAAATCGCCGCCTGGGGGTGAGCCGGCGCAAAAAATGGGCCTGGGGGCGAGTTGGTCCCCAGCTGTCGTGGTTCCAAGTCTGACAGTAGTGTAGGGGGGTAAGTATGGAGAGGCAAGATCTTAGCTATGGAGAAGTTGTAAGAACGCAAGGTTTATGAGTTCAGGCCCTTCTTGGAGGAAGTAATAGCCCTACGTCTCGGAGCCCGGAGGCGGTCGACTGGATTATGAGAGTATGAATTACAGGGGTGCGAACCCTTTACACTGAGGAGGGGGGTGGCTTATATAGAGTCCGCCAGACCCCTCCGGCCCTCAGTTATGCATGGTTTTAAGTACATTAAGGTCGGGCGTTACTGGTAACGCCCCTAATAAAGTGCTATGATGACCATAAAAGCTACTTAATGACCGACCATTAGCGTGCGGAGTGACTTTGGGTCTCCTGGCCGTCGGGTGGTTGGATCTTGGTCGAGTGGTTGCTTCTTGGTCGAGTGTCTTCGAGTCCGTCGAGTGAAACACCGCCAAGTCGATTGAAATGTGATTTCTTCTGGAGGTGTCCTTGGGTAGGTCAGTTTGGACAGGTCCACGACCCTACCCTAGGTACATAGCTTCATCATTAGCCCCCGAATGGATCGAGGTTTGAGTGGGAAAGGGTTTGAGCACATCTCCGACTCATTTTTCATGTCATGAGCATACCTTGTTTCGGATCAATGGACCAGAGTGATGACAACAACTTTCTTTCCAGTCGCCTTGATCCATTCTTAGGTTTTGTCGAGTGAGTTCTTATACTTGAAGAGTTCTGAGTGACGGTGCGGAGGAGATCTTCGGTCCGACGAGTTGTTCTGCTGCCCGCGGATTTCGTGGGATCTAAATTACGGGAAGCGCGCAGGACAGGAGAGGCCGCAGTAAACGGATGGGATAGCGCGGAGCCGCCTCGATCCCCGCGCCACCTTTTTCGCCACGTATCGGGCGCGCGATCGCCATGGGATTTGGCAGTGCCGTCCGGGCCTACCAGTCAGCCACTCGGAAGCAGCCTCATATAAGGCGTTGGGCCGGGGCTCTGTTCCGCACGCCACCATTCTCTCTCTGTTTTCTCCCGATTTCTCCGCCACCCTTGCTCCCGTCTCGTCGCCGGATCTCCGCTCGAGCTCGAACTGCCACCATGGGGAAGGACAAGACGGCGACGCTGGAACGCGCGAAGAAGGCAACCGCGAAGGTGAAGGGCAAGCGGACCAACCGGGGCGGATCCTCGTCGAGGTCCTGCCTGCCGGTGGGCTGGATCCAGGGCGACTGGATCCGCTCGGCAATCACGTAGGACGACCTCGACGACCTGGTGGAAGGGGGATTTATCCCCCACAAGTCGGCTCGGCTCCCGGTTGACGAAACTGAGCCGCATCCCAGAGAGGGTGAGTGCGTCCTCTTAGCAACTCACATAGATCGTGGGTTCTCGCTGCCTCCCCACCCTTTCTTCCGGGGTTTTTTGAACTTCTTTGGGGCTCAGCTCCACCATTTTACTCCGAATACCATAGTCTATCTGGCCGCTTTCGTGTCTATGTGCGAAAACTTCTTGGGCTGTTGACCGCACTGGGGGCTCTTCGAACATATCTTCACTTGCCGTTCCCAGTCGGTCAAAAAGACCAAGTCGAGTGACGAGAGGACTCGGGTGATCCAGATGTGCGGTGGTCTGGGGATCCAGATGAGGAGCAAAAGTACTTTCCCAGCGATGATCCTTCCTGACTCAGTCTGGGGCTGGCAGTCGACTTGGTTTTACTGCAAGGATCAGCCGACCCTTGGCCAGTCGACTGGGCTTCCTCCTTTCTCCTTGGCTCGAGTGGAGAAGCCTGCTCCCCTGAAGATAGTTCCAAAAGAGAAGGCGCAGGTCAAGGAGCTGGTCGAACGGGTCGTACAGCTCGTCCGCGACGGAGTGACCGGGATGGATCTGCTAGAGGTCTTGCTCGGTCGACACATCCAACCCCTTCAGGCGCGCGATCATCCGATGTGGATGTATTCTGGGCTCGAAGATACCACTCGGATCCACCCGGAGGAGGTTAGTGAGGACACCTTGGAGAGCTGGTTGAGAGGAATCACTGGCAACAAAGACAACCCTCGGGGATCCAGGAGGGTGACTCCATTCGACAACTCGCGTCAGCCGGAGCAGGTATGTTTTTGTAAGTAACTTTCCGACTCTCCATGTTATGTCCCGTTTGCGGTCGACTGAATGTCTTTTGATTGTTACTTTTTCAGGCCCTCATTGAAATGTACTCAATGCCCAATGGAGAGCAAGGGCAAGACTTGGAAGGCGAGGCGAGCGGCGGAAACAGTGGCGAGTGGACTTCTGATGGTGAAGAGGATGGAGAAAGTGAAGACTCAAGCGACGAAGAAGAAGTCGAGTCGCCTCTTCGCAGGGAGAGGCGATCCAAACTTGCCCAAGAACGACAGAGCGTCCGTGAAAAGGCGACTGCTCAAGCTGGTCAATCTTCGAAGCGTCCTCGGATCTCTTCACCAACCCCGGCCGAGAAAGCGCCCAAGCACCCCAAAGTTGCGGAGCCGAAAATCCGGAAGGCGTTGCCAAAGATTAAGATTGACATCCCCGTCGCTTCTGCGTAAGTGTTTTCCTCTGTATACACTCGACGCTTAGCGCCGTTTGTTTTTCTTATTTTAACCGGACGAACTTTGGAACTGCCAGCGCTGCCACTTCTAGGACCTCAGCTTACAGGGATGATGATGAGGTGATGGAGGATGCGGTCACGTCAAAACTGGGTATGACTCCTGCCATACTGTCTTTATTTTGGTCGATTCAACTACAACGTGTACCATTGGGTGATGTGATTTTGACGATTGAACTTTGCATAGCTCCCAACGTTATTGACCTCCCTGATGATGATGAAGAGCCCGAGAGGCCTTTGACGAGGAAAAATAGGTAGGCTCCTACAAGCGAGGCGCCACAGTCGATGCCAAGGACGGAACCAGTCGTTCAGGACACTGGCGATGCCAATCGGGGTTCTGTTACCTTTGCTGTGCCACTATCGAGTGCCTTGCCCTCTTCGTCGATTGCTTAGGCTCCCGTCGACCCACCTTCAGTTTTTGCGACCCATCATGTCCCGGAGGACGAAGCGAATGCTGCCAAGGAAGCCATACGTCAGGCGGGCATCATGATGGAGAAGATGAGGATGGTGCGGGACGCCAGTCAGGCTGCCTACGACGCCAGCTCGGCCCTCCAAAGCAATGTTCAGGTAAATTGGTCACTGCTTGTTTTGTTAGGATATGTTATCTGAAGACTCTTTTTCGAAAATCTTTGCATCTGTACACCCACTGGGTGCGTCGATTGAAATTTTGAACCGGTGGGGGCACGCTGAGTGCACCCACTGGGTGTAGTCCCCGAGACTACGGTGGACTGCTGGCAGTCGACTATAGTCGTTGTATTTTTTCGAATGTATAAACCAAACTGGTAGTTTGTCTCTTCCACTCTGTCTGGTTGAGTGGGATCAGAACCGGTGGGGGCACGCAAAGTGCACCCACTGGGTGTAGTCCCCGAGACTATGGTGGACTGCCGGCAGACGACTGTAGTCTGAGTTCTACTTTCTCTCTTTCTGCCTTTTTTTTACTTCCTGGACTCAACTTCGGCGGGCCGGTCGAGTGGGATCAGAACCGGTGGGGGCACGCAAAGTGCACCCACTGGGTGTAGTCCCCGAGACTGGTGGACTGCGGGCAGTCGACCGTAGTCTTAGTATTTATTGCCTTTGTTGTTTTTTGCTGTAAAATAACTTCTCCTCTTTGATTGCAGAAATCTTGTGATCTGGGAGCTCACTTTGCTGATTTGGAGAAACAGCAGATCCAACTGAACCTTGACTTGGAGCTGGCCAAGACAGAGCTGCAAAAGGCTAAGGATGGTGCCAATGGTAAGACGAGTTTGTCAACTGGTTTGCCTTGGGCTTGAGTACCCTTCTGCTCTTTCTGAATCAAGCACCATTTCTTTGCAGAAAAGCTGAGAGAAGCTCTGGCAAAGAAGGACCGGGATCTGGCTACTGCCCAAAAGGAAGCTGATGACAGGGTCGCTTTGGCTGAACAGAAGCTGGCTTCGGTCGGCCAGTTGGAAGAAGAGAATACCAGGCTGAAGTCTGCTCTGAATGACTCCAACAAGGAGTGCTCGCGCTGGAAGAAGGCGAATCTCGTCCAGGGCGAGAAAATAGAAAGCATTGCTCGCAGGAGGGATGATGTGGAGAGCTATCTGAGAAGTCTTGCCAAGAAGTTGTTCATCAAGCTTGAAGGTGCACATTCTATTCTGACTGATTTTTTTTTGTGTCGACTCAGTGTATGAAAATTGACTTATCCTTGGATCGTGAATGCAGAGTTTTGCTAGAACTTTGAAGAGGAGACTGGGCGGATCGAACCAGGTTTGGATCCAATCAACTCTCCCGTGAAAGATGAAACTGCCATGAATCTGCTTCGACTGGAATCTCGCATCGACGGTGCTGTGGACTACTTGGCTCGACTGAAGGTCGCCATGTCACGGATCGACCCGGCACTTTGGCCAGAGGCCACACTCCAAAACGATCTTGAGTCTCTGATGACTCAACTTAACGGAATCCCTGACCGAGTGCAGGAGTGGAAGAAGTCTTCTGCTCGGTGTGGCGCTGATGTGGCTCTGTCTTTGGTTCGTGTCCACTGCAAGGAGGTGCGACAAGATAAGCTGGCCGCAATCAAGGTCGCCAGCACCCAGAAGCACGACTTCCGAACTTTTATGGAGACTTTCATTGCTGCCGCCACTCGGATTGCCGATGGCGTCGACCTGGACGAGTTCGTCGAGCCTGCCAGCCCTCCTCCTGCGGAGTGAACAAACTTTTATGCCCCACCTTAAATTTGTCTCGGAATGCCGAGTGGTTTTTGTAACCGTTAAACTCTTTCGGGCTGAATGCCTGAGCACTTTGACCTGTGGTCCAGACCCTTTAGGATTTATCTGAACTCGGTTTATCGTTGAATATCTTTATGAATCCCCTGTCGAGTGGAAATAGTTCTTCTTTCGAGACAACTTTTTTGTACTTGTGGTGCGGCTCCGAAGGGGAAGGTAGCAGTCGACCTGCACCTCATTACTGCAGAGCAGGATGGAGTGCACGTTGTATTTGTGGCCAAGCTCCCCAAGGAGGAGGTGGCCGTCGATCTGCAACTTGTTACTGCAGAGCGGGATGTGTTTCGTACTTAGGCGAGTACCTGACCGCAGCTAAGTCTTCAAACGAGAAAACTTAGGCGAGTACCGGACTGCAGCTAAGCCCCCGAGTGGGAGGACTGCTCTCCACTCGGTAGGATTTTTCAAACTTAGGCGAGTGCCTGACTGCAGCTAAGTCCTCAAGCAAGAGAACTTAGGTGAGCACTGGACTGCAGCTAAGCCTCCGAGTGGGAGGGCTGCTCTCCACTCGGTAGGATTTTTTCAAACTTAGGCGAGTGCCTGACTGCAGCTAAGTCCTCAAGCGAGAGAACTTAGGCGAGTACTGGACTGCAGCTAAGCCCCCGAGTGGGAGGGCTGCTCTCCACTCGGTAGGATTTTTTTTATAAACTTAGGCGAAGCGGATTCGCAGCTAAGCCACCCACTGGGGGATTTCTTACGTAAATAAAAACAATAATAATCACTGGGAAAATTATAATGCTCTTGTCTTTGATAAATAAACTACAGGAGTTTTTTCTTATTACATCTTATCTGAGTGATAACTCAAGTATAAAAGGGGCGGAGTAGCTCCGCATTCCAGGCTCGTGGCTCATCAATCTGGCGATCGACATTGTAGAGGTGGTATGATCCATTGTGGAGGACTCTGGTGACTATGAAGGGGCCTTCCCAAGTAGGAGCGAGCTTGTGTGGTTTCTGCTGATCCACTCGGAGGACTAAGTCTCCTTCTTGGAAGGCTCGGCTCTTCACGTTTTTGGCATGGAATCAACGCAAGTCTTGCTGATAGATGGTCGATTGAATCAAGGCCATTTCTCTTTCTTCTTCTAGGAGGTCGACTGCGTCCTGCCGGGCTTGTTCTGCTTCATCTTCAGAGTAGAGCTCGACTCGGGGAGCATTGTGAAGCAGGTCACTCGGTAAGACTGCCTCGGCTCTGCAGACCAGAAAGAATGGGGTTCTTCCGGTCGATCGATTCGGGGTTGTTCTTAATCCCCAAAGGACTGATGGAAGATCGTCGACCCATGCACCTGCTGCGTGTTTGAGATCGCGCATCAATCGGGGTTTCAGTCCTTTGAGAATCAGGCCGTTCGCCCTTTCTACTTGCCCATTCGACTGGGGGTGAGCGATCGAAGCATAGTCGACTCGAGTGCCCTGAGAGGTGCAAAAGGCCCTGAATCTGTCGGAATCGAAGTTTGACCCGTTGTTGGTGATGATGCTGTGTGGAACTCCATATCTGAATATCAACTCTCTGATGAAACTGATAGCGGTGCAAGCATCAAGATTCTTGATAGGCTTGGCTTCAATCCATTTGGTGAACTCGCCGACTGCTACCAGCACATGAGTGAAGCCGCTCCTGCCTGTTCTCAGTGGTCCAACCATGTCCAGCCCACAAACAGTGAAGGGCCAGACGAGTGGAATGGTTTTCAGGGATGGCGCGGGCTTGTGCGGCATATTGGAGTAATACTGACATCCTTCACATTTGTCGACTATCTCTTTTGCCATCTCATTGGCTCTTGGCCAGTAGAACCCCGCTCGGTATGCTTTAGCCACAATGGTCCGAGAGGACGCATGATGACCACAGGTCCCCGAGTGGATATCATTAAGGATCATCTGACCTTCTTCTGGTGTAACACACTTCTGGCCAACCCTAGTCGCGCTTTCTCTATATAACTGTCCCTTTATGACTGTAAAGGCCTTGGATCGACGGACGATCTGTCGAGCCTCTTCTTCGTCTTCTGGGAGTTCTTTCCTTAGGATGTACGCGATGTACGGTTCTGTCTAGACGGGAGTGATAACCAAGACTTCCATGATCAGGTCGACCACAGCTAGAACTTCAACTTCAGTCGGATCCGTGGCACTTTTTGGCTGCGGGGCCTCTTCAGTGAAGGGATCCTCCTGGACTGATGGTGTGTGGATGTGTTCCAAAAACACATTGCTGGGAATGGCTTCTCTTTTGGAACCTATTTTTGCCAGATCATCAGCTGCTTGATTTTTCAGTCGGGGTATGTGATGAAGCTCTAACCCCTCGAATTTCTTCTCCAGCTTTCTCACTGCATTGCAATAACCAATCATGGCTGGACTTCTGACGTCCCATTCCTTCATCACTTGTTTAACCACCAAATCTGAGTCGCCATAGACCATGAGGTGACGGACGCCGAGTGAAATGGCCATGCGCAACCCATATAAAAGTGCTTCGTATTCTGCCTCGTTGTTAGAGGAATCAAAGTGGATTTGAAGAACATATCTGAGTTTATCTCCTCTAGGGGAGACCAACACCACTCAGGCACCGGAACCATTTAGCATCTTGGAACCGTCGAAGAACATGGTCCAATGCTCCGAGTGAACCTGAGTCGGCAGTTGCTGTTCAATCCACTCGGCGACGAAATCCGCGATTGCCTGGGACTTGATAGCTTTCTTTGCCTCAAACTTGATATCTAGAGGAAGGAGTTCAATCGCTCCTTGCTGATTGGGGCAGCAAGCACCGACTGGGTGGAGAGCAGAGCTTTGAGCTCTGCGAACGCTGCGTCAGCTTCAGGAGTCCACTCGAACTTGTCAGACTTATTCATCAATCGGTAAAGAGGCAATGCCTTTTCACCGAGACGAGATATGAATCGACTTAGGGCGGCCAAGCAACCAGTAAGCTTCTGAACATCGTGCACTCACACAGGACTTTTCATTCGGAGTATAGTACCGACTTTTTCTGGATTGGCGTCGATTCCCCGTTCAGAAATGAGAAAACCGAGTAACTTTCCGCCAGGAACCCCGAATGTGCATTTTGATGGATTAAGCTTGATATCAAACCTTCTGAGGTTGGCAAAGGTTTCAGCAAGGTCAGTCAGTAGGTCGGAACCCTTCCGTGACTTGACCACAATATCATCCATGTACGCCTCCACATTCCGACTGATTTGGGTGAGCAAACACTTCTGAATCATCCTCATGAATGTGGCTCCGGCATTCTTGAGGCCGAATGGCATGGTAACATAACAGAAGCACCCAAATGGAGTGATGAAAGCTGTTTTGATCTCGTCAGGCCCATACAGACGAATTTGATGGTACCCGGAATAGGCGTCTAAAAAAGATAGTCGCTCACATCCCGCAGTCGAGTCGACTATCTGGTCGATGCGGGGGAGAGGAAAATGATCTTTCGGGCAGGCCCGATTGATATGTTTAAAGTCAATGCACATGCGAAGTGACTTGTCCTTCTTGGGGACCATGACAACATTGGCAAGCCACTCGGAGTGGTAGATTTCTCGGATGAACTCCGCCGCTAAGAGCCGAGCCACCTCTTCGCCAATGGCCTTTCTCTTCTGGACGGCGGACCGTCGGAGATTTTCCTTGACAGGTTTTACTTTTGAGTTGACTCTTAGGCGGTGCTCAGCCAGCTCCCTGGGAACACCCGGCATGTCAGAGGGCTTCCATGCGAAAATGTCCCAGTTCTCACGGAGGAACCGGATGAGCGCTTCTTCCTATTTGGAGTCGAGTGTTGTCGAGATATGAGTTGGAGCAGCACTGCGGTCAGTCGGGTGGATGTGAGCTGTCTTCGTATTGCCAGTCGACTGAAAAGCTGATTCTGTAGCGGGCTTCTTGGCTCGCAACAAATCACTCGGGTCTGCAGTCTTCTGGTAGTCCTGCAACTCCACCACTGCCATCTGAGCATCGGCGATCTTTGAACCTTTCTGAAAACATTCTTCCGCTTTCTTCCGATTGCCCGTAATAGTGATCACACCTTTGGGGCCAGGCATCTTCAATTTGAGATACACATAACACGGTCGGTCCATGGAGCGTGCATAAGCCGGCCTGCCCAAAATAGCGTGGTAGGCACTCTGGAAGTCTACAACTTCAAATGTCAACTTCTCTTTGCGGTAATTCTTGGAATCACCGAAAACCACATCAAGAGCAATCTGGCCGAGTGATTCAGCCTTCTTCCCAGGAATGAGTATGTTGCTGGCACTGAGTCTGGACATCGGAATGCCCATCCCTTTCAACGTCTCAGCATACAATATGTTCAAACCACTGCCACCATCCATCAAGACTTTGGTCAGTCGAGTGCCTTCAACCACTGGGTCGACCACCAGAGCTTGCCTCCCAGGGGTGGCAATATGCGTTGGGTGATCGGACTGGTCGAACGTGATGGCAGTCTAGGACCATTTCAAATAACTTGGTGTCGCCGGAGCGACCATATTCACCTCTCGGTTAATAACTTTCAGTCGACTTTTGCTTTCAACATCGGCAAAAATCATCAGAGTGGAATTGACCTGAGGGTATCCGTCGTCACTGTCTTCTTTGTCCTCGACCTTGTCCGACTCCTTTTCCTTACCTTTGGGCTGCTTTCCCTGGAACTGCTGGATCAAGAGTCGACACTGTCGAGTGGTATGTTTCGGGTAAATGAAATTACCCTCTTCATCTTTCTTTGTGTGGATGAGACATGGTAAGTCCAACACATCATTTCTGTCCTGGTCTTTAACCTTTTTGGGGTTCCAAGGTCCTTTAGGTTTCCCTTTAAACTTTCCTTGTGTTAAAGCCAAGGCTTCCCCGGGAGCCGCTGGCTCAGCTTTCCCCTTCTGTTTCCGATTGGAATTTCCTCCAGTTTCTTGGGCAACTGACTTGAGCTTGCCACTCTTGAGTCGATCCTCATCTTCACCATTAGCATACTTGGTGGCAATCTCCATCATCCAATTCTGGGACATATCTCTGGTTCGACCGAATTTCAAATTCAGTTCTCTGTACTTGACGCCTTCCTTGAAGGCATAAACTGCTTGGTGGTCAGGCACATTCTCCACTGAGTGATGTAACGTGATCCACCTCTGGATGTAATCCCTCAAAGTTTCATTCGGCTTCTGCACGCAAGACCGCAGTTCCGTCAGCCCTGCCGGTCGCTTGCATGTGCCTTCAAATGTGGCGACGAACACTCGGGAGAGATCTTCCCAAGTGTAAATGCTGCTAGGCGCTAACTGGTTTAGCCACGCTCTGGCCGAGCCCTCCAACATGAGAGGCAGGTGCTTCATGGCCACTTCATCATTGCCGCCGCCAATATGGACAGCCACTCGGTAGTCCTCAAGCCAAGTATCGGGCTTGGACTCGCCAGTGAACTTACTGACTCCAGTCGCCAACCTGAAGTTGGGAGGAATCACAATGGCCCTGATGGCTCTACTAAAGCACTCTGGCCCCGAAACATGTACTCTGCTGCTGGTAGGTGCATCTCTGTCGTGACCTTCTCGGTGAGCCCTGTTCCTGTCGACCAAACCTTGGACGAGAATGGATCTCGCATCAAAGCCTGGCCCTCTGGGGTCGACTGGAATCCTTCGCCCACCACTATGAGGGCACCTGTCATCCTGCTGGCAAGGCACATACGACCCGCTCCTCGAGGGAGGCGTGGGCACTCGACGTCGACCGTCATGATCGACTCGGTGATCATACTGCTCATGGTTCCCATACTGGTCACGCCGGTCTCCACGTCCCTCACGCCTCGGGGGCGATCTCGGGCTGTGAGCCGACTGGACTGTGTCCGCAGCAACGGATCTGCTGTGAATCCTGTTCCGCGACTGAGAAACAACGGAATTCTGGTCTCCTATTGCCCGGAGTAACGCTCTGATCTGCAGCAAGCCTCTGCCAGCCTCCGACTGGGAAGGCTGAATCGACTCCGCTATACGGGCCGCAGCTGCTAAATTATGAATCGGAGTTCGATATACCTGCAGGGGCGGGAAGAGCTGACGTCGAGTGGATTCGGGAACCCGTTGTCGCACACGTTCGTCGAGTTCTTGCTGGAGGTTCTCTAGTCAAGTGCGCTCGGCCAAGTTTGCCAGGCGCGCGTCTTCCAAGGCGTGAGCCTCGGGGGTTTCTCCAACGATAGGAGTGTGCAGTGCATCCACATTCCGGCGGCGAAGTTCTTCTCTCTGCAGCGACGTGAGAGGCTCGGGAAGATACTCCTCATGGGGACGCGACGGGTCGCCTCCACCCGCACCTCCGTCGGTGCAGGGAAAACCGGGAGGACTGGGCGGTCCATCGACCATCAGAACCTCCGCCGCCGGATCGCTGCTGACGCACTCGGATGCGGTCTCTGCGGAGCTAGTCGACAGGTCGAACAGGCCATAGAGGGATTCATCGGGCTCGATCGCCGTGACTTGAGGGGTGGCCGACTGACGTGCCACCGCGTGTCTCACCCACCGCTGAAGTCTCGACCGACCGGAGCGCTTGCGCCGACGGGAAACGGGGAGGGAGGACAACACAGGAGCCGACCGGTAGGGGTCGACGATTGCCGCAGGAGAACGCCGTGGACACACGCGCTAAAGTGTGTTGCCCGCGAACAGGGAGTGCGTCCACGTCGAGCGGAGCCTCCTGGAGCCAAGCAGAGTCGTCGACGATGAACATGAGCGCACCGAGATAGATCTCGCAGCCCTCCACCAAAACTCTGCCGAAAACCATGATGATTCAGGTTGGAAAAGGTCGCAACTCCTCCAACAAATGCTAAAACACTTGCCCCACGGTGGGCGCCAACTATCGTGGTTCCAAGTCTGACAGTAGTGTAGGGGGGTAAGTATGGAGAGGCAAGATCTTAGCTATGGAGAAGTTGTAAGAACGCAAGGTTTACGAGTTCAGGCCCTTCTCGGAGGAAGTAATAGCCCTACGTCTCAGAGCCCGGAGGCGGTCGACTGGATTACAAGAGTAGGAATTACAGGGGTGCGAACCCTTTACACTGAGGAGGGGGTGGCTTATATAGAGTCCGCCAGACCCCTCCGGCCCTCAATTATGCAGGGTTTTAAGTACATTAAGGTCGGGCGTTACTGGTAACACCCCTAATAAAGTGCTATGATGACCATAAAAGCTACTTAATGACCGACCGTTAGCGTGCGGAGTGACTTTAGGTCTCCTGGCCGTCGGGTGGTTGGATCTTGGTCGAGTGGTTGCTTCTTGGTCGAGTGTCTTCGAGTCCGTCAAGTGAAACACCGCCAAGTCGATTGAAAAGTGATTTCTTCTGGAGGTGTCCTTGGGTAGGTCAGTTTGGACAGGTCCACGACCCTACCCTAGGTACATAGATTCATCACCAGCCGCCGCCCCCAGGGCCGCCCCCAGGCGCGATTAAAAAAAAGTATAGCAAATTTCGGCAAAGTTCAGCTAAATACGACTAAATTTCAGCAAACTTGGGCATATATTAGACATGTTCGCGGATTTTCATTACATAGCAAAATAGATAACTAATCTAAAAAAGAAACTGGCTGAATGCCGAGTAGTCGCCGTCGTCGCCGCCATCGTTGGGCTTCTCCTCCTTGACGCGGCCGTCCCTGGTGGACCCCTGAACGGCGTCGCCAACGCGGGCTGGTGGCGGCGGCGCGTCGTCGTCGTCGCTGTCCTCGATGATGATGACGCCTCCTTCGTCGCGGCCCCGGCGGCGCTGCGCGAAGCACTTCAGGGCGGTGCACTGGCGCTCCCTCGCCATCTTCAGGGAGTCCGCGCGCGCCCATTCCAGGGTTGCGTCGTCATCGAGCTCGACGTCGCCGCCGTGCTCCGTCTTCACCGCGGGGAGGAGGCCCGGCTCTGTCTTCACCGGCGCGAGCCCCGGCTCTGTCTTGGGCTTGACGAAGCGCGGAGGAGGAGCCGACGAGGAGGCGCGCCGGCCGCCCTCGTTGATGACGTTGCCGGCGCTACGAGTGCACCGTCCGGGCGGCGTCACCGCCGCGGGCTCGGCCTTGACGCCGAGCAACGTCGGAGAGTCGGAGGAGTGCAAAGAAGAGCGTGATGAGGAAGAAGAAGAGGAGGTGCCGAACCTCCTGGGAAACCATTGCCCGTCGCGTCGGCGGTAAGCCGTGGCCGTGGTGGCCGCCCTCGCCGGGGGTACGCCAACGGCGGGTTGTTTCCGCCCTCGAGGTGCGTCAGCACGCCCTCGAGTGTGCGGCCGGGGACGCCCCACCACAGGCGGCGCCCCTCGCTGTTCTTCATGCCGCCGACGACCACCGCGCCGTTGGTGGACGCCAGCCGCCGCTGCTGACGGCGCTCGAAGTACGCCGCCCAAGCCGCATGGTTGTCGGCGGCGTACTGGGGGAGGGAGAGTTGGTCAGCGGTGAGGGAGACGCGCACGACGTCGACCTCCTCGGCGAAGTACCCGGGTTTGGCCACGACGTCGGGCAATGGGGGAATGGGCACTCCCCCGTTGCTGAGCTTCCAGCCCGTCGGCTCGGCGCGCATGTCCGGCGGCGCTGGGATGTTCTCCTGGAACATGAGCCAAGACTCCTGTTCGCGGAGTGATCGGCGGCCGAAGCCGTTGGCCACGGCCTCATCATCGGGGAACCGCTCGGCCATCGGGAGAGGGAGGGCTCGGCGGTGGCGCTCGGGAGAGGCGGCACTCGGGAGAGGCAGGGCTTGGCGGCGGCGCTCGGGAGAGGTAGAGGGCGGGTGAGGGAGTCCTGGATTAGGGGGTGTTCGGGTAGCCGGACTATACCTTCAGCCGGACTCCAGGACTATGAAGATACAAGATTGAAGACTTCGTCCCGTGTCCGGATGGGACTTTCCTTGGCGTGGAAGGCAAGCTTGGCGATGCGGATATTCAAGATCTCCTACCATTGTAACCGACTTTGTGTAATCCTAACCCTCTCCGGTGTCTATATAAACCGGAGGGTTTTAGTCCGTAGGACAACTTCATCATACAACAATCATACCATAGGCTAGCTTTTAGGGTTTAGCCTCCTTGATCTCGTGGTAGATCTACTCTTGTACTACCCATATCATCAATATTAATCAAGCAGGACGTAGGGTTTTACCTCCATCAAGAGGGCCCGAACCTGGGTAAAACATCGTGTTCCTTGCCTCCTGTTACCATCCGGCCTAGATGCACAGTTCAGGACCCCCTACCCGAGATCCACCGGTTTTGACACCGACATTGGTGCTTTCATTGAGAGTTCCTCTGTGTCATCGCTTTTAGGCTCGATGGCTCCTTCGATCATCAACAACGATGCAGTCCAGGGTGAGACTTTTCTCCCCGGACAGATCTTCGTCTTCGGCGGCTTCGCGCTGCGGGCCAATTTGCTTGGCCACCTCGAGCAGATCGAAAGCTACGCCCCTGGCCATCAGGTCAGGTTTGGAAGCCTAAACTACACGGTTGACATCCGCGGGGACTTGATCTTCGACGGATTCGACCCACAGCCAAGCGCGCCGCACTGTCTCGATGGGCATGATATAGCTCTGCCGCCGAACAGCGCCTTGGAGGCCGCACACGCATCGGTTCCGACCATTGATTCGGAGCCTACTGCACCGATCGAGGATCAGCGGTTGGATGCTGCCTCAGGGGCTGCGATCTCAGAGGCGATCGAGCCGAACTCCAGCCCCGCACTCCGCATGGCCTGTGACTCCGAGGAGCCGGATTCCTCTCCGAACTCCGAGCCCCCCGCGCCCCTGCCGATCGAATCTGATTGGGCGCCGATAATGGAGTTCACCGCCGCGGACATCTTTCAGCACTCGCCCTTCGGCGACATCCTGAATTCTCTAAAGTCTCTCTCTTTATCAGGAGAGCCCTGGCCGGACTACGGTCAGCAAGGTTGGGATACAGACGATGAAGAAATTCAAAACCCACCCACCACCCACTTCGTAGCCACTATCGATGACTTAATCGACATGCTTGACTTCGACTCCGAAGACATCGACGACATGGACGACGATGCAGGAGACGAACAAGAACCAGCACCTGTAGGGCGCTGGAAGGCCACCTCGTCATATGACATATATATGGTGGACACTCCAAAGGATGGAGACGGCGATGGAACAGCGGGGGACGATACCTCTAAGAAACAGCCCAAGCGCCGACGTCAGCGGCGCCGCTCTAAATCCCGCCAAAGCAAAAACGGTGATTCCGGCACGGGAGATAATACTACTCCGGATAGCGCCGAAGAACACCCCCTCCAGTAAGATTCAACACAGGAGGACAGAGAAGCCAGCCCTCATGAGAGGGCGGCGGACCAAGAGGTTGAGGACGATAATTATACGCCTCCCTCCGAAGATGAGGCAAGCCTCGACGACGACGAGTTCGTCGTGCCAGAGGATCCCGCCGAACAAGAGCATTTTAAACGCAGGCTTATGGCCACGGCAAGCAGCCTCAAGAAAAAGCAGCAACAACTTAGAGCTGATCAGGATTTGCTAGCTGACAGATGGACTGAAGTCCTTGCGGCCGAAGAGTATGAACTCGAACGCCCCTCCAAGAGTTACCCAAAGCGCAGGCTGCTACCCCGACTAGAGGAGGAAGCACCTACATCACCAGCGCATGACATGGCCGACCGGCCACCTCGTGGCCGCGACAGAGAGGCCTCTCGGCCCTCCACTCAAGCCATGCCCCGGCGCCGCGTCAAGCATACTAAGGCACGGGAAAATGCGCCCGACCTGCGCGACATACTGGAGGACAAGGCAAGGCAAACAAGATCAATATACGGATCGCGCAGGCGCCCCACGGCACGTGACGGTGATCGTCACTCCGGATGCAATGAATCCGGTCAGGCCGAACTCAACAGACAAAGCTCCATCTAGCTGCGTCGTGATATAGCCCAATACAGAGGCGCCGCACACCCACTATGCTTCACAGATGAAGTAATGGATCATAAAATCCCTGAGGGCTTCAAACCCGTAAACATCGAATCGTACGATGGCACAACAGATCCTGCGGTATGGATCGAGGATTATCTCCTTCATATCCACATGGCCCGCGGTGATGATCTACACGCCATCAAATACCTCCCACTCAAACTTAAGGGACCGGCCCGGCATTGGCTTAACAGCTTGCCAGCAGACTCAATCGGTTCTTGGGAGGACCTGGAAGCCGCATTCCTTGACAACTTCCAGGGCACTTATGTGCGACCACCGGACGCCGATGACCTAAGCCACATAATTCAGCAGCCAGAGAAATCGGCCAGGCAATTCTGGACACGGTTCCTAACAAAGAAAAACCAGATAGTCGACTGTCCGGACACAGAGGCCTTAGCGGCCTTCAAGCATAATATCCACGACGAGTGGCTTGCCCGGCACCTGGGACAGGAAAAGCCGAAATCTATGGCAGCCCTCACGACACTCATGACCCGCTTTTGCGCAGGAGAAGACAGCTGGCTACCTCGCAGCAACAACTTAACCAAGAACCCTGGTAATTCGAATACCAAGGAAAAAAGTGACAGGTCGCGTCAGAACAAACAAAAGCGCCGCGTTAACAGCGACAGCAACGAGGATACGACAGTTAATGCCGGATTCCGAGGCTACAAATCCGGTCAACGGAAAAAGCCATTCAAAAGAAATACTCAGGGCCTATCCAGTTTGGACCAAATACTCGACCGCTTGTGCCAGATACATGGCACCCCCGAAAAGCCAGCCAATCACACCAACAGGGACTGTTGGGTGTTCAAGCAGGCAGGCAAGTTAAGAGTCGAAAACAAAGACAAGGGGCTGCATAGCGATGACGAGGAGGAGCCCAGGCCGCCGAACAACAGTGGACAGAAGGGATTTCCCCCGCAAGTGCGGACGGTGAACATGATATACGCAACCCACATCCCCAAGAGGGAGCGGAAGCGTGCGTTACGGGACATATATGCGATAGAGCCAGTCGCCCCAAAGTTCAACCCATGGTCCTCCTGCCCGATCACCTTTGATCGAAGGGACCACCCTAATAGCATCCGCCACGGCGGCTTCGCCGCATTGGTTCTAGACCCAATCATTGATGGATTTCATCTCACAAGAGTCCTCATGGACGGCGGCAGCAGCCTGAACCTGCTTTACCAGGATACAGTGCGAAAAATGGGCATAGATCCCTCGAGGATCAAGCCCACCAAAACGACCTTTAAAGGCGTCATACCAGGTGTAGAAGCCAACTGTACAGGCTCAGTCACACTGGAAGTGGTCTTCGGATCTCCGGATAACTTTCGAAGCGAGGAGTTAATCTTCGACATAGTCCCGTTCCGTAGTGGCTATCACGCACTGCTCGGGCGAACCGCATTCGCAAAATTCAATGCGGTACCGCACTATGCATACCTCAAGCTCAAGATGCCAGGCCCTAGAGGAGTAATCACGGTCAATGGGAACACTGAACGCTCCCTCCGAACGGAGGAGCACACGACAGTGCTCGCAGCAGAAGTACAAAGCAGCCTCTCTAGGCAGTTCTCCAGTTCAGCCTTCAAAAAGCCGGACACTATCAAGCGCGCCCGGAGTACCCTACCGCAAGACCGCCTGGCACGTTCTGAGCTAGCGTAGCAATGCGGCCCCAACCCTATCCCTCGCGATATAGCGGAACCAGTGCTTCACGTACATAACTACGCTCTTGAAATACCATGGGCACAGGGGAAGGGGCACTATCACGGCATGCCCGAAATACGGCTTAAACCGCACCAGGGGCTGCCGGATTCTTTTTTTCTTTTTTTTTCTTACTCTCAGGACTCCATACTTCGGACGACCCGTTCGGCAATTCAACTGCCGCACAAACGATGCAAGATCCAGGAACGTAAACAAGCCACGCCGCATTATGGAACTTCCAGGTAGTCTCTATTGCAAGCAGCATACCTGTTTTTAATACAATTCCGCGGCCTGCCCCTGGCCAGGACATGTTAAATAGTCCAATTTATTTTGCTTATCGCACTATTTGTATCGTTCCGCTTTCATAGCAACCTTTCTATAAACAATGCATAGCTTTTTGTCTATTTTTTTGCATTATCCTCTTTTTATATATTTGTCTATTAATAACATGCTGCATCCGTACACCGTGGTACAGCAAAATACGCTAGGGGCTTCAGTACCCATCAATATGGCGTGAGAAGTCCGTACACTTTCACAAGTGCGGCACCCCGAACTTATAGCACTATATGCATCGGCTCCGAATCATGATTTGGGTCAATAGTTGGGTTTGCCCGGCTCCTATGTTTTGGTGCCTTACGTTCCGCTATATCGGCTAAGGTAGCACTAGGAGAACTACTGCGATTGTGCCCCAGTTGAGCTGGGCTGAGCACCTCAGTAGAGAAAGCTAAAACTGACTGTCATGATGAGGCGAGAGACCGGTCGCTGTTCGAGAGGTTTTTCGAGTCCTTAAAGACTTATGCCGCTTCGAGCGAGGAACCGGCTTTGTTCGGCCAAGGCGTGGATAGCGCCCCGAACTCGGTCTTCCGAATACTAGGGGCTTCGCCGAGATTTAAAATTATAGAGTTCTATGGCTAAGTGAGAGTGTTCAAGCATTATAGTCCGATTGCCTTGTTCGTTGTGCTGAGCGCCTCCCTCGATGGACCCAATCATGGGAAAAAGAGCGCTCAGGTTTATCCCGAACACCCCAGCACTAGTGGCATGGGGGCAGAAGCCGACGACTGGCCATCTCTCAATTTTTTGATAAACGGCCGCACAGAAAGTAATATTTTAAATTCAAGCATTGCTTAGCGCATATGAACAAGTTTTCAGCGCACAGGATAACACGAGCGAGTTCATTCAAAAATTACATCCTTGGTGCATTCATCCGCCATAAGGCGGGCACCGGCCAGAACATCCTTGTAATAGTTCTCGGGCTTGTGATGCTCCTTCCCCGGCGGCGGCCCGTCCCTCACAAGCTTCTCACCGTCCAGCTAACCCAGTGCACCTTTGCACGGGCAAGGGCCCTACGGGCACCTTCGATGCAGACGGAGCGCTTGATGACCTCGAGCCTTGGACAAGCCTCCACTAGCCGCCGCACCAGTCCGAAGTAGCTCCCAGGCAGGGCCTCTCCAGGCCACAGCCGAACTATGAAGCCCTTCAGGGCCTGTTCGGCCGCCTTGTGGAGCTCGACCAGCTGCTTCAGCTGGTCGCTCAAGGGCACAGGGTGTCCGGCCTCAGCGTACTGAGACCAGAACACCTTCTCCGTCGAGCTGCCTTCCTCGGCTCGGTAGAATGCGGCGGCATCGGATACGCCGCGGGGAAGATCTGCGAATGCCCCTGGAGAGCTCCGGATTCGGGTAAGTAACAACTAGTTTACTTTTATATGTCTGCTTTGCATAGAGAATGCCTTACCCGCCGCTATATTTTTCACCACATCCAATTCCTGGAGGGCCTTCTGGGCTTCGGCCTTGGCAGATTTGGCAGTTTTAAGGGCCGCAGCAAGCTCGGACGCTCGCGTCTTCGAGTCGAGCTCCAAACTCTCATGTTTTTTCATGAGAGCCTGAAGCTCTTGCTGCACCTCGCCGACCTGCGCCTCAAATTTCTCCCGCTCAGTGCGGTCCATGGCCGCTCTCTTCTTGGCCTCGGACAGCGCCTGCTTGAGGGTCGCCACCTCAGTTGTGGCCCCTACAATAAGCAGTATACTCCTGTCATTTTTTGCAATTGCGTCTTCTTATAGGCATTTTTTCTGTAAGGTATCTCTTACCTTCTTTATCCTCGAGCTGCCGTTTGGCAAGGCCGAGCTCTTGCTCGGTCCGCTCGAGGCCCTGCTTCAGGGCACTCACCTCCGCAGTCAGTGCAGCGGTGGCCAGCAGCGAAGCCTGCATACGTATATTGACTCCTTTTTAGTTAGACTCCTGCGATATTTAATAGATCCTCTATTCGGCTTTTCTTTCCGAATGCCAAACAGAGCATCAGGGGCTACTGTCTATGCGGTAATATTTTTACATATTTTTACTTACCTCGAAGCCTGTTAGAAGGCTAGCACAAGCTTCAGTCAGTCCGCTTTTGGCGGACCGAACCTTCTGGACCACCGTACTCATGATGGTACGGTGCTCCTCGTCGATGGAGGCGCCCTTAAGCACCTCCAATAGATTGTCCGGTGCCTCCGGTTGGACGGAGGATGCTGGCTCAATAGGCTTGCTCCTCTTGGCAGGAGTTTGCCTGCCACGGTCCGGAACCGTCGATGATTCCGGCGCGGCGTCCGGCCTAAAGCCGGACTTGGAGCCCTGGGGGGGGAGTCTTGTCCCCTTTACTCCTGGAGTCCGGGAGGTCGCCTCGCGGCTCCTCCTGGATCACCTCCTCTTGCCCTGGAGCTTGTCGTGATGCCACTTCGGCGTCATCCGCAGCACAGGGGGAGGCAGCGGGCGGAACTGAATTCACGTCCGATGAATCCAGGGAGCCGCTCGACGACTCGTCGAGCCCATCCTTGGGCGGGCTGCGTGATTATATTCAACATTAGGGAAAGCTGCGAAACAAAAGGAATATCATGAGTTACTCTGGTATCCGAACACTTACGATTTCGCTGGACGCTTGGCCCTGTCCAGCCACTCCTCTTCGTCCTCGTCGGCGTCAGGGGCGTAGTCCGGCGGAGGGGTTTTCCTCTTCTTGGACCCTTCGGCCTCCCCTACTAGGGCGGCCTTCCTCTTCTTTCCTCCCCCCGCTGGAGGGGGAGAGGTCTCTTCTTCCTCCTCCTCGTCTTCACAGGAGGAGTGCGTCTCGGACTCATCGGACGACGAGTCCGACACCACCATATGCCGGGAACTCTTTCGAGTCCCCCTGGCCTTCTTCTCCGGCACCACATAAGGTGCCGGAACCAGCAGCTTCATTAGGAGAGCAGGGGCTGGGTCTTCGGGCAAAGGAGCCGGACAGTTAATCAGTCCGGACTTCGCCTGCCAATCCTGTCAAAGGTGAGGGAGTTTAGATCCCGCATGGAGTCAAACTATGAAGAAAACTTAACATCCTGTAAAAGATGAAAATATTTTACCTCGCCAGCAGGACGCTGCGAGCTGAATCCGTGGTCTTCGGAGGCGGATGTGGGAGCCTCGGCGCCTTTGGTTAGCCCCTTCCAGACATCTTCGTACGTCGTGTCGAAGAGCCCGCTCAGAGTTTGGTGCTACGCCGGGTTGAACTCCCACAAATTGAAGTCCCGTTCTTGACACGGAAGGATCCAGCGGACGAGCATGACCTGGACTACGTTGACAAGCTTGAGCTGCTTGTTCACTAGGGACTGGATGCATTTTTGCAGTCCGGTCACCTCTTCTTCGTCGCCCCACGACAAGCCCGTCTCCTTCCAGGACGTGAGCCGCGTAGGGGGTCCGGATCGGAATTCAGGGGCTGTGATCCACTTCGGATCGCGTGGCTCGGTGATGTAAAACCACCCTGACTGCCACCCCTTCAAGGTCTCCACAAAGGAGCCCTCGAGCCATAGGACGTTGGCTATTTTGCCCGCCATGGCACCTCCGCACTCCGCCTGGTTGCCGCGCACCACCTTTGGCTTGACGTTGAAGGTCTTGAGCCAGAGGCCGAAATGGGGGCGGATGCAGAGGAAAGCCTCGCACACGACGATAAACGCTGAGATATTGAGGATGAAGTTCGGGGCCAGATCGTGGAAATCTAGGCCATAGTAGAACATGAGCCCACGGAAAAATGGGTGGAGAGGAAAACCCAGTCCACGGAGGAAGTGGGGAAGAAATACTACCCTCTCATGGGGCCTTGGGGTGGGGAGAAGCTGCCCCTCCTCAGGAAGCCGGTGCGCGATGTCTTTGGACAGGTATCCGGCCTTCCTTAGCCTTTTGACATGGCCCTCCGTGATGGAGGAGACCATCCACTTGCCTCCCGCTCCGGAAATTGTTGGAGAAGGTTGAGGTAGGAAGTGCGGGATTGGGCGCTGGAGCTCGGGTGCGCAGAAGATGGATAGGCAAAGGAGGAAGAAGGCGTAGGTAAAAAGGTGGATCCTTATCCCCTTATATGAGCGGATGCGACTATGCGTCCCCACCAGCCTAGTAAAACTCGCTTGCCTCCCAAGTGCCATGATAAATGGCGCGGTTGGGTTACCCACATCCGTATTGATGAGAATCCCGTAAATGGGGGACACGATCTCTGCTTTGACAAGACATGCCAAGGAAACCACCTCGCAAAACACGCTGAGGTGGAAAAGTGAAAACGATTCGAATAAAGGCTTGGTCGTAGTGTGATGTCATGCTGCGGAATACGTCAGCAGATTAGATTTGTGTTAATATTATTCTCTCTGTGGCAATACGTGGAAACTTATTTTGCAGAGCCGGACACTACTCTTGGTGTTTACAAACTTTTATGAAGAATTTGGAGGAGGAACCCGCCTTGCAATGCCGAAGACAATCTACGCGCCGGACTCGTCGTCATTGAAGCCTGGTTCAGGGGCTACTGAGGGAGTCCTGGATTAGGGGGTGTTCGGGTAGCCGGATTATACCTTCAGCCGGACTCCAGGACTATGAAGATACAAGATTGAAGACTTCGTCCCGTGTCCGGATGGGACTTCCCTTGGCGTGGAAGGCAAGCTTGGCGATGCGGATATTCAAGATCTGCTACCATTGTAACCGACTTTGTGTAACCCTAACCCTCTCTGGTGTCTATATAAACCGGAGGGTTTTAGTCCATAGGACAAATTCATCATACAACAATCATACCATAGGCTAGCTTTTAGGGTTTAGCCTCCTTGATCTCGTGGTAGATCTACTCTTGTACTACCCATATCATCAATATTAATCAAGCAGGACGTAGGGTTTTACCTCCATCAAGAGGGCCCGAACCTGGGTAAAACATCGTGTTCCTTGCCTCCTGTTACCATCCAGCCTAGACACACAGTTCGGGACCCCCTACCCGAGATCCGCCGGTTTTGACACCGACAACGGGCTAGGGCGGGTGTGGCTGGTGTAGCCAGAGGCGAGGGAGGCCACCGGCTTATATAGCGGCGTTGCCCCATGTGTACGCGTGCGAGGGAGGGGAGGCGTCGGCGCGCCGCCCCGTGAATGCGCCGCCCGTGAGGAATCACTGGTAAGGTTGACCGGCGGCAGCCTTGCCATTGATTCCCCGCGGGAAACTGAGGCGTTCGGGGAAGATGACGCGCGGTGTCGCTGACGCGGCGGGCCCGCGGCTCTTTCGCGCCAAAACCGCTCGCCCCAGCGCCCCCGAGCGCCTCCCAACGCACCGGGTTCGGCCTGGGTTCGCCGGCGCTAAATTCGGCCCAGGCCGGCGAAAATCGGGCTCCTAGGGGCGCGACTGGGCCGATTTTTCAGCGCCGACGCGAAAAAACGCTTGGGGAGGCCTTTCTGGGGGTGCGACTGGAGATGCTCTTAGCCTCGTTGATGTGAGACTTTCTCCTTTTTTGTCTTCTCCACATAACCCCCCTTCATTATATTTTATTCCACCCATAGTGCTATGTCCATAGCTCGCGCTCATATATTGCGTGAAAGTTTATAGGTTTGAGATTACTAAAGTATGAAATAATTGCTTGGCTTGTCATCGGGGTTGTGCATGATGATAGCATTCTTGTGTGATGAAAATGAAACATGACTAAACTATATGATTTTGCAGGGATGAACTTTCTTTGGCCATGTTATTTTGAGAAGACATAATTGCTTAGTTAGTATGCTTGAAGTATTATCATTTTTATGCCAATATGAACTTTTGTCTTGAATCTTTCGGATCTGAATATTCATACCATAATTAAGAAGAATTACATTAAAATTATGCCAAGTAGCACTCCGCATCAAAAATTCTGTTTTTATCATTTACCTACTCGAGACGAGCAGGAATTAAGCTTGGGGATGCTTGATACGTCTCCAACGTATCTATAATTTTTGATTGCTCCATGCTATATTATCTACTGTTTTAGACATTATTGGGCTTTATTTTCCACTTTTATATTATTTCTGGGACTAACCTATTAACTGAAGGCCCAGCCCAGAATTGCTGTTTTTTGCCTGTTTTAGGGTTTCGAAGAAAAGGAATATCAAACAGAGTCCAAACGGAATGAAACCTTCCGAAACGTGATTTTCTCATCAGATAAGATCCAGGAGACTTGGACCCTCCGTCAAGAAAGCCACGAGGTGCTCACGAGGGTAGGGGGCGCGCCCCCTCCCCTAGGGCGCGCCCCCTGCCTCGTGGGCCCCTCGAAGCTCCACCGACATACTTCTTCCTCCTATATATATCCACGTACCCCCAAACGATCGAGGATGGAGCCAAAAACCTAATTCCACCGCCGCAACTTTCTGTATCCACGAGATCCCATCTTGGGGCCTGTTCCGGAGCTCCGCCGGAGGAGGCATCGATCATGGAGGGCTTCTACATCATCATCCAAGCCCCTCCGATGAAGTGTGAGTAGTTTACTTCAGACCTACGGGTCCATAGCTAGTAGCTAGATGGCTTCTTCTCTCTTTTTGGATCTCAATACAATGTTCTCCCCCTCTCTCGTGGAGATCTATTTGATGTAATCTTCTTTTTGCGGTGTGTTTGTTGAGACCGATGAATTGTGGGTTTATGATCAAGTCTATCTATGAATAATATTTGAATCTTCTCTGAATTCTTTTATGTATGATTGGTTATCTTTGCAAGTCTCTTCGAATTATCAGTTTGGTTTGGCCTACTAGATTGGTTGTTCTTGCCATGGGAGAAGTGCTTAGCTTTGGGTTCAATCTTGCGGTGTCCTTTCCCAGTGACAGAAGGGGCAGCAAGGCACGTATTTTATTGTTGCCATCAAGGATAACAAGATGGGGTTTTTATGATATTGCATGAAACTATCCCTCTACATCATGTCATCTTGCTTAAGGCGTTACTCTGTTTTTAACTTAATACTCTAGATGCATGCTGGATAGCGGTTGATGAGTGGAGTAATAGTAGTAGATGCAGAATCGTTTCGGTCTACTTGTCTCGGACGTGATGCCTATATACATGATCATACCTAGATATTCTCATAACTATGCTCAATTCTGTCAATTGCTCAACAGTAATTTGTTCACCCACCGTAGAATACTTATGCTCTTGAGAGAAGCCACTAGTGAGACCTATGGCCCCCGGGTCTCTTTCTCATCATATCAATCTCCATCACTTTACTATTGCCTTGCTTTTACTTTGCTTTTACTTTATTTACTTTGCATCTCTATACCAAAAATACCAAAAAATATTATTTATCATCTCTATCAGATCTCACTTTCGTAAGTGACCGTGAAGGGATTGACAACCCCTAAGCGTGTTGGTTGCGTTGAGCTATTGTTTTTGTGTAGGTACGAGGGACTCGAGCGTAGCCTCCTACATGATTGATACCTTGGTTCTCAAAAACTGAGGGAAATACTTACGCTACTTTGCTGCATCATCCCTTCCTCTTCGGGGAAATCCAACGCAGTGCTCAAGAGGTAGCAGGCACCCGTCCTCGACGCCGTGGAGGGGCAGAAGAACAATCCAATTGCTGTGGATAAGCTACCGGAGGTCGCCGATAACCCAGAGCTCGCCGTCATGAAGCAAGAACAGGAGGGCAGCGGTGAAGATGTGGTGGAGCCAGCGCCGGCCAAGAAGAAGAGGGCGGCGGTGAACAACAATGATGTGCGACGCTCCCAACGCCTGAAGATGCTGAAGAAGGAGTGACATGCTGCCTTCAGTTTCGTGAGTAGAAGAAAAAGTTCAGTTTCGTCAGTATGTTAGTATGCCAGTTCTATCTATGTCAGACTATGTATGCAGGTACTATCTATGTATGCCAGCAGTATGAACTTGCTATCTATGTTCACTATCTACTTGCTATCTATGTTCAGTTCTGCTTGCTATCTACTTGCTGTCAGTGTTATCATTTCCAAGTATGTCACTACTGTCAGGGTGCCTCGGCGTCGAGAAACCCCAAAATGGATCCACTTGGGCATTTAGGGTGCCTCGGCATCGACAAAACCCTAAATGGGTCCACTTGGGCATTTAGGGAGCCTCGGCGTCGACAAACCCCAAAACGGATCCACTTGGGAATTTAGGGTGCCTCGGCGTCGACAAAACCCTAAATGGATCCACTTGGGCATTTAGGGTGCCTCGGCGTTGACAAAACCCTAAATGGATCCATTTGGGCATTACTGATAATTCATCACAAGCCAATAATTTAAGAACAATTGAAACTAATAATTCACCACAAACTCAACTTAATCCAAGCTGATAATTCATCACAAACTAAACTTAATTAAAGCTGATAATTGAAACTGGTAATTCATCACAAACAACATACAATCCAAGGTTCATTGCTACAGAAATAATAGAGTTCACCATAATAAAGCTTAACACATTACAAGCTTTCCTCCATAGCTACTACAAAAGACATCATTGACACACATGGTCAGACAACAACACAACTTAGTCCTCATCACAAATAGCCTTAATCTGGTGAAGCTTCCTCTTGTTGCTATCACCTGCTGTCTTGAGCTCAACAATGCAGGAAGCAAGAGTACTCTTCTCCATGGTCAACTTCTCATTCACTTTCATCAGCTCAGCAATGCG
Source organism: Triticum urartu (assembly GCF_056163025.1). Classification (NCBI taxonomy): domain Eukaryota; kingdom Viridiplantae; phylum Streptophyta; class Magnoliopsida; order Poales; family Poaceae; genus Triticum; species Triticum urartu. Next base: position 392,091,036 of record NC_141877.1, read on the forward strand.
ACAATCCACCCGATTCTTCTCTTTCTTCAGGTCATCCTTCTATTTCTTCAGGCCAGCATAACGAATCTCCAAAGTCCTCTTATCAGAGCTCAATTTTTCCTTCTCTTTAAGATGGTTGAACTTCAAATTCCTAATGACAGTGGCTTGAGCTACATGAATTTGCTTTAACTGGTCAACAACAGCCTTCAATTTTTTGATCTCGGCATCCTTTGTCATGCTGCTTTCCACACTCACTGAAATGTTCTTAGCATCATTCTTCTGGTTTACCTCAGGCTGGCTATCCTTATAATCCAAGAGGTTGTTCACATATTCAACAAGCTTCTCATATGTCTCCTGCAACTCTTTTTTCTGTCGTGTGAGATTGTGTACACTGCATGAATGCTCCAGACATGCCATCTTGTTATTATGCTGGCTATCCTCATACATAAGCACAGCTTATGAATAGCATTCTGCATATGCTCTGGCCAATGCTCATCTACCCACTGCACTAATCCAGAATTTGCAACACCCTACAATAGAAAAAATCAGTTCAAAATTACAGACATTACTTACAAATTCAGTTAAATAGCTGATTCAGAATCAGATTCATTTAATGATGACTAATTATGAAAACTACAACTGAAAGTGCTAGTGATCGACTAGAGGGGGGGTGAATAGGCGTTTTTTATGAAAGTCTTCAAAGCATTGAAGTTTCGAAGACAAACGATGAAAATAAACCTATTACCATGCAGCGGAAGGTAGACTACACAAAGCAAGCCATAGTCAAGTATTCAATGAAGTGAAAGCACAACGACTAATAGCAGCTAGGCAGTATAGATCAGGTAGGAAGATAGTGTGAAGCCAATCAGAACAAGCGATCACTCAGTGAAGACAAAAGATAATGCAATCATACAATGACTTCACCAGAGCCAAAAAGGGGGAGATTGTAAGTGCATCTAGTGCCACCCCTAGTTGGTTTTGGAGTATTGACGACAAACCTAGTTGAGGGACTAATGTGTTTGTGAGAATTGCAGGAAAACACAGGTAGAAGTCCCTCATTGATTTGGTTTTCCTACCAGAGATGACCCCTAAAAATGTATGAAGACATTGAAGTCAAAGGTGGTATGTGAAGACATTCACATTGAAGACTATGACAAGAGAAGACATCGCGTGAAGACTATGGAGCGCGAAGACTTAGCAGTTTCGCTGTTCTTTGTTTTTCTTTGTTGAGTCATAGGAACCACCGTACTGTTATGTGGGGTCCAAGAGAACCAGTCAGAATGACTGAAGTGATGCTTAACCAAAATCCTATGTCTTCGAGTGAAGACTATGAGAGCAAATCTTGTCCAGAGTGGATAAGTCAGCTTTGCTTGTAGCCCAAGTAGAGTTGTCGTGTGTGTTTGAAATCTGACCGTTAGAACACGTGTCAGTTCCTTAGTGACCCCGGGTCATTTCGGACAAATCAGGTCGGGTTGCCTAGTGGCTATAAATAGCCGACCCCCTACAACCATAAACGGTTCGCTGCTCAGAGTTTGAGTACGGCTTTTGTCGTTTGAGAGCAACCCACCTCAAAGCCTTTGAGAGAGAATTCCTTGCGAGGATAAAGCCCTAAACACCCAGAGCCAAAGAGTGTTAGGCATCACTTAAGTCTTCCTGTCTGTGTGATCTGAAGACTTATTACACTTGAGGACTGTGAATCCTCCAGCCGGTTAGGCATCGCGTTCTGAGCATCCAAGAGTCATTGTGGATCGCCGGTGAATGAAGTCTGTGAAGGTTTGGAAGTCTACCTTGAAGACTTACCAGAGTGATTGGGCGAGGACTGGGTGTCCTTAGCTCAAGGGTAATAAGGTGAAGACGGGGTCTTCTGAGTTGAATCTCAGCCTCCCTAACCAGACGCACAGTTGTCACAGCAACTGGAACTGGTCCAACAAATCATTGTCTTCAACGAGTCACTGGTTTCATCCTTCCCTTCCCTTTACTTATTGTTGGTCCTTGTGAAGTCATTGTACGATTGCATCACCATTTGGCTTCACTGAGTGATTACTTGTTCTGATTGGCTTCACAATATCTTCCTACCTGATCCTTACTGCCTAGCTGCTATTAGTCATTGTGCTTTCACTTCATTGAATACTTGACTATGGTTTGCCTAGTGTAGTTTACCATCCGCTGCATGATAATAGGTTTATTTCTATCGTTTGTCTTTGAAACTTATATGTTTTGAAGACTTTCATAAAAATCGCCTATTCACCCCCCCTCTAGTCGATCACTAGCACTATCAATTGGTATCAGAGCAAGGTACTCCCTTGTTGTGTGTGATTCGGTTTAACCACCTGGAATTTTAGCTATGTCGACTGCAGGGATAATTAAAGTCTCCGCTGCGTGCCCCGTCTTCGATGGAACTGAATATCCCTACTGGAAGAATAAGATGCGCATGCATCTTGAAGCCATTGATGTCGACCTATGGTATGTCGTCAAGAACGGCGTTCCCAAGGCTGGAGAAGTGGTCACTGCTGCTGATGTCAAGAAGTTCGTTCAACTGGACTCTACTGCCAAGAATATCATCTGTGGTCATCTGACCAAAGGACAGTATGGCCGCGTGAGTGCTTTGGAAACATCTAAGCTAGTCTGGGACTGGCTCTCGAAGGTCAACGAAGGCATCTCAACCCAGAGAGATCAGAGAATCAGTGTCCTTCGCAACCTCTTCATCCGCTTCAAGAGAAATAACAATGAGAATGTCCAGCTCACGTTTGATCGACTCACTGACATCACAAATGAGCTTCAAGCCCTCGGCGCTACTGAGATCACCAAGCATGAAGTCGTCAAGACACTCCTGAGATCACTTGACAGTTCGTTTGACACCCTAGCCCTGATGATGCAAGAACGTCCTGTTTTCAAGACACTCGATCCGTCTGACATACTTGAGAGGCTCAACACACATGAGTTTCAGCTTTCTGAGAAAAGAGACATCTACGATCCCAACTATGGGCGAACTCGTGCCTTGAAGGCAAAAGCTGTCTCCTCATCTGAAGAAGAATCTGACAGCAGTTCTGATGATCTTGAAGACATTGGAAAGGAGCTTGCTATGCTTGTGAAGAAGTTCCAAAAATTCACCAAGAAGAAAGGCTTCAGAAAGTCTTCACGATCAAGCTCAAGAAATGATGAAGCTTCTGCTCATGACTACAAGAAGAGAACATGCCACAAGTGCAAGAAACCTGGCCACTACATCTCTGAGTGTCCGCAGTGGGACAATGAGAACAACAAGAACAAGAAGAGCAAGGAATATGACTCTGACGATAAGAAGAAGAAGAAATACTCAAAGTCTTCTTCCAAGTCTTCCTCAAAGTCTTCATCACACAAGAAGAGCTCATCTGGCAAGGCACGTGCGTTTGTTGGCAAGGAAATGGATTCAGAGGAGGAGTCCGCTTCTGAGGAGGAGTCCGATTCTGGCGTTGCGAGTCTGGCTACAGCATACGTTGCCAAGTCCATCTTCAACACTGAAGACAATGATTTCATCACCGACACTGATGCAAATGACAAGGACTACTCCGCTCCTACCTACTGCTTCATGGCACGCGGTGCCAAGGTAAACACACGCACTCCTCACTATCAAACTTCTAGTGAAGATGACTCTGATTGTGGTTCCAAACCTAGCTACAAAACACTTGCTAAAATTGCAACTGAACAACAGAAAGCTATGGAACATATTCAAAAACTGTTAGACAAAAGCGATGATCTGTTAGACGCTGAAATGACTCGATCTCAGTCCTTAATTGAAGACATAAAAAATCTTCACGTTAAGTATGAGGAACTTGAAAGTCGTCATGAAACGCTCTCAACAACTCATGAAAATCTTTCCTATCATTATCTTCAAAGGAAGCAAGATCTTGAGAAATTGAGAGCGGCTCATGAAGATCTTTAAAAGGAAAATGAGTCACTTCACGCCGAACAGATCAGTTCCGCTCAGGGAGGATTTGAACCACCATGTCTTAAATGCATTGAGCGTGACAACGCTACTTCTATTGCTGAGTGTTCTACTGCTGCTAATATTGCAATATCTTCAACTGTTGATGTGGTAACTAACCCCTCTGCTGAGGATACCACTGCTATTGCTGATGAGAATGCTAGGTTGAAGACATTGCTTGAAACAGGGATGTAAAAAAGTCTCAAAGGGCATCAAACACTATGTGATGTCCTCAAAAGGCAGATCCTGAACCGAAACCCTAGGAAAGAGGGTGTTGGGTTAGAAAGGAAAATGAATGCTGATGGCTCTTACTGGAAACCTGAGCAGTACCCCAAAACCACATGGGTTGCTGCAAAGGAACCTTCAGCGGATCCATCCACCCTATCTGGCTTCACTTGTGCTAATCACATTGTTATTGATGAATCCTTTGATGCAAACTATAAACTGTTTAAGAATCAGAATGGTGAAGTGTTTGCCAGGTATATTGGTAATAACTGCAGGAATGGACTGCCTATGAAGAAGATCTGGGTGCCGAAAAGGTGTTTGGAGAATCTTCCTGTGAATGTCATCATGACACCATAGGTGAAGAATACAAACCCCAGAACACAGGCTTCATACAGTCCAAAGACTTCATACAGACAGAGGACTCACCTGAGTCGCACTAACGCAAATGTTTTGCAGGGAAACCATACTCAGGCCTGTGAATATGAGCGCGTTTCATCAAACCGCCATGTTCATAAGACCAAGAACTATTCTGCTTATTCTTATGAGTACTATTGTCCACCTGCAAGACTTTTTGCTAGGGCTCCAAAGCCAAAGTTCTCAGATTCTGCACTTAGACTCATTGCTTCGAAGCCACCCTTGAAGATGTGGGTGGCTAAGAAAGCTTAACTCTCTTTTGCAGGGAAAGGTCTCCAGCCGAAAACCAAAATCGTCTGACGCTATTGCTGGGGACCTTAAACATCTTGTAGGGCACAAGATCAAATGCCCAAATGGTCTTATTATGTACTTTGTTCCTGAATCGCTTGCCACTCGCCCTATCAGTCCAAATCTCAATCTAAGCTTTCATAATCCACTGGTTCGTCAAATGTTTTTGCTTCACAATTCTCTTCGTGAAGCCTATCCCCCTAACTGCACTGTAGGGTACAACACCAGCTGCTTCAGAATGGATTATTGATAGTGGGTGTACCAATCACATGACTAGCAAGCGAAGCCTTCTTATGGACTCAACACTACGTCCATCTGACAAAAGTCACATCACATTTGCTGACACTGGTAAAAGCAAGGTATTGGGTCTAGGTAGAGTTGCAATCTCAAAGGATCAAGACATGGATAAACTCATGCTTGTTGAATCCCTTGGATTCAATTTAATGTCTGTTTCAATGCTTTGCGATTTAAACATCATCTGGGTCCCGACGACAATGGTAAAGAGTTTGATCAAAAGGTATACCGCTCCATGATTGGTTCTTTACTTTATCTATGTGCATCTAGGCCAGATATTATGCTTAGTGTTTGCATGTGTGCTCGATTCCAAGCGGCACCAAAGGAATCGCATCACTTAGCTGTGAAGCGAATTCTTCGATATTTGGCTCACACCCCAACATTAGGATTATGGTATCCAAAGGGCTCAGAGTTTGATCTGGTTGGATTCTCAGATGCTGATTATGCTGGTGACAAGGTGGATCACAAGTCTACATCAGGCACATGTCATTTTCTACGACGATCACTTGTATGTTGGTCTTCAAAGAAACAGATCTGTGTATCTCTCTCCACTGCTGAATCTGAATACATTACTGCTGGATCTTGCCGCGCTCAGCTTCTATGGATGAAGCAAACACTCAAAGACTATGGCATTCATCTGAAGCAAGTGCCACTCTACTGCGACAACGAAAGCGCCATCAAGATTGCCAACAACCCAGTTCAGCACTCGAAGACAGAGCACATTGAAATTCGTCATCACTTTCTCAGAGATCATGTTGTGAAGGAAGATATTGATATCATACACGTCAACACTGAAGAGCAATTGGCAGATATCTTCACCAAGCCCTTGGATGAGAAGAGATTTTGCAAGTTACGGTGTGAGCTAAATATCTTGGAATCCTCAAATGTCCTGTGATCAGGCACACATCCTAACACTTATGCATATTGATGACTTAGATGTGCAACACACGAAGTAAAGTATATCTTCAATCAATGAAGACATACATTCTAAGTGTGAATACATTAATGTGAAATTTGACTTCGGAGCGCCACGATAATTGTGCGCCGTGTCTGGGTCTAATACTTCCTATACGGTGGGTAACGCCACCACCAAATTCCTCTGTTTGAAGTGTTTCACCCATGCGTTACATTTGCTATGTCTTCACATTTTGTTTGTCTTCATTCTCAACTTTTCTTCATGATTATCTTCACTATGTTGGTTTGATTGTCTTTCTCACATATATATACTAGTGTTCTGTCCTCTACAGCATTCACTTATAGCTATGTCTTCTTGTTGAATCTTTTGAACTAAGTGAATGTGATCGGACCCTAACCTCTCTATGCTTTTTATCTCAAACTCTATCTCTCCAAATCATATGCATTCTCTTGAAACTGTCAAATGTCTTCTCTGCGTCCTTGTCAGCAGAAGATACAGAGACAAACATTAAGTCCGCTTTCAATGCTAATTCCTTCACCTGAAACCCGGAGAAGTGGGAACGACCACCCGACAATCCAGGCGTGCGTGGGAACGTGGAACAACCTCTGATATGTTGCATGATGGCCATGTGTCCTTCAGATGTGAATCGCCAGGGGCACCTGTGTAATAACACTGTGCCGTCCCTGTCCCTATAAATACATGCCTCACCACAGTCATTATCCTTTCTTCCACTCTCGCACAAACCCTAGCGCCACCGCTAGCCCTCAACGACACCGGCGACGAAGCGCTTAGCTGCCGCGACCTCTCCGACGCCGTCTTCACGCCGGCCGCGGACATCGTCCTCTCCGCCGTCGCCATAGGTGTCCTCCGTCGCCAAGTTAGGGCACGGACGATCGAACTGCTCGGCCTCATCTCCCTCTCCGTCTAGGAGTTCTTCGTGTGGTAAATAAAACTTCCTTTTTACGGCCCCTTTGATCCTATAGATTCATCACTTTCTACCACAAGCTGTTTCTGTTCACACAAGTTGGATCTATTTCATACTGCATCTCATAATATGCCTAGTATGTTCACTTATGCTTCACAAAGTAGTTAGATTCCTCACTTGTACTTATTCGTGGATTCGTACAAATCTGGAACCAACTCTCTATCTATGAGTGAATGTCTTCGCACTATGAGGTCAATGTCCTCTAAACTGATTTATCTTCAAAATCTTCTGAGAATGCATATGACCTCTTCCCCTTCCCTCGCACCTTAATGCTGTCACAGGTACATGTCCGTGGGAGAATCCCTTGGTTCTCATAGTCTGCATTCATTTACAGAATTCTTACAGCATCATATAAATTCTCCCGAAGCCAGTTCCTGTTTGTTCAGCAAGTGAAAGCCTTTGAAGCCTTTGAACGTGTTGAAGCCATTCAGTTTGAAGTTCATGGCTGTAGAGAAATCAGTAAGGAAGGGTGGTAGACAGCGTCGTGGGGGAACGTCAAGAGATTTGTCTGATGACCTCTCAGAGCTTTACAAGACAGATCCTGAAGAGGATTACAATCAGCGCAAGACCCGAATCCAATGGATTCGAAGATATTGGGCAGAACAATGGTTCAAGTACAGGTTTGTGACCCAGGAATATGCTGAGAAAAATGCCATCAAGCGACCATGGGGAGACATCCTATACAGAATTCTTCAACCCAGGTCCAGAGATGAAGCCATTGAACAAGGCTTCTATCCCTGCATGGTCCGTGGACCACAGCCTGCGGATGCACACCCATCGTCATTGCTATGGTGTCGTGACAACAATTTGTTCAAACGCAACTTCCAGTTTGCCAAGAATTTGTCTAAGCAAAACAAGAAGTCATTGGGACTAGACTTCAACCCTAGTCCTTCTGCTCCCCGTGCCGATGGCACCCGCGAAGCTGAACCCAATCTTGTTGGGCCCTTCTACAACCTGGAAGGTCTCATCACTCATATCATGGTTCAAGGGACAGCCGTGGATGAGCCTGCGGATGACGCTGAATCTGATGAAGCGCCTGCACCGCCGAAGCCAAAGAAACTGAAGAAGCCTAAAGCTTCAAAGCCTGCCTCGGCACCAAAAATCTCACGGGTGAAGCCACTGGCTACTGCACCTCCTGAAGACAGTGTGCAGTCTGAAGATTTGTCACGCATCTCCAAGCCCTCGAGAGTAAAGATGCCCTTGCAACACACCAGCCAAGAACTGACTGCTGCTGCTATTCTGCGCAATGATGCCATTGATCTGTCCAGCGATGAAGATCTTGCAGATGACGCTCTTGAGCAACTGATCAAGAGCAAAGAAGAAGCAGAAATCTTCAATGATTTGCCTCTCTTTGATGTGGCAATTATCCACAACTTCATTGATGAGTGGTTTGAAACCCCCAATCTCAGCTTTGAGGATCTGCAACTTCCAATTGGCCTCAGCGTTGCCTTCTCTGGTGCCATTGCTTCTGAGCTGGCTCTAGCTCAGTGCATAGTTGAGCTGAAGCACAAAATTGACTATGAGAAAGCTCAGTTCAAGAAGCACATGGCAGAGCTCAGCGTGCAAGAGGTCAAAAACTTCAAGATCATGCTGCACGAGCTCAAAAAAGCCTTTCTCAAGAAGCATGAAGAAGCTCAAGGTTCTCGTGAACGCATGAAGAGTCTGGCTGACAAGTGTGTGCAAGCCTACAATGAGGCTGAGAAGCGTAAGGCTCTTGGTCGTCCTGGCATCGATCCTAGGATGGTTGCAAAGAAGAAGAAGAAGCCAGCTGTGGCCGAACCCAAAGCACCAAGGCAGGAAGCACATCCCATTGTCATCCCAGCCAGCATGACTGGCTCGAAGCCAAAGGTCAGGTCAACCACTTCAGAACTGAAGAAGACGAGGACTGCTGAGGCTGAAGCCAGAAAGAGGAAACATCCTGAAGCCTCTGATGCTGCCGCCTCCAAGAAGAAGCGCAAAACCAAGAAGGATCGGGCTACTCCCACAAAGCCCTTAGTTGTTGAACCTATCTCAATGGTTCGCCCTGCAGCTGAACATCAAGAGCGCCAACTGATTGTCCATGAGCCTGCTTCCACACAGGCTCATGAAGCTGAAGACATTCCAGCAGTTGATCCCACCGCTGCTGAAGACATTGGTCACCATGACAATGTTGAAGATGATGTAGTTCTTCCTCAGATTGAGCACCAACTGGTATCATCGCCTGTGCTTACGCACAGCGAACTCATCAGCATTGGTCGTCCTTTGACGCCAATTGCTCAGGATGCATCATGGGATGATCACCCACAACAACAAGTCACACCACCCCAGCAAGAAGAAGAAGAAGATGACCTTGAGGCCCAGCCAACTCCATCTTCAAAGGCGTCGCCAGCGTTACGCAGGCTTTGCAAAGGACCAAGGCCTCAAGTCTCTCTTTCGATCGTTCCAGAAGGAGAAGTGCCTCACCAATCTGTTGCACGTCAAGTGTTTCAAGATGCCACTCCTACTGTGAATGTCTCCGAGTCTGAGGCTAAATCTGCTGAAGACATTCCGGCTGCATCAGCCGACGACACACAAGAAGAAGAACGTGTCCCTACTCCCCCCATTACTGAAGAAGTTGTTCTCGAGGAGAACATGTCTATGCCCGACCCTCCAGCTCATCAAGTGGAGGCTGAGAATCTTGAGGCTGCCACCACCAACACAAATGAAGCCAATGACGTAGTCGTGGCTCAAGCAAATGTGGAGCCTGCACCAACCAATGTGCCAGAAGTCAATGAAGCCAATGATGCAACCGCTCCTGTTCCTGCGCCTACTGCTGGTCCTCAGTTTGACTATCACGTTGAGCACAGGCCTCAGTACAGAAGCCAATGCCAAGGTTGCCCAGGTTTCCAGGTCCTGCATCGGCACCCGGATATTTTAATGTCAACAGCTTCAAAGCAGACAACACCTTCTTCAATAGCGCCAAGAACCCCTACTCAAGGGAAAGAATATCTTCTAATCGGTTCTGGAGCTATCCGCAATGAAGTTATTACTCATGCATTCTGTACAATCAAGGTCATATTTTCCCTCATATGCGTCTTGACACTGAAGCCATAACTGGTCTGCCTTGCTTGGAAAAAGCTCTGGATTGCTTCAAAGATTCTGGATTGTTGCCGTTCGTCACCGACAAAGAGCACTGGAACGAAGAATTGCTGCTCCAATTCTATGCCACTCTTCACATTCGTGGCTACAACAGAGATCCGAAGACTTGGGTCCTTGAGTGGATGACCAGAAATGTTCATCACGAAGCCAAAGCCTTTGATATCATTGAGCTCACTGGTCTGCCCACTCCTGGAGATCTTTATGAACCTGGTTGTCAGCTTCACAGTGAAGCTATGGAGAGCATCTTTCAGAAGCCTGAACCGAACATGAGTCAGATGCTTAGTATGATGAAGCCTTTGCCACAAGACGCTGCATATCCTAAGGAGTTCTTTGTTGAAGACCTGGAGTATCTGCCAAGGACTATCTATGACATTAAAAGGTGAACTCTCTGTCCCATCAAAGGACATTCTCCACATGCAAAGCTGGAAGGTGCAATGAAGACTTTGGTCTTCTATATTCTTCATGGCAAATGCTTCAATGCACAAGACTTCTTCATCCTCCAACTTGCTGCATCAGGATCTGATCTTTTTGGCTTGAAGTTCTACGCTCCATGGATAATGCGGCTGATTAAACTCCACTCAGCTATCTCATATCAGCCATCTGCTCGCAATCATCGGATCTTTCTGCCTGATGTGGATATGTCCGTTGAAGCCATTTATCTAGAGCCTGCCAAGGAACCTCTTAGTATTCAGAATGTGGAGCATTAAAGTTTCACTTAGAACATTGAAGGAGTTGAAGCAGTCACTCGTGTTTATCCTCTGGCTAGTACTACACATGCACCTCATCGTGCCCTCACTGAAGCCACTGAAAGCACCATTGCCCAACGGCCCAAGAAGCGATCTCGTGTTCTCAATGACCGAGAGCTTCTGGTTGCCCTTCATCAGAAACAGGATAGGCATCATGACTGGTTGAAGCGCCAAATGCAAAGCCTCTTGGTGGACGTAAACAGGATTCGCAATCTTGCCACCAAGAATGCCTTTGTTGCCCATGAAACCTGTCGGCGTACATGGAAAGGACTGACGCTTATGTGCTCTGAGAATGATCTTCAAGAGGATGGCTTCTCTGAACGCTTCAAGTTTGACTCCACACCTCCAAGAAGGACTGTGTTGCGACGAACTCAGTCTCTTGAAGACTCTGAGTTCTCTTCCTCCGCGGAAACTATGAATGCCAGAGTGATCGATGACGAAGACGATGCTACTTCACCGCCTCCCACTTCTGCATGCATCGACACTGCCCCGAGTTCGTCTGCACCGCCTAACAACACTGACGACCTTGCTGCTTCACCTACTCCTCATGGGAACGAGTAGACGCTCTATGTCTTCAAACCTTTTTGGTCCTTACTGACAAAAGGGGGAGAAGCATATGAGTTTGATAGTCTTCAAGCGGGTCCATATGGGCGGTTGCTTTATATTTTGCCTAGTGTTTACAACTCTCGTTTTGATACATTTGGTTCTTTGAGTTGTAACACTTAAAACTCGATGGTCATCTGCTACTTATTTTCTATTCTGTCATGCGATGATAAATTCCGCATGTGCGACGATAAATTCCGCACTTAGATCATTTTGCAGATGCCCATTTTTCATTATGCATGTCATTATCTTCACATACTTTTTCATGCATGATGAATTGTCATCATAAGTTGAAGAGGATCTCCACAAGTACAACCTGCCATGTGCATTTGCATACCAAAAGCAAATTACTTATATGCACATCTTCAGGGGGAGCCTTTGCCACTTATGAATACAATGACCTATCCTTTACAATTTCACATATTTTATTCCCCGTTGAAAACTTCAACTAGTTTGTCATCAATCACCAAAAAGGGGGAGATTGTAAGTGCATCTAGTGCCACCCCTAGTTGGTTTTGGAGTATTGACGACAAACCTATTTGAGGGACTAATGTGTTTGTGAGAATTGCAGGATAACACAGGTAGAAGTTCCTCATTGATTTGGTTTTCCTACCAGAGATGACCCCTAAAAATGTATGAAGACATTGAAGTCAAAGGTGGTATGTGAAGACATTCACATTGAAGACTATGACAAGAGAAGACATCACATGAAGACTATGGAGCGCGAAGACTTAGCAGTTTCGCTGTTCTGTGTTTTTCTTTGTTGAGTCATAGGAACCACCGTACTGTTAAGTGGGGTCCAAGAGAACCAGTCAGAATGACTGAAGTGATGCTTAACCAAAATCCTATGTCTTCGAGTGAAGACTATGAGAGAAAATCTTATCCAGAGTGGATAAGTCAGCTTTGCTTGTAGCCCAAGTAAAGTTGCCGTGTGTGTTTGAAATCTGACAGTTGGAACACGTGTCAGTTCCTTAGTGACCCAGGGTCATTTCGGACAAATCAGGTCGGGTTGCCTAGTGGCTATAAATAGCCCACCCCTACAACCATAAACGGTTGGCTGCTCAGAGTTTGAGTACGGCTTTTGTCGTTTGAGAGCAACCCACCTTGAAGCCTTTGAGAGAGAATTCCTTGCGAGGATAAAGCCCTAAACACCCAGAGCCAAAGAGTGTTAGGCATCACTTAAGTCTTCCTGTCTGTGTGATCTGAAGACTTATTACACTTGAGGACTATGAATCCTCCAGCCGGTTAGGCGTCACGTTCTAAGCATCCAAGAGTCATTGTGGATCGCCGGTGAACGAAGTCTGTGAAGGTTTGGAAGTCTACCTTGAAGACTTACCAGAGTGATTGGGCAAGGACTGGGTGTCCTTAGCTCAAGGGGAATAAGGTGAAGATGGGGTCTTCTGAGTTGAATCTCAGCCTCCCTAATCAGACGTACAGTTGTCACAGCAACTGGAACTGGTCCAACAAATCATTGTCTTCAACGAGTCACTGGTTTCATCCCTCCCTTCCCTTTACTTACTCTTGGTCCTTGTGAAGTCATTGTACGATTGAATCACCATTTGGCTTCACTGAGTGATTACTTGTTCTGATTGGCTTCACAATATCTTCCTACCTGATCCTTACTGCCTAGCTGCTATTAGTCATTGTGCTTTCACTTCATTGAATACTTGACTATGGTTTGCCTAGTGTAGTTTACCTTCCACTGCATGGTAATAGGTTTATTTCTATCGTTTGTGTTCGAAACTTATATGTTTTGAAGACTTTCATAAAAATCGTCTATTCACCCCCCTCTAGTCGATCACTAGCACTTTCAAGAAGAGGTCATATGCATTCTCAGAAGATTTTGAAGATAAATCAGTTTAGAATACATTGACCTCAAAGTGCGAAGACATTCACTCATAGATAGAGAGTTGGTTCCAGATTTGTACGAATCCATGAATAAGTACAAGTGAGGAATCTAACTACTTTGTGAAGCATAAGTGAACATACTAAGCATATTATGAGATGCAGTATGAAATAGATTCAACTTGTGTGAATAGAAACTGCTTGTGGTAGAAAATGATGAATCTATAGGATCAAAGGGGCCGTAAAAAGGAGGTTTTATTTACCACACGAAGAACTGCTAGACGGAGTGGGAGAGGAGGCCGAGCAGTTTGATCTTCCGTGCCCTAACTTGGCGACGGAGGACACCTACGGCGACGGCGGAGAAGACGATGTCCGCGGCCAGTGTGAAGACGGCGCCGGTGAGGTCACGGCAGCTAAGCGCTTCGTTGCCGGTGTCGTCGAGGGCTAGCAGTGGCGCTAGGGTTTGTGCGAGAGTGGAAGAAAGGATAATGACTATGGTGAGGCATGTATTTATAGGGATAGGGACGGCACAGTGATATTACACAGGTGCCCCTGACGATTCACATCTGAAGGACACATGGCTATCATGCAACACATCGGAGGTTGTTCCATGTTTCCACACACGCCTGGATTGTCGGGTGGTCATTCCCACTTCTCCGGGTTTCAGTTTGAAGGATTTAGCATTGAAAAACAGATTAATGTTTGTCTCTGTGTCTTCTGCTGACAAGGACGCAGAGAAGACAGTTTGACAGTGTCAATTGAATGCATATGATTTGGATAGATAGACTTAAGATAGAAGCATAGAGGGGTTAGGGTCCGATCACATTCACTTAGGTCAAAAGATTCAACGTGAAGACATAGCTATAAGTGAATGTTGTAGAGGACAGAAACCAAATTGAAGATAAACATGATGCCATGTTAACATTGAAGACAAACAAAATGCGAAGACTTTGCAAATGTAACGCCATGAGAAAAACACTTCAAAGGGAAGAATTTTGGTGGTGGCGTTACCCACCGTATAGGAAGTATTAGACCCAGAAACGGCGCACAATTATCGTGGCGCTCCGAAGTCAAATTCCATGTTAATATATTCACACTCAGAATGTAAGTCTTCATTGATTGAAGATATACTTTACTTCGTGTGTTGCACATCTAAGTCATCAACATGCTTAAGTGTTAGGATGTGTGCCTGATCACAGGACATTTGAGGATTCCAAGATATTTAGCTCACACCCTAACTTGCAAAACCTCTTCTCATCCAAGGGCTTGGTGAAGATATCTGCCAATTGCTCTTCAGTGTTGACATGTATGATATCAATATCTTCCTTCATTACATGATCTCTGAGAAAGTGATGACGATTTTCAATGTGCTTTGTCTTTGAGTGCTGAACTGGGTTGTTGGCAATCTTGATGACGCTCTCATTGTCGCAGTAGAGTGGCACTTGCTTCAGATGGATGCCATAATCTTTGAGTGTTTGCTTCCTCCATAGAAGCTGAGCGCAGCAAGATCCAGCAGCAATGTATTCAGATTCAGCAGTGGAGAGAGATACACAGTTCTGCTTCTTTGAAGACCAACATACAAGTGACCGTCCCAGAAAATGACATGTGCCTGATGTAGACTTGCGATCCACCTTGTCACCAGCATAATCAGCATCCGAGAATCCAACCAGATCAAACTCTGAGCCCTTTGGATACCATAATCCTAGAGTTGGGGTGTAAGCCAAATATCGAAGAACTCGCTTCATAGCTAAGTGATGCGATTCCTTTGGTGCCGCTTGGAATCGAGCACACATGCAAACACTAAGCATAATATCTGGCCTAGATGCACATAGATAAAGTAAAGAACCAATCATGGAGCGGTCTACCTTTTGATCGAACTCTTTACCATTGTCGTCGGGACCCAGATGATGTTTGGCTGGCATTGGCGTCGTGAAGCCTTTGCGGTCTTGCATACCAAACTTCTTCAGGCAATCTTTGAGATACTTCTCTTGAGATATAAAGATGTTGTTGCGTTGCTGACGTATTTGAAGACCAAGGAAGAACTTCAGCTCACCCATCATGGGCATCTGATATTGCTCTTGCATCGTATATCCAAACTCTTCACTGTATTTCTGGTTAGTGCAGCCGAAGATAATGTCATCCACATATATTTGGCACACAAACAGTTCACCATCATATGTCTTCGTGAAGAGAGTAGGATCCAGGGAACCAGGTTTGAAGCCTTTGCTCTTCAGGAAGTCTTTGAGTGTGTCATACCAAGCCCGAGGGGCTTGTTTGAGGCCATACAGTGCCTTGTTGAGCTTGTACACCATGTCAGGATGTTTTGGATCTTCAAAGCCAGGCGGTTGTGCAACATACACTTCTTCTTCAATCTTGCCATTGAGAAAAGCGCTCTTCACATCCATTTGATATAGAAGTATGTTGTGATGATTTGCATAGGCCAGCAGTATGCTTATGTCTTCAAGTCTAGCCACAGGAGCAAATGTTTCATCGAAGTCAATCCCTTCAACTTGACTGTATCCTTGAGCAACAAGACAAGCTTTGTTTCTGATAACTTGACCATGCTCATCTTGCTTGTTGCGATATATCCATTTGGTGCCTATTATATTGTGCTTCCGAGGATCAGGACGCTTAACCAGTTCCCATACATTATTCAGCTCAAACTGTTGAAGCTCTTCTTGCATAGCTTGAATCCATTCAGGTTCCATGAAGGCTTCTTCAACTTTCTTGGGTTCTGTTATTGAGACGAATGTGAAGTGCCCACAGAAATTTGCTAGCTGTGTTACCCTTGAACGAGTGAGTGGACCTGGTGCATTGATGCTATCGATTATTCTCTCAATCTACACTTCATTTGCAACACAAGGATGTACAGGACAAAGATTTTGCTCTTGCTGATCATTGTTATTGTTAGAGGGATTGTCGTCAGGCTGAGCATTGTCTTCAGGTTGATCAGGTGCGGTGATGATAAGTTCTTCTTCAGGTTGAGCTTCAGAAGGTATGATTTCTCTAGTTCCCATAAGTTTGATTGATTCACTGGATGGAACTTCATCTAGCACATTTGGCAGGTTCTCTCTTTGCGAGCCGTTAGTCTCATCGAACCGCACATCCACAGTTTCAACCACTTTATAGTGAAAGAGGTTGAAGACTCTGTAGAAGTGCGAATCCTTTCCATATCCAAGCATAAAACCTTCATGTGCTTTACGTGCAAATTTTGAAGTGTGATGTGGATCCTTGATCCAGCACTTGGCACCAAATACTCTGAAGTAACTGACATTTGGCTTCTTGCCAGTAAGGAGATCATAGGATGTCTTGTTCAGAAGCTTGTGAAGATAAACACGGTTGATGATATGACATGCAGTATCAATGGCTTTAGGCCAGAACTTTCTTGGAGTCTTGTTATCATCGAGCATCGTCCGGGCCATCTCAATAAGTGTTCTGTTCTTGCGTTCCACGACGCCATTCTACTGCGGCATGTACGGAGCTGAGAATTCATGTGCGATGCCCAAAGTATCAAGATAAGTGTCTAGGCTAGTGTTCTTGAATTCAGTGCCATTGTCACTTCTGATGTGCTTGATCTTGACACCATAGTTGTTCATGGCTCGATTGGCGAAGCGTCTGAAGACATCCTGCACTTTAGTCTTGTAGAGGATTATATGCACCCAAGTATATCTTGAATAATCATCAACAATGACAAAGCCATAGAGACAAGTAGTAGTAGTAAGAGTTGAGTAATGAGTGGGACCGAAAAGGTCCATGTGGAACAGTTCGAAGGGTTGAGTCGTTGTCATGATTGTCTTCAAGGGATGCTTGGCCCTCGTCATCTTTCCTGCTTCATAGGCACCGCATAAGTGATCCTACTTGAACTTGACGCCCTCGATGCCTATGACATGCTTCTTCCTTGCAAGAGTGTGCAGGTTCCTCATGCCAGCATGCCCTAGCCTCCGATAGCAGAGTCAGCATTCAGAAGCTTTTGCTAGAAGACATACGGCAAGTTGTGGTCCTGCTGAGAAATCTACCACGTGCAAATCATCTTTCCGATACCCTTCAAAGACTAGAGACTTGTCAGATTCCATTAGAACAAGGCAACGATATTTTCCAAATATCACAATCATGTTTAAATCGCAAAGCATTGAGATAGACATTAAGTTGAAACCAAGGGATTCAACAAGCATCACTTTATCCATGTGTTGATCCCTTGAGATTGCAACTCTACCTAGACCCAATACCTTGCTTTTACCAGTGTCAGCAAATGTGATGTGACTTTTGTCAGATGGACGTAAAGTTGAGTCCATGAGAAGACTTCGCTTGCCAGTCATGTGATTAGTACACCCACTATCAATAATCCATTCTGAAGCAGCTGGTGTCATACCCTACAGTGCAGTCAGGGGGATAGGCTTCACGAAGAGAATTGTGAAGCATAAACATTTGACGAGCAAGTGGATTATGAAAGCTTAGATCGAGGTTAGGACTGATAGGTGAAAGTTCTAGTGATCGACTAGAGGGCGGGGGGGTGAATAGGCGATTTTTATGAAAGTCTTCAAAGCACGTAAGTTTCGAAGACAAACGATAGAAATAAACCTATTATCATGCATTGGAAGGTAGACTACACTAGGCAAACCATAGTCATGTATTCAATGAAGTGAAAGCACAATGAAAAATAGCAGCTAGGCAGTAAGGATCAGGTAGGAAGATGTTGAGAAGCCAATCAATACTCGTAATCACTTAGTGAAGTCGAATGGTGATGCTATCGTACAATGACTTCACAAGAACCAACAGTAAGTAAAGGGAAGGATGAAACCAGTGACTCGTTGAAGACAATGATTTGTTGGACCAGTTCCAGTTGCTGTGACAACTGTACATCTAGTTAGGGAGGCTGAGATTCAACTCAGAAGACCTCGTCTTCACCTTATTCCCCTTGAGCTATGGACACCCAGTCCCCTCCCAATTACTCTGGTAAGTCTTCAAGCTAGACTTCCAAACCTTCACAGACTTCATTCACCGGTGATCCACAATGACTCTTGGATGCTTAGAATGCGACGCCTAACCGGCTGGAGGATTCACAGTCCTCAAGTGTAATAAGTCTTCAGATCACACAGACAAGAAGACGTAAGTGATGCCTAACACTCTTTGGCTCTGGGTGGTTAGGGCTTTATCCTCTCAAGGAATTCTCTCTTAAAGGCTTCGAGGTGGGTTGCTCTCAAACGACAAAAGCCGTACTTTAACTCTGAGCAGCCAACCGTTTATGGTTGTAGGGGGTGGGCTATTTATAGCCACTAGGCAACCCGACTGACACATGTTCCAACAGTCAGATTTCAAACACACACGGCAACTTTACTTGGGCTACAATCAAAGCTGACTTATCCAACTTTGAACAAGATTCGCTCTCATAGTCTTCACTCGAAGACATAGGATTTTGATTAAGCATCACTTCAGTCATTCTGACTGGTTTTCTTGGACCCCACTTAACAGTACGGTGGTTCCTATGACTCAACAAAGAAGAAAAAGGAACTATGAAAGATCTAAGTCTTCGCGCTCCATAGTCTTCATGCGATGTCTTCTCTTGTCATAGTCTTCAAGGTGAATGTCTTCACTTACCACCTTTGACTTCAATGTCTTCATACATTTTTAGGGGTCATCTCTGGTAGGAAAACCGAATCAATGAGGGACTTCTACCTGTGTTATCCTGCAATTCTCACAAACACATTAGTCCCTCAACTAGGTTTGTCGTCAATACTCCAAAACCAACTAGGGGTGGCACTAGATGCACTTACAATCTCCCCCTTTTTGGTGATTGATGACAAACTAGTTGAAGTTTTCAACGGGGAATATAATATGTGAAATTGTAAAGGATAAGGAATTGTCTTCATAAGTTGCAAGGGCTCCCCCTGAAGATGTGCATATAAGTAATTTGCTTTTGGAATGCAAATGCACATGGCAGGTTGTACTTGTGGAGATCCTCTTCAACTTATGATGACAATTCATCATGCATGAAAGGTATGTGAAGATAATGACATGCATAATGAAAATGAACGTTTGCAAAATCTTCTAAGTGCGGAATTTATCGTCGCACATGTGGAATTTATCATCGCATCACAAAATAGAAAATAAGTAGCAGACGACCATCGAGTTTAAGTGTTACAACTGAAAGAACCAAATGTATCAAAACGAGAGTTGTAAACACTAGGCAAAACATAAAGTAATCGCCCATATGGACCCGCTTGAAGACTATCAAACTCATATGCTTCTCCCCCTTTTGTCAGTGAGGACCAAAAAGGTTTGAAGACATAGAGCATCTACTCGTTCCCATGAAGAGTAGGTGAAGCAGCAGGGTCGTCGGTGGTGTTCGGCGGTGCAGAAGAACTTGGGGCAGTGTCGAGGCGTGCAGAAGTAGGGGGCGGTGAAGTGGCATCATCTTCGTCCTCGATCACTCTGGCATTCACAGTTGCCGCAGAGGAAGAGAACTCAGAGTCTTCAAGAGATGGAGTTCGTCGCAGCACAGCCCTTCGGGGAGGTGTGGAGTCAAACTTGAAACGTTCAGAGAAGCCATCCTCTTGAAGATCATCCTCAGAACACATAAGCATCATCCCTTTCCATGTACGCCGACAGGTTTCATGGGCAACAAAGGCATTCTTGGTGGCAAGATTGCGAATGCGGTTGACATCCACCAAGAGGCTTTGCATTTGGCGCTTCAGCCAGTCATGATGCCTATCCTGTTTCTGATGAAGAGCAACCAGAAGCTCTCGGTCATTGAGAACACGAGATCGCTTCTTGGGTCGTTGGGCAATAGTGCTTTTAGTGGCTTCAGTAAGGGCACGATGAGGTGCACGTGTAGTACCAGCCAGAGGATAAACACGAGTGACTGCTTCAACTCCTTCAATGTTTTGAGTGAAACTTTGATGCTCCACATTCTGAAGACTAAGAGGTTCCTTGGCAGGCTCTAGATAAATGGCTTCAACGGACATATCCACATCAGGCAGAAAGATCCGATGATTGCGAGCAGATGGCTGATATGAGATAGCTGAGTGGAGTTTAATCAGCCGCATTATCCATGGAGCGTAGAACTTCAAGCCAAAAAGATCAGATCCTGATGCAGCAAGTTGGCGGATGAAGAAGTCTTGTGCATTGAAGCATTTGCCATGAAGAATATAGAAGACCAAAGTCTTCATTGCACCTTCCAGCTTTGCATGTGGAGAATGTCCTTTGATGGGCCAGAGAGTTTGCCTTATAATGTGATAGATAGTCCTTGGCAGATACTCTAGGTCTTCAACAAAGAACTCCTTAGGATATGCAGCGTCTTGTGTCAAAGGCTTCATCATACTGAGCATCTGACTCATGTTCGGTTCAGGCTTCTGAAAGATGCTCTCCATAGCTTCACTGTGAAGCTGACAGCCAGGTTCATAGAGATCTCCAGGAGTGGGCATACCAGTGTTCTCAATGATATCAAAGGCTTTGGCTTCGTGATGAACATTTCCTGTCATCCACTCAAGGACCCAAGTCTTCGGATCTCTGTTGTAACCACGTATGTGAAGTGTGGCATAAAATTGGAGCAGCAACTCTTTGTTCCAGTGCTCTTGGTCGGTGACGAAAGGCAACAATCCAACCTCTTTGAAGCAATCCAGAGCTTCTTCCAAATAGGGCAGACCAGCTATTGCTTCGGTGTCAAGACGCATATGTGGGAAGATGTGAACTTGATTGTACAGAATGCAGGAGTAATAGCTTCGCTGCGGATAGCTCCAGAACCGATCAGAAGATATTCGTTCCCTTAAGTAGGGGTTCTTGGAGCTATTGAAGAAGGTGTTGTCTGCTTTGAAGCCGTTGACATTGAAGGATCCAGGTGTTGATGCAGGACCTGGAAACCTGGGCAACCTTGGCATTGGCTTCTGTACCTGAGGCCTATGCTCAATATGATAGTCAAACTGAGGACCCGCAGCAGGCGCAGGAACAGAAGCAGTGCTCTCTTTGTGAGCCGTTCGTTTCATCGAACCGCACATCCACTATTTCAACCACTTTGTAATGAAAGAGATTGAAGACTCTGTAGGAGTGTGAATCCTTTCCATATCCAAGCATAAAACCCTCATGTGCTTTTGGTGCAAATTTTGAAGTGTGATGTGGATCCTTGATCCAGCACTTGGCGCCAAATACTATGAAGTAACTGACATTTGGCTTCTTGCCAGTAAGGAGCTCATAGGATGTCTTGTTCAGAAGCTTGTGAAGATAAACACGGTTGATGATATGGCATGCAGTGTCAATGGCTTGAGGCCAGAATTTTCTTGGAGTCTTGTATTCATCAAGCATCGTCCGAGCCACCTCAATAAGTGTTCTATTCTTGCGTTCAACGATGCCATTCTGCTGTGGCGTGTACGGAGCTGAGAATTCGTGTGTGATGCCCAAAGTATCAAGATATGTATCTAGGCCAGTGTTCTTGAATTCAGTGCCATTGTCACTTCTGATGTGCTTTATCTTGGCGCCATAGTTGTTCATTGCTCGATTGGCGAAACGTCTGAAGACATCCTGCACTTCAGTCTTGTAAAGGATTATATGCACCCAAGTGTATCTTGAATAATCATCAACAATGACAAAGCCATAGAGACAAGCAGTAGTAGTAAGAGTTGAGTAATGAGTGGGACCGAAAAGATCCATGTGTAGCAATTCAAAGGGTTGAGTCGTTATCATGACTGTCTTCGAGGGATGCTTGACCCTCATCATCTTTCCTGCTTCACAGGCACCGCATAAGTGATCCTTCTTGAACTTGACGCCCTCGATGCCTATGACATGCTTCTTCCTTGCAAGGGTGTGGAGGTTCCTCATGCCAGCATGCCCTAGCCTTCGATGCCAGAGCTAGCATTCAGAAGCTTTTGCTAGAAGACATACTGCAAGTTGTGGTCCTGCTGAGAAATCTACAACATACAAATCATCTTTTCGATACCCTTCAAACACTAGAGACTTGTCAGATTCCATTAGTACAAGGCAATGGTATTTTACAAACATCACAATCATGTTTAAATCACAAAGCATTGAGACAGACATTAAGTTGAAACCAAGGGATTCAACAAGCATGCCTTTATCCATGTGTTGATCCTTTGAGATTGCAACTCTACCTAGACCCAATACCTTGCTTTTACCAGTGTCAGAAAATGTGATGTGACTTTTGTCTGATGGACGTAAAGTTGAGTCCATGAGAAGGCTTCGCTTGCCAGTCATGTGATTTGTACACCCACTATCAATAATCCATTCTGAAGCAGCTCGTGTCGTACCCTACAGTGCAGTTAGGGGGATAGGCTGCACGAATAGAATTGTGAAGCAAAAACATTTGACGAACCAGTGGATTATTAAAGCTTAGATCGAGATTAGGACTGATAGGGCAAGTTGCAAGCGATTCAGAAACAAAGTACATAGTAAGACCATTTGGGCATTTGATCTTGCGCCCTACAAGATGTTTAAGGTCCCCAGCAATAGTGTCAGACGATTTTGGTTTTCGGCTGGAGACCTTTCCCTACAAAATAGAGTTAAGCTTTCTTAGCCACCCACATCTTCAGGGGTGGCTTCTAAGCAATAAGTCTAAGTGCAACATCTGAGAACTTTGGCTTTGGAGCCCTAGCAAAAAATATTGCAGGTGAACAATAGTATTCATAAGAATAAGCAGAATAGTTCTTGGTCTTATGAACATGGCGGTTTGATGAACCGCACTCATATTCATAGGCCTGAGTATGGCTTCCCTGCAAAACATTTGCGTTAGTATGACTCAGGTGAGTCCACTGTCTGTATGAAGCCTTTGGACCGTATGAAGCCTGTGGTCTGGGGTTTGTCTTCTTCACCTGTGGTGTCATGATGACATTCACAGGAAGATTCTCCAAACACCTTTTCGGCACCCAGATCTTCTTCATAGGCGGTCCATTCCTGCAGTTAGTACCAATGTACCTGGCAAACACTTCACCATTCTGATTCTTAAACAGTTTATAGTTTGCATCAAAGGATTCATCAATAACAATGGGGTTAGCACAAGTGAAGCCAGATAGGGTGGATGGATCTGCTGAAGGTTCCTTTGCAGCAACCCATGTGGTTTTGGGGTACTGCTCAGGTTTCCAGTAAGAGCCATCATCATTCATTTTCCTTACGAACCCAACACCCTCTTTCCTAGGGTTTCAGTTCAGAATCTCCCTTTTGAGGACATCACATAGTGTCTGATGCCCTTTGAGACTTTTGTACATCCCTGTTTCAAGCAATGTCTTCAACCTAGCATTTTCATCAGCAATAGCAGTGGTGTCCTCAGCAGAGGGGTTAGTTACCACATCAACAGTTGAAGATATTGCAATAGTAGCAGCAGTAGAACACCTAGCAATAGAAGTAGCGTTGTCACGCTCAATGCATTTAAGACATGGTGGTTCAAATCCTTCCTGAGCGAAACTGATCTGTTTGGTGCGAAGTGACTTGTTTTCCTTTTGAAGATCTTCATGAGCCGCTCTCAATTTCTCAAGATCTTGCTTCCTTTGAAGATAATCATAGGAAAGCTTTTCATGAGTTGTTGAGAGCGTTTCATGACGACTTTCAAGTTCCTCATACTTAACATGAAGATTTTTTATGTCTTCAATTAAGGACTGAGATCGAGTCATTTCAGCGTCTAACAGGTCATCGCTTTTGTCTAATAGTATTTTAATATGTTCCATAGCTTTCTGTTGTTCAGTTGCAATTTTAGCAAGTGTTTTGTAGCTAGGTTTGGAACCACAATCAGAGTCATCTTCACTGGATGTTTGATAGTGAGTAGTGCGTGTGTTTACCTTGGCACCGCGTGCCATGAAGCAGTAGGTGGGAGCAGAGTAGTCCTTGTCATTTGAATCGGTGTCGGTGATGAAGTCATTGTCTTCAGTGTTGAAGATGGACTTGGCAACGTATGCTGTAGCCAGACTTGCAACGCCAGAATCGAACTCCTCCTCAGACTCCACCTCCGCCTCCTCAGAAGCGGACTCATCCTCAGAGTCCATTTCCTTGCCAACAAACGCACGTGCCTTGCAAGATGAGCTCTTCTTGTGTGATGAAGACTTGGAGGAAGACTTGGAAGAAGATTTTGACTATTTCTTCTTCTTCTTGTCGTCAGAGTCATACTCCTTGCTCTTCTTCTTGTCGTCAGAGTCATACTCCTTGCTCTTCTTCTTCTTCTTGTTCTCATTGTCCCACTGTGGACTCTCAGAGATGTAGTGGCCAGGTTTCTTGCACTTGTGACATGTTCTCTTCTTGTAGTCATGAGCAGAAGCTTCATTATTCATTGAGCTTGATCGTGAAGACTTTCTGAAGCCTTTCTTCTTGGTGAATTTTTGGAACTTCTTCACAAGCATAGCAAGCTCCCTTCCAATGTCTTCTGGATCATCAGAACTGCTGTCAGACTCTTCTTCAGATGAGGAGACAGCCTTTGCCTTCAAGGCACGAGTTTGCCCATAGTTGGGACCATAGATGTCTCTTTTCTCAGAAAGCAGAAACTCGTGTGTGTTGAGCCTTTCAAGTATGTCAGACGGATCGAGTGTCTTGAAATCAGGACGTTCTTGAATCATTAGGGCTAGGGTGTCAAACGAACTGTCAAGTGATCTCAGGAGTGTCTTGACGACTTCATGCTTGGTGATCTCAGTAGCGCCGAGGGCTTGAAGCTCATTTGTGATGTCAGTGAGTCGATCAAATGTGAGCTGGACATTCTCATTGTCATTTCTCTTGAAGCGGTTGAAGAGGTTGCGAAGGACACTGATTCTCTGATCCCTCTGGGTTGAGACGCCTTCGTTGACCTTGGATAGCCAGTCCCAGACTAGCTTAGATGTTTCCAAAGCACTCACGCGGCCATACTGTCCTTTGGTCAGATGACCATAGATGATATTCTTGGCAGTAGAGTCCAGTTGAACGAACTTCTTGACATCAGCGGCAGTGACACCTTCTCCAGCCTTGGGAACGCCGTTCTTGACGACATACCATAGATCGACATCAATGGCTTCAAGATGCATGCGCATCTTATTCTTCCAGTAGGGATATTCAGTTCCATCAAAGACGGGGCACGCAGCGGAGACTTTAATTATCCCTGCAGTCGACGTAGCTAAAACTCCAGGTGGTTAAACCGAATCACACAGAACAAGGGAGTACCTTGCTCTGATACCAATTCAAAGTGCTAGTGATCGACTAGAGGGGGGGTGAATAGGCGATTTTTATGAAAGTCTTCAAAGCATATAAGTTTCGAAGACAAACGATAGAAATAAACCTATTATCATGCAGTGGAAGGTAGACTACACTAGGCAAACCATAGTCATGTATTCAATGAAGTTAAAGCACAATGACAAATAGCAGCTAGGCAGTAAGGATCAGGTAGGAAGATGTTGAGAAGCCAATCAGTAGTCGTAATCACTTAGTGAAGTCGAATGGTGATGCTATCGTACAATGACTTCACAAGAACCAACAGTAAGTAAAGAGAAGGGAAGGATGAAACCAGTGACTCGTTGAAGACAATGATTTGTTGGACCAGTTCCAGTTGCTGTGACAACTGTACGTCTGGTTAGGGAGGTCGAGATTCAACTCAAAAGACCTCGTCTTCACCTTATTCCCCTTGAGCTAAGGACACCCAGTCCCCGCCCAATTACTCTGGTAAGTCTTCAAGGTAGACTTCCAAACCTTCATAGACTTCGTTCACCGGTGATCCACAATGACTCTTGGATGCTCAGAACGCGACGCCTAACCGGCTGGAGGATTCACAGTCCTCAAGTGTAATAAGTCTTCAGATCACACAGACAAGAAGACTTAAGTGATCCCTAACATTCTTTGGCTCTGGGTGGTTAGGGCTTTATCCTCTCAAGGAATTCTCTCTTAAAGGCTTCGAGGTGGGTTGCTCTCAAACGACAAAAGCCGTACTTTAACTCTGAGCAGCCAACCGTTTATGGTTGTAGGGGGTGGGCTATTTATAGCCACTAGGCAACCCGACCTGATTTGTCCGAAATGACCCTGGGTCACTAAGGAACTGACACATGTTCCAACGGTCAGATTTCAAACACACACGGTAACTTTACTTGGGCTACAAGCAAAGCTGACTTGTCCAACTTTGAACAAGATTCGCTCTCATAGTCTTCACTCGAAGACATAGGATTTTGATTAAGCATCACTTCAGTCATTCTGACTGGTTTTCTTGGACCCCACTTAACAGTACAGTGGTTCCTATGACTCAACAAAGAAGAAAAAGGAACTACGAAAGATCTAAGTTTTCGCGCTCCATAGTCTTCATGCGATGTCTTCTCTTGTCATAGTCTTCAAGGTGAATGTCTTCACTTACCACCTTTGACTTCAATGTCTTCATACATTTTTAGGGGTCGTCTCTGGTAGGAAAACCGAATCAATGAGGGACTTCTACCTGTGTTATCCTACAATTCTCACAAACACATTAGTCCCTCAACTAGGTTTGTCGTCAATACTCCAAAACCAACTAGGGGTGGCACTAGATGCACTTACAATAGGGCAAGTAGCAAGCGACTCAGGAACAAAATACATAATAAGACCATTTCGGCATTTGATCTTGCGCCCTACAAGATGTTTAAGGTCCCCAGCAATAGCTTCAGACGAATTTGATTCTCAGCTGGAGACCATTCCCTGCAAAAGAGAGTTAAGCTTTCTTAGCCACCCACATCTTCAAGGGTGGCTTCGAAGCAATGAGTCTAAGTGCAGCATCTGAGAACTTTGGCTTTGGAGCCCTGGCAAAAAGTCTTGCTAGTGGACAATAGTACTCATAAGAATAAGCAGAGTAGTTCTTGGTCTTATGAACATGGCAGTTTGATGAAACACGCTCATATTCATAGGCCTGAGTATGGCTTCCCTGCAAAACATTTGCATTAGTGCGACTCAGGTGAGTCCTTTGTCTGTATGAAGCCTTTGGACCATATGAAGCCTGTGGTCTGGGGTTTGTCTTCTTCACTTGTGGTGTCATGACGACATTCACAGGAAGATTCTCCAGCAACCTTTTCGGCACCCGGACTTTCTTCATAGGTGGCCCATTCCTGCAGTTAGTACCAATATACCTAGCAAACACTTCACCATTCTGATTCTTAAACAGTTTATAGTTTGCATCAAAGGATTCATCAATAACAATGGGATTAGCACAATTGAAGCCTGACAGGGTGGATGGATCCACTGAGGGTTCCTTTGCAGCAACCCATGTGGTTTTGGGGTACTGCTCAGGTTTCCAGTAAGAGCCATCAACATTCATTTTCCTGTCAAACCCAAGACCCTCTTTCCTAGGGTTTCGGTTCAGGATCTGCCTTTTGAGAACATCACATAGTGTCTGATGCCCTTTGAGACTTTTGTACATCCCGGTTTCAAGCAATGTCTTCAACCTTGCATTTTCATCAGCAATAGCAGTGGTATCCTCAGCAGAGGGGTTAGTTACCACATCAACAGTTGAAGATATTGCAATAGTAGCAGCAGTAGAACACCCAGCAATAGAAGTAGCGTTGTCACGCTCAATGCATTTAAGACATGGTGGTTCAAATCCTTCCTGAGCGAAACTGATCTGTTTGGCGCGAAGTGACTCGTTTTCCTTTTGAAGATCTTCATGAGCCGCTCTCAATTTCTCAAGATCTTTCTTCCTTTGAAGATAATCATAGGAAAGCTTTTCATGAGTTGTTGAGAGCGTTTCATGACGACTTTCAAGTTCCTCATACTTAACATGAAGATTTTTTATGTCTTCAATTAAGGACTGAGATCGAGTCATTTCAGCGTCCAACAGGTCATCGCTTTTGTCTAATAGTTTTTTAATATGTTCCATTGCTTTCTGTTGTTCAGTTGCAATTTTAGCAAGTGTTTTGTAGCTAGGTTTGGAACCACAATCAGAGTCATCTTCACTGGATGTTTGATAGTGAGTAGTGCGTGTGTTTACCTTGGCACCGCGTGCCATGAAGCAGTAGGTGGGAGCGGAGTAGTCCTTGTCATTTGCATCGGTGTTGGTGATGAAGTCATTGTCTTCAGTGTTGAAGATGGACTTGGCAACGTATGCTGTAGCCAGACTTGCAATGCCATAATCGGACTCCTCCTCAGACTCCACCTCCACCTCCTCAGAAGCGGACTCCTCCTCTGAATCCATTTCCTTGCCAACAAATGCACGAGCCTTGCTAGATGAGCTCTTCTTGTGTGATGAAGACTTTGAGGAAGACTTGGAAGAAGACTTTGAGTATTTCTTCTTCTTCTTGTCATCAGAATCATACTCCTTGCTCTTCTTCTTCTTCTTCTTCTTGTTCTCATTGTCCCACTGCGGACACTCAGAGATGTAGTGGCCAGGTTTCTTGCACTTGTGGCATGTTCTCTTCTTGTAGTCATGAGCAGAAGCTTCATCATTCCTTGAGCTTGATCGTGAAGACTTTCTGAAGCGTTTCTTCTTGGTGAATTTTTGGAACTTCTTCACAAGCATAGCAAGCTCCTTTCCAATGTCTTCAGGATCATCAGAACTGCTGTCAGATTCTTCTTCAGATGAGGAGACAACTTTTGCCTTCAAGGCACGAGTTTTCCCATAGTTGGGACCATAGATGTCTCTTTTCTCAGAAAGCTGAAACTCATGTGTGTTGGGCCTCTCAAGTATGTCAGACGGATCGAGTGTCTTGAAGTCAGGACATTCTTGAATCATCAGGGCTAGGGTGTCAAACGAGCTGTCAAGTGATCTCAGGAGTGCTTTGATGACTTCATGCTTGGTGATCTCAGTAGCGCCGAGGGCTTGAAGCTCATTTGTGATGTCAGTGAGTCGATCAAACATGAGCTTGACATTCTCATTGTCATTTCTCTTGAAGCGGTTGAAGAGGTTGCGAAGGACACTGATTCTTTGATCTCTCTGGGTTGAGACGCCTTCGTTGACCTTGGAGAGCCAGTCCCAGACTAGCTTGGATGTTTCCAAAGCACTCACACGGCCATACTGTCCTTTGGTCAGATGACCACAGATGATGTTCTTGGCAGTGGAGTCCAATTGAAAGAACTTCTTGACAACAGCAGCGGTGACACCTTCACCAGCCTTGGGAACGCCATTCTTGACGATATACCATAGGTCGACATCAATGGCTTCAAGATGCATGCGCATCTTATTCTTCTAGTAGGGATATTTGAAGGAAATATGCCCTAGAGGCAATAATAAAGTTATTATTTATTTCCTTATATCATGATAAATGTTTATTATTCATGCTAGAATTGTATTAACCGGAAACATAATACATGTGTGAATACATAGACAAACAGAGTGTCACTAGTATGCCTCTACTAGACTAGCTCGTTAATCAAAGATGGTTATGTTTCCTAACCATGGACAAAGAGTTGTTATTTGATTAACGGGATCACATCATTAGGTGAATGATCTGATTGACATGACCCATTCCATTAGCTTAGCACCCGATCGTTTAGTATGTTGCTATTGCTTTCTTCATGACTTATACATGTTCCTATGACTATGAGATTATGCAACTCCCGTTTACCGGAGGAACACTTTGTGTGCTACCAAACGTCACAATGTAACTGGGTGATTATAAAGGTGCTCTACAGGTGTCTCCAAAGGTACATGTTGGGTTGGCGTATTTCGAGATTAGGATTTGTCACTCCGATTGTCGGAGAGGTATCTCTGGGCCCTCTCGGTAATACACATCACATAAGCCTTGCAAGCATTGCAACTAATGAGTTAGTTGTGAGATGATGTATTACGGAACGAGTAAAGAGACTTGCTGGTAACGATATTGAACTAGGTATTAAGATACCGACGATCGAATCTCGGGCAAGTAACATACCGATGACAAAGGGAACAACGTATGTTGTTATGCGGTCTGACCAATAAAGATCTTCGTAGAATATGTAGGAGCCAATATGAGCATCCAGGTTCCGCTATTGGTTATTGACCGGAGACGTGTCTCGGTCATGTCTACATTGTTCTCGAACCCGTAGGGTCCGCACGCTTAAGGTTTCGATGACAGTTATATTATGAGTTTATGAGTTTTGATGTACCGAAGGAGTTCGGAGTCCCGGATGGGATCGGGGACATGACGAGGAGTCTCGAAATGGTCGAGACATAAAGATTGATATATTGGAAGCCTATATTTGGATATCGGAAGTGTTCCGGGTGAAATCGGGATTTTACCGGAGTACCGGGAGGTTACCGGAACCCCCCGGGAGGTATATGGGCCTTAGTGGGCCTTAGTGGAAGAGAGGAGAGGTGGCCAGGGCTGGGCCGCGCGCCCCTCCCCCCCTAGTCCAAATAGGACAAGGAGAGGGGGGCGGCGCCCCCCTTCCTTCTCTCTCTCCTCTTTCCCCCCTCCCGAATCCTATTCCAACTAGGAAGGGGGGGAATCCTACTCCCGGAGGGAGTAGGACTCCTCCTGGCGCGCCCTCTCCTGGCCGGCCGCACCCCCCTTTGATCCTTTATATACGGAGGCAGAGGGCACCCCTAGACACACAAGTTGATCCACGTGATCATATTCTTAGCCGTGTGCGGTGCCCCCTTCCACCATAGTCCTCGATAATATTGTAGTGGTGCTTAGGCGAAGCCCTGCGACGGTAGTACATCAAGATCGTCACCACGCTGTCGTGCTGACGGAACTCTTCCCCGACACTTTGCTGGATCGGAGTCCGGGGATCGTCATCGAGCTGAACGTGTGCTAGAACTCGGAGGTGCCGTAGTTTCGGTGCTTGATCGGTCGGGCCGTGAAGACGTACGAGTACATCAACCACGTTGTGCTAAACGCTTCCGTTGTTGATCTACAAGGGTACGTAGATCACACTCTCCCCTCTCGTTGCTATGCATCACCATGATCTTGCGTGTGCGTAGGAAATTTTTTGAAATTACTACGTTACCCAACAATATTTAGTTCCATCGAAGACTGGGCACGCAGCGGAGACTTTGATTATCCCTGCAGTCGACATAGCTAAAACTCCAGGTGGTTAAACCGAATCACACAGAACAAGGGAGTACCTTGCTCTGATACCAATTGAAAGTGCTAGTGATCGACTAGAGGGGGGTGAATAGGCGATTTTTATGGAAGTCTTCAAAGCATGGAAGTTCCGAAGACAAACGATAGAAATAAACCTATTACCATGCAGCGGAAGGTAGACTACACTAAGCAAGCCATAGTCAAGTATTCAATGAAGTGAAAGCACAACGACTAATAGCAGCTAGGCAGTATAGATCAGGTAGGAAGATAGTGTGAAGCCAATCAGAACAAGCGGTCACTCAGTGAAGACAAAAGATAATGCAACCATACAATGACTTCACCAGAGCCAACAGTAAGTAAAGGAATGGGAATGATGAAACCAGTGACTCATTGAAGACAATGATTTGTTGGACCAGTTCCAGTTGCTGTGACAACTGTACGTCTGGTTAGGGAGGCTGAGATTCAACTAAGAAGACCGTGTCTTCACCTTATTCCCCTTGAGCTAAGGACACCCAGTCCTCGCCCAATCACTCTGGTAAGTCTTCAAGGTAGACTTCCAAACCTTCACAGACTTCGTTCACAGGTGATCCACAATGACTCTTGGATGCTCAGAACGCGACGCCTAACCGGCTGGAGGATTCATAGTCCTCAAGTGTAATAAGTCTTCAGATCACACAGACAAGAAGACTTAAGTGATGCCTAACACTCTTTGGCTCTGGGTGTTTAGGGCTTTATCCTCGCAAGGAATTCTCTCTCAAAGACTTCGAGGTGGGTTGCTCTCAAACGACAAAAGCCGTGCACTAACGCTGAGCAGCCAACCGTTTATGGTTGTAGGGGGTGGGCTATTTATAGCCACAAGGCGACCCGACCTGATTTTCCCGAAATGACCCTGGGTCACTAAGGAACTGACACGTGTTCCAACGGTCAGATTTCAAGCACACACGACAACTTTACTTGGGCTACAAGCAAAGCTGACTTATCCAACTCTGAATAAGATTTGCTCTCATAGTCTTCACTCGAAGACATAGGATTTTGGTTAAGCATCACTTCAGTCATTCTGACTGGTTCTCTTGGACCCCACTTAACAGTACGGTTGTTCCTATGACTCAACAAAGAAGAAAAAGAACGACGAAACTGCTAAGTCTTCGTGCTCCATAGTCTTCACGCGATGTCTTCTCTTGTCATAGTCTTCAATGTGAATGTCTTCACATACCACCTTTGACTTCAATGTCTTCATGCATTTTTAGGGGTCATCTCTGGTAGGAAAACCGAATCAATGAGGGACTTCTACCTGTGTTATCCTACAATTCTCACAAACACATTAGTCCCTCAACCAGGTTTGTCGTCAATACTCCAAAACCAACTAGGGGTGGCACTAGATGCACTTACAACAACTAAGAACAGTACCTATGAACCCTAGAACTAAATTCAGTAACTATGAACCCTATAACATGAATAATAACTATGAACCCTAGAACATGAACAATACCTACAAACCCTAGAACAAGAATTGGAATGCTGCAAAGTCACAACTTAAAACTTACTTCAGTGGCACAGGCAATGAACCTCCTCCCAGTATTTATCCCCTCAAATGCAACATATTTCCTCCCTGGATATTCATGCTCACAAATCACATTCAAGTCGTCAGCAAGACCCTCGAACGACGGCTCATCAGTTGTAGCTGGGATCTGAGAAATCCAACAAAAACTTGTTCAAATTGAGCAAATGTTGAACCCTAGAAACCATATAACACAAATGAGCAATAGAAGGTTCTGACCTTGATAGGGGAGTCGTCGAAGGAGATGTACTGCGCGGCGGAGCCCTCAGTGCTCTCGCTGTCGCTCCAGGACACCATGGCTGCCGGCGGCGGTCGGAGAGGAGAGGAGCAAGAGAGAGGGGAGCGAGCGAGCATGAGAGCAGAGAGAGCGAGCGAGATGTGGTCGGGCGCGGGCGGTCTGTCTCTCGCGACCCGAGTGCGTCGGTCTTAAGGAAACGGTGCCGTCCGCGCGTCCGTTAGGACACGTCAGAGATTTTGGGCCCACCTGTCGGAAACACCCTCAACCGCGCCAAATGACAGGTTCAGTGCACTCTGCAAAACTTTTACTGAATGCGCGATGGCTTTTGTAAAAGATTAGCGACCAGGTTGTTTTCTGCAAGAGAAGCTTCAAATATGGTGGTTTCTTGCAATTCACTCCTTTAATTCTGATGCTGCCATTTTCACTAAGCTGAATAAATCGGGTATTAGGCTTATGGGCATGACCATGCTCACCGATGCGTGGTGGCATGCAGCGAGGCGATCTTTACAGAGTTGGAGCCTGAAATGGTTGAAGCCATGGCCCTGAGGTGTGCTGTTCAGTTGTCAGTAGATGAACATGTCTCTCATGTGATCTTTGTCTCTGATTGCTTTGATCATTCCCTTGTTGGCTCACTTGTTGCTGATATCAAGTGTGTTTCTGCGCTATTTGACTCGGTGATATTCAAACATGTTTCGTGTGCACTTAAATGTCAAGCTCATTTGTTTGCTAAATCACCTATGCACTCTATTAGTTCTAGTGTTTTACGTTCTGTTTCGGATTGTATCTGCGGAACTTTGTATAATGTCGTTGTTTAATCAATAAAGCTGAAGTTCTCCCCCAAAAAGTTCACTTTTGTTTGATAAATAAGCGAATTTCTGATTGATTTAATCCATAAATAAATCACGTTGACAACAATTGCAGTATTGATTCGTATTGGTTTTTTTTTGAGGGGTGATTCGTATTGGTACACAATGGTGGAACTAAAGCAAGGCCGGATGGGCCATGGACAGCCCAATATTTTAAAATTTGTCCACAACCTTTTTTACTGCTGGGCCTTAGAACACCGGCCCACAGGCTATTTCTTTCATTTTGGCTGGTCCAGCCCGCCCAGAGTTGAGCTTAGGTAA
Organism: Triticum urartu; assembly: GCF_056163025.1. NCBI lineage: Eukaryota > Viridiplantae > Streptophyta > Magnoliopsida > Poales > Poaceae > Triticum > Triticum urartu. Next base: position 392,125,235 of record NC_141877.1, read on the forward strand.
ACAAGCAAGTGTGTACTAGGCATAGGAACGGTATTTATGTGAACGTGCTAAGTACTACAAACGCATAAGCCAGTAATAGCATCTACAGTCAGCTCCTTAAACGTTCCTTATATGTCCAGACGGATGGCTGAGTCAGTGATCGATCATGAAATGGTGGTCCATCCGGTCCCCTCAAATCGGCCCTATACGTCTGAACTGATCGCACCCCTTATATCCAGCTCGTATCTGGGACAAATATGAGGAGGGCCGGACGCAACCGGCCCCATCCGTCATGCCAGACAAGATAGACCAAACCCACCTCAAATTTCACCAAATTGACCAAGTCCATTGCCCTCCTCATCATCTGTCCTCCATGTCTCGCATCTGAGTCATAGTTGTCCTCCACCCTTGCTCCCCATCCTGTAGGTGCAGTTGGGTCACTGACATGTGGGCCCAACAGGCATCTGGCCCACATGCCAGTGACCCAACTGCACCTGCAGTTATGTCACTGTAGCTCAGTCCGTCCGCCACCATAGATGTCACCATTGGGTACCCCATCACCATCGTTGGCACGGAAGATGCATCGTCATCGTGCATGAGGATGAGCTGCATGGGCAAAGGAAGCAGCGCAAGCGGGAAGCGGTGGCGAAGGAAGTTGCGCAAGCGGGAAGCAGCGACGAAGGATGTTCCGGCCAAGGAGCTTGTGGACGTCAAGGAGGATGTGTCCCTTTCGCTGCGCCCGGCCACCCCGCGCGTGTCCGCCCTTCCGCCGACAAGGAAGCCTTCATCTGCACCACCCGTGACCAATGACGATTCGACGTCTGGATGGGTGATTCCAGAGGGATTTATGCAAATAGAGGGGTCGGAGAAGGTGTGTGACTCGCCGCAGCTCCAATGGGCGTGGACAAGCACGGGCAGCGGCGGCGCCAGGTCTGCACATGTCATGTTCAACTGAATGTCATAGTAGGACATGATACCTTTTTTTTTTGACTATTTCCTGTAGGGCAAAGCCCCACAGTCCTTTATTGACACGGTACATTTTTTGCTCCATTTTGTATCGTTCGTTATTCGCTATGCCATTGGTCAAATTAGTTGCATGCGACATTGGATCGATTAGCTGCATATATGTCTATGCTGTTAGTTTATTTGAAGTTACATTCATAATATTTAAGGATGTTTTGTTGATGGAATCTTGGTGAGCCACTTTGTCGGACGAACCCTCCATGGTTGGGTACCACGGACGCTGCACTGGAGCTCCACCCTCCCTCGTGGCATCAGGGCCAGGAGGAAAGTATGGGCACAGCTGCATAGCGCATGGCTTGAGCACGGAGGGAAGCACGGTGAAACTTAGCTATGCGCTTACGCACATCAGGTATTGATAATATTTGCCATGACACCCAAGACAATGCTCCGAGAGAAACAAGGAATAGCGCGTGAACTATTCCCATTGCCGGAGCGGATTAATTAACCAACTAATCAGAGCTGTCGCTCGCCTGGATTTTTAATTTCTTGCACCATTTGCACGTACGGGTCTGTGAGGAGGAGAATCTTCCATCATCATAAACTATGATCTCCTGTAACAGCCACACGGTCAAACCTCAGACGGCGGAAACAGGCGAATCTACGTGCGGCCGGGTCGACCGCCACCTTCCGCACGCGCACTCTCTTTGTCTCCGTCCAAATGGCGCATCCGTATACGGTATACCTTCACCACCAATTTACCCAAACCTAAAACGCGTTACCGCACCGGCCGACCGCGCACCTCCTTACTATTTGTCTCGTCCTCCGGCGCGCCGCTCCGGTCCGGCCTATATATACATGGTCCGTACATTTTGTTCTTCGTCACCGCCAGTACGCACCTCGCTCTACACCGCCTGCAAGGACTTCTTTCTTTCTTGGAACGTTCGACCAGCCATGAACGCCACGGTCAGTGTTAGCGGCGGTGCCGTCTTTGGCCGGAGGAGCCGCCGCACTGTCAAGGCGGCCGCGGCTGCGAGCGCTGGCGTCCGCCGCCCGGCGGGCAGGGCCACGGACTACTACAAGGTGCTGTCGCTGGAGCACTCGGCGGGCGTGGGCGAGGAGGAGGTCAAGCGCGCGTACCGGCGGCTGGCGCTGCAGTACCACCCCGACGTGTGCCCGCCGTCGCGCAGGGCCGAGTCCACGGAGCTCTTCGTCGAGCTCCGCCGCGCCTACGAGACGCTGTCCGACCCGGCTACGAGGGTGCGGTACGACGCTGAGCTGAGGACGGGCCGGGCTGAGGCGAGGCCGCCGGCGGATGGGTTCGCGAGGGACGTGTGGGAGGCGCAGCTGTGCGTGCTGCGGGCGCGGTCCGAGCGGCGGCAGAAGGCGAGCGGGTACAGCGGCCGCCGGTTCTAGGCGATGGACGACGGTCTGATGCTTGAGCGCTGCAAGCTCAAGTTTGTTCCTTGTGTTGACCTGGTTGATTCTTTCATTTGACCGTACCCGTACACACAGAGTGATGACTCGTGGCATCTGTTTTTATTTGGGTGTTTGAGTTGTGTAAGGTGTAATATCATGACAAAAATAACTGATTTTTACATGAAGTTTTTTAATTCAAAGTTTTGCATGTTTTTGAGTGACGTTACTAATGTTTTCACTGAACTCCACGTATATTTGTTTGCACGTCGTTTGTCACCCCAAAATGAACTGAACTCATTCAGTTAGATTCTAAATCCCATTCTCATATCATTTGAATTAGATGCAAAATATTTCAGTTAACATTCCCATACATATAGTATGTTTGGATGTCAAACGGAAGTAAAAGTTAATCAATCTACTTCCTCCGATCCAATTAATTAGCTAACGAGGGAGTATTATTTTTTGTGCTTTGAATTTAATATCGTTTTCACACATAAAATATTGCTCAAAATCAGTTGAAATTTGGCTAATGTTGTTCGGATGGGGATCCAACTGTAAAAGTAAATCGACGTCCAAATTTTCGTAGAACTTTGGTATTTAAAAGTTCAAGGTTGTGTTCACGCTATAAAGTTTCCATGAAAATAATTCAAAATTTTGATGGGCATTGTCTACTTACCGAGGAGCAACTTGAGCTTATTCCCAGATCAACTCGTGCAAGTGGGTCCCATGTAATTGTATGTAGTAAATTTATGGTTTCAATTCTTGTGCTCAAATTTGTGGAATGCATTTCAGTTCTTGGAGTATGGACTCAATTCATGGGAGCCGGACAAGGTTTTAATTGGATTTGTCATTTCTAAAGCCACAAAAATCTTGCTTAAAAATTGAACAAGTTGCATATGTATGCATAGTATTTAGATCTAGATTCATCATTTCATATTTCCTTTAGAAACACAGTATAGACGCACACTCACAACAAACACGTGTGCCAAACCCTATGAACATATACGCAAGCACAACCTACTATTGTGAGCATCTTTGAGAGATCGAAACGGCGGATTCTGGGAAGTCACCACAAACAGATTGTACTCAAGGAGCATGTCATACCATTGAAAAATAGCATCAAATAGGCTGAAAAAAAATCCAGAAACAGTCTTGCTAAGTCTCAGTCAACTAAGACTTAACGTAGTCTCAATCCATGCAATATCCGTGAGATCTACATTGAGATTTGAGCAAAAGAATCAGGTTTTTATTTCTCTCTATTGCATGTCATGTCACTTGACTTAAACTTGGTTAAATCTCAGCCGAGTGAGACCTAGCCACACCCATCCAGAAAATATGTGAGTACCCGTTCCAAGTCTAAGACTTCAATAGGATGGGTTGATTCCACCGCAAGCAATCTAATCAAGAAAATACTCCAAGTACTCTTCTTTTATGAACCATACTTCGTCTTCGCCACATAACGTTCTCCTGTCCTCGCATGTTGTCACCACTGCCTCTCCACCCTCCTCCCCTTTTCCATGATATAAAGCAATACATTGCGTGGAGCCACCGTCCAACCTAACTAGGGCCCAGTTGTTTTGCCAGAATCTTAGGATTCTCCCACAATCCAACCCCTACCCAGCTTCTCCTAGAATCTTTGAGCCTCATTTGTTTTCATATCCTATCTAGTTAGGATCTAATTAGATAGGATTGTAAAACGAATGGGGCTCATAGATTCTGGGAGAAGCTGGGTAGGGGTCAGATTCTGGGAGAATCCCCGGATTCTGGCAAAAGAACTGGGCCTATATCACGTCACCTGCACAAACTAGATGGCTTCTTGTCAGCTTGCAGCCACGACCACCCCTCGAGCCATTTGTGGCCACACAACAAACACACATGTGCCTCTACCGCCTTCTCCTTTTCTCCAAACTCGGGTTTGAGGTGAGGAAGATGGAGCATGGTACCACCAATTACTAATGGAGACCGGAAAAGTAAGATGGCCGCCTTATGAGAAAAGTGGGAAAGATTAGTGAAACACATTGGCGGGTGACCCTAAAATTGCACAAAGACTGGTATTAGAGTCCCTCGGTAATCTCAATCATAGAGGTCAAAGCTGCTAATATAACCACAAACATATAAGAGCTATAAGAAGTAACAAGGAATCCCACGTGAACTCAAAGCAAGATAAGCACCATGGCGAGTTTTGCCTCAAAGACTGCCAAAGTTGCTATGAAATAGGTGAATTATTTGTCCACCTAAATGAAAATTTCAAAATCCCAACCTTACGAGTACATTTACCGATTCCTTTTTTCTAGTGAGCGAGGACAAAATTAAACTATAAGAAACAAACTAGGCTCCAAATATGCCCCGGGTCTAATTGATGTTTTTTAGTGAATGAGAGCAGAATATACTTGCAAGATACAAATTAGGCTCCAAATATGTTTAAGGCCTAACTGATGTTCGAGAAACATGGTGAAATAGTGCTAGAGCTCACGCGGAGAGCGACAAGCGCAAACACACACCTGAAAAGATTGATCAGTGGTGTTCAAAGCAGAGCAGCTGCGACACGGGATTAGCAGTGTCGGTGATGGCTCAGGAGCACTTCTAGCCCTTCACTCAAATTCCTATAACTCCTTGAATTTTGGTTTGGGTAATTAAATCCCACCTAGACGTTCCCTCAAATCCTTTAACTCCTCAAAATTTGGAAGGTTACTCATCAATCCAACCATCTTTGCTCAAATTCGAGCAGAATATGCAGGCTTCCCAAATTCTCTCAAACCAATCGACGTGACCCCACACACCCTCAATGTCGTTCGTCATCGCAAAGCTCCTACCTGACGGCGCCTCCAACCTTCTGCGGACCGCACCTCCATGCCCACCTCTCTGTCACCGGAGACGCCACATCCAGGTCCATGGCGATGTTGTCGTTGTTGAGGAAGAACATGATCAAATCCCGCAGGTAGAAGTTGGGCTTGTAGGGTGAGACGATGTGATTGATGTGTGGGAGCTTGGAGGGGAGAAGAGAAGAAGGCGGTAGGGGATGACATGGCTCGGGTTGGCATCTTTGACGAGCTAGAAGGCGGCGGCAGGGGTGTAGCCGGAGATGGGCGAGTCCGGGCTGCAGACGAGCGACCTAGCTTAGTTCACGCTCGGCAAGGAAGGAGAGAGGCACCCAAAAAAAAGGAATGAGAGAGGTTTATATTGAATTGAATCCATACTCCAACCAGTTACTTGAAAGTCTGAGTTGATGAAGAGAGGTGGGCAATATGTTTCAACACTATTTTCACATCTAGTCTCTTTTAGGTCTTAAACGTGAGATCGATGCGCTTTTCTAATATTGTTTTGACACGGTGAGACGTCTTCATTACAATAAATTCATTCTGTAGCTAGTTGCTTCAAAAACTAGAAGGGACAACGAGAGGCACTAATAATAATATATTTCAACAGCTTCCACACGGGACTTAGATTTATTGGGAGTTAATTTTGAGGGAATAAAATTGAACTCCTTCAATTTTAAAAATATAAAATAAAATATACCAACTCACACGATGCGCCTGCAAACACCAACCCACTCTCACTCTCTGCAACGACCAAGGCAGTTGATCAGCCACTCCTTGACTGCTTCCCTGCAGTTGGCGGCCGGCGGAGGGCGAGGACACAACGGCTACACGGCTACATATTCCGAGCTGACCTCGTTTTAGCCGGACGACCGTTGTCTGTACTAAGAAACCGCGTCCGTCATCTGGGTCTCTCGGACTTGGAGGTCGGCTTGGCAAAACGTCTCGTGCTCCCTTCAGATGACCAAACTTCTGGACCTACTTAGGTCAAAGCTCAAGGGTATCTCCAACATCGATTCTCAAACCGTCTGCATACTCTGAACATATTTTTTCTCGTAAATCGAAGGTAAATGTGAGGGCTTTGCGGGCCTCCAGACAGCAACCACGTCCGCTCCTGACTATCCTGGCCCTCCAAACCCCCTTCTCCCTCGCTCGCGCGCATTTCCGTCCGGCGCTAGTCGCCCGCATTCGTGCTGCTGTAGAGCGCGCCGCTCCACATTGAAGACGGCTCAGAGTGGACGGACCTCTCACTGCCTCCGCCATTAAAGTGGCACGCTGGCCGAGGGCGTTGCCCGCGACGCGGCTCCGGTGTCCGCGCCTGTTCTGCCGGAGACACATTACTGGACGAGATGGGACGGATATCTACCACGCCCGTTGAATGCCCCATCCGCCCGTATGTCGTCATTCAGCAGGTTCGCCGGTCGAGAAACCCACTCCGACGGTGCGCATTGATGTATCCAGACGCCTGACCTCACCGAAATCTGTTATTTAAAGGCGGCCACACCCGGCAAATTTCATGCCACAACACAAGCCGCTTCCCATCTTCTTTCCTTGCACTGCATTGGCCATGATTGCAGGCGGCGAAGCTCTGTGGGAGAGCCTTTCCATGGAACTGAAGCGCGAGGTGGTCGCCCTTGCCACCACTTGGCAGAGCCTCCTGATACGTTCATTTTGCATCATGCTTTTATATTAATATTTAATGCATTATGGACAGTTATTACACGTTATATCATAATACTTATGCATTTTCTCTCTTTTTTATAAGATTTACATGAAGAGGAGAATGCCGGCATCTGGAATTCTGGACTGAAAAAGGAGCACATATTAGAGACCTATTTTGCGCAAATCCAAAAGTCCTGAAACTTCACAGAGCAAGTTTTTGGAATATATAAAAAATATTGAGCGAAGAAAGAACCAGAGGGGGGCCACCAGCCAGCCACAAGGGTGCAGAGCGCGCCCTACCCCCTGGGCGCGCCACCCGACCTTGTGGGCCCCCTGGTATGACTTCGGTGCCCATCTTTGCCTATATGGTGTGTTTTGACCTGGAAAAAAAATCAAAAGGAAGCTTTTGGGATGAATCGCCTCCGTCTCGAGGCGGAACCTGGGTAGAATCAATCTAGGCTCCTGCGGAGCTGTTCTGCTGGAGAAACATCCCTCCAGAAAGGGGAAATCGTTGCCATCGTCATCACCATCGATCCTCTCATCGAGAGGGGGTCAATCTCCATCAACATCTTCACCAGCACCATCTCCTCTCAAACCATAGTTCATCTCTTGTATTCGATCTTGGTCCCAAAACCTTAGATTGGTACCTGTGGGTTGCTAGTGGTGTTGATTACTCTTTTTAGTTGATGCTAGTTGGTTTATCCGATGGAAGATTATATTTTTAGATTCTTAATGGTAATTAATACTCCTCTGATCTTGATCATAAATATGTTTTGTGAGTAGTTACGTTTGTTCCTGAGGACATGGGAGAAGTCTTGTTATAAGTAATCATGTGAATTTGGTATTCATTCAATATTTTGATGAGATGTATGTTATCTCTCCTCTAGTGATGTTATGTGAACGTCGACTACATGACACTTCACCATTATTTGGGCCTAGGTGAAGGCATTGGGAAGTAATAAGTAGATGATGGGTTACTAGAGTGACAGAAGCTTCAACCCTAGGTTATGCGTTGCTTTGTAAGGGGTTGATTTGGATCCATATGTTTCACGCTATGGTTAGGTTTACCTTAACACTTCTTTCATAGTTGCGGATGCTTGCGAGCGGGGTTAATCATAAGTAGGAGGCTTGTTCAAGGAATGGCATTACCCAAGCACCGGTCAACCCACATATCAAATTATCAAAGTAACGAACATGAATCATATGAGCATGATGAAAACTAGATTGATAACAATTCTCATGTGTCCTTAGGAGCGCTTTGCTTTATATAAGAGTTCGTCCAGGCTTGTCCTTTGCTACAAAAAGGATTGGGCCACCTTGCTACAAAAGAAAAATGTTCTTGATTGTTGATTCCAAAAGAAAAGGTTGATTCCAAAGAAAAAGTAATTGTCTAGTTTTAATAACGATTCCAATATAAGGTCTGAAGGAGTAGACGGTGGGAATTGATAAATTGTTTTTCACATACCAGAAAAAAAATTCTATGATTTAAGACATTACTTTTGGGATTGCCCACACCTTTATAAAGAAGGAGTAGACGGTGTTATTAGACGTTGTGTACCTAAGCATGAACAGGAACAAATCCTATGCAAGTGTAACTCCGAGTCTTACGAAAGACACCACGCTGGAGATAGAACTGCACATAAGGTATTGCAATCCGGTTTCTATTGGCCCACTCTCTTTAAAGATGCTCGTAAGTTTGTCTTGTCTTCTGATGAATGCCAGAGAATTGGTAATATTAGTACATGTCGGGAAATGCCTATGAACTATTCACTTGTTATTGAACCATTTGATGTTTGAGACTTTGATTATATGGGACATTTTCCTTCCTCTAATGGGTATGCACATATTTTAGTTGATGTTGATTACATTACTAAATGGGTAGAAGTTATTCCAACTAGTAGTGCTGATCATAACACTTCTATTAAGATGCTTAAAGAAGTTATTTTTCCGAGGTTTGGAGTCCCTAGATATTTAATGACTGATGGTGGTTCACATTTTATTCATGGTGCTTTCCGTAAAACGCTTGCTAAATATGTTGTTAACCATAGAATTGCATCTCCTTATCATCCTTAGTCTAGTGGTCAAGTAGAATTGAGTAATAGAGAGCTTAAATTAATTTTGCAAAAGATTGTTAATAGATCTAGAAAGAATTGGTCTAAGAAACTTGATGATGCATTATGGGTTTATAGAACTGCTTATAAGAATCCCATGGATATGTCTCCATATTAAATGGTTTATGGAAAAGCATGTCACTTGCCTCTTGAACTAGAACATAAGGCATATTGGGCTATTAAAGAGCTCAATTATGATTTCAAACTTGCCGGTGAGAAGAGGTTATTATTTGACATTAGCTCACTTGATGAATGGAGAACCCAAGCCTATGAGAATGCCAAGTTGTTTAAAGAAAAAAGTTGAAAGATGGCAGATAAAAGGATACGAAAGCGTGAGTTTAATGTAGGTGATAATGTTCTGCTATACAACTCTCGTTTAAGATTTTTTTTGCAGGAAAGCTTCTCTCTAAATGGAAAGGTCCTTACATTATCGAGGAGGTCTATCGTTCCGGTGCCATAAAAATCAATATAATTATATCTCAGGTACTCCCATAAATATTGAGACCAATATAATTAATACCGTAACACTGGAGGAGTACATAAGGGACACTTTCCAGAACGTTTCAGACTCCGAAAAAGAATAGGTATGTGGTACGGTAAGTAAACCGGGTCCAAAACATTTCCAATGATATTTTTCCACGTTTTGGAATATTTAAAAAATTAGGAAAATTAAAAGTAGCCCGAAAGAGACACGAGGCCACCATAAGGGGGGAGGGCGCTGGGCGCGCCCCCCATCCTTGTGGCCACCTCACGTGCCCTCCGGACTCCGTTTTCTTGCACAATACTTCTTATGGTTGGTAAAATTTCATTATATAATCTCCTGAAGGTTTTGACCACCGTACCACGACAATATCTCATGTTTTTGTTTCGAGCTGCTTTTCTGACAGATCTAGATCATCATGACGTCTCCAAGCGCCCCCAAGGACAAGTTTTTCGAGAAGGTCATCAAACCCTACCTTGCGGAGGTGCTGCGACACCCTCAAGCCATTGAGTTGCGTGAGGGGATGCTGCACATCCGCGATGTTGAGGGGCCGAAAAAGACATGAAGCATGGAGATGAGGCTCGAAGCAATGGAGCAACAAGTTTTCAAGTGCCAAGGGATGGTGGAACGTGGAATCAACGCAAATCACATGATGATCGCGGAGTTCACCAACAAGCACAAGATGGATCCCAAGAGCATTGAGGAGGCCATCTTCAGGATTCATGAGAAAATCGAGCATCTCCAAGCCCAGATCTATGACGTGCAAAACCAAAACTGTGAGTATGAATATAGATTCAAGAGGATGAGTTTGGCTGTAGATTTGAGGATCCCGGAGACTCGATCATCCTTCTATGATGGTGAGCCTATGCCTTGGAAGATGGATGACAAACCTACTTCATCAACAACTCCTTCATCAACATCCCCGAAGAAAGAGATCTAAATACATGGGTATGGGCACTCCCCTTGGCAACTATCAAGCTTGGGGGAGTGTGAAGGAAATATGCCCTAGAGGCAATAATAAAGTTGTTGTTTTATATTTACTTATATCATGATAAATGTTTATTATTCATGCTAGAATTGTATTAACCGGAAACTTGATACATGTGTGGATACATAGACAAAACACTGTGTCCCTAGTAAGCCTCTACTAGACTAGCTCGTTTATGAAAGATGGTTAAGTTTTCTGACCATAGACCTGTGCTGTCATTTGATGAACGGGATCACATCATTAGGAGAATGATGTGATGGACAAGACCAATCCGTTAGATTAGCATTATGATCGTTCAATTTTATTGCTATTGTTTTCTTCATGTCAAATACATATTCCTTCGACTATGAGATTATGCAACTCCCAGATACAGGAGGAATACCTTGTGTGCTATCAAACATCACAACGTAACTGGGTGATTATAAAGATGCTCTACAGGTATCTCCGAAGGTGTTTGTTGGGTTGGCATAGATCGAGATTAGGATTTGTCACTCTGAGTATCGGAGAGGTATCTCTGGGCCCTCTCGGTAATGCATATCATAATAAGCCTTGCAGGCAATGTGACTAATGAGTTAGTTGCAGGATCATGTATTACAGAACGAGCAAAGAGACTTGCCGATAACGAGATTGAACTAGGTATGAAGATACAGACGATCGAATCTCGGACAAGTAACATACTGATGATAAAGGGAATAACGTATGTTGTCATTACGGTACGACCGATAAAGATCTTCGTAGAATATGTGGGAACCAATATGAGCATCCAGGTTCCACTGTTAGTTATTGACTGGTCATTTCTACAAAGTTCTCGAACCCATAGGGTCCGCACGCTTAACGTTCGGTGATGATTTTGTATTATATGAGTTATGTGATTTGGTGACCGAATGTTGTTCAGAGTACCGGATGAGATCACGGACATGACGAGGAGTCTCGAAATGGTCGAGAGGTAAAGATTCATATATAGGACGATAGTATTCGGACACCGAAAGTGTTCTGGGGGTACCGGGTACGTATCGGGTCACGAGAAGGGGTTCCGGGCAACCCCCGGCAAGCTATATGGGCCTAATGGGCCAAGAGTCGGATAGACCAGCCCCAAAAGGTGCTGGTGCTCCCCCTATAGGCTGAATAGGAGGAGAAGGAAAGGAAGGGAAGGGAGAAGGAAAGGGGAGGATTCGGCCTCCCCCTTTCCTTCCCCTCCTCCCTCTCTTTCCTTCCCCCTCCGATGGATATGGAAAGGGGAGGTCGACTTGGAGGAGGCGCCCAAGTAGGATTACTCATACTTGGGGCGCCCCTTGCAGCCCCTCTCCCTCTCCCACCTATATATATATATATATGTGGGGGGGGGGCACCGCTAGAACACACAAATTGTTCCAAGCCGTGTGCGGCATCTCGCTGCACGGTTTACTCCTTCGGTCATATTCTTGAAGGAAATATGCCCTAGAGGCAATAATAAAGTTATTATTTATTTCCTTATATCATGATAAATGTTTATTATTCATGCTAGAATTGTATTAACCGGAAACATAATACATGTGTGAATACATAGACAAACAGAGTGTCACTAGTATGCCTCTACTTGACTAGCTCGTTAATCAAAGATGGTTATGTTTCCTAACCATGGACAAAGAGTTGTTATTTGATTAACGGTATCACATCATTAGGTGAATGATCTGATTGACATGACCCATTCCATTAGCTTAGCACCCGATCGTTTAGTATGTTGCTATTGCTTTCTTCATGACTTATACATGTTCCTATTACTATGAGATTATGCAACTCCCGTTTGCCGGAGGAACACTTTGTGTGCTACCAAACGTCACAACGTAAATGGGTGATTATAAAGGTACTCTACAGGTGTCTCCAAAGGTACATGTTGGGTTGGCGTATTTCGAGATTAGGATTTGTCACTCTGATTGTCGGAGAGGTATCTCTGGGCCCTCTCGGTAATGCACATCACATAAGCCTTGCAAGCATTGCAACTAATGAGTTAGTTGCGAGATGATGTATTACGGAATGAGTAAAGAGACTTGCCGGTAATGAGATTGAACTAGGTATTGAGATACCAACGATCGAATCTCGGGCAAGTAACATACCGATGACAAAGGGAACAACGTATGTTGTTATGCGGTCTGACCGATAAAGATCTTCGTAGAATATGTAGGAGCCAATATGAGCATCCAGGTTCCGCTATTGGTTATTGACCGGAGACGTGTCTCGGTCATGTCTACATTGTTCTCGAACCCGTAGGGTCCGCACGCTTAAGGTTTCGATGATAGTTATATTATGAGTTTATGAGTTTTGATGTACCGAAGTTAGTTCGGAGTCCCGGATGTGATCACGGACATGACTAGGAGTCTCGAAATGGTCGAGACATAAAGATTGATATATTGGATGGCTATATTCGGACACCGGAAGTGTTCCGGGTGATTTCGGAGAAAACCGGAGAGCCGGAGGGTTACCGGAACCCCCCCGGGAGAAGTAATGGTCCATATGGGCCTTAGTGGAGAGAGAGAGGGGCAGCCAAAGGTGGGCCGCGCGCCTCCTCCCCCCTGGTCCAAATTGGACTAGGAGAGGGGGGCGGCGCCCCCCTTTCCTTCTCCCTCCCCACTTCTTTCCCCCTCCTAGTAGGAGTCCTACTCCTACTAGGAGGAGGACTCCTCCTTGGCGCGCCATAGAGGCCAGCCGGCCTCCTCCCCTTGATCCTTTATATACGGGGGCAGGGGGCACCCCTTGACACAAGTTGATCCACGTGATCATATTCTTAGCCGTGTGCGGTGCCCCCTTCCACCATAGTCCTCGATAATATTGTAGCGGTGCTTAGGCGAAGCCCTGCGACGGTAGTACATCAAGATCGTCACCACGCCGTCGTGCTGACGGAACTCTTCCCCGACACTTTGCTGGATCGGAGTCCGGGGATCGTCATCGAGCTGAACGTGTGCTAGAACTCGGAGGTGCCGTAGTTTTGGTGCTTGATCGGTCGGGCCGTGGAGACGTACGACTACATCAACCAAACGCTTCCGTTGTCGATCTACAAAGGTACGTAGATCACACTCTCCCCTTCTCGTTGCTATGCATCACCATGATCTTGCATGTGCATAGGAATTTTTTTGAAATTACTACGTTCCCCAACAGTGGCATCCGAGCCTAGGTTTTATGTGTTGATGTTATATGCACGAGTAGAACACAAGTGAGTTGTGGGCGATATAAGTCATACTGCTTACCAGCATGTCATACTTTGGTTCGGCGGTATTGTTGGACGAAGCGGCCCGGACCGACATTATGCGTACGCTTACGGGAGACCGGTTCTCCCAACGTGCTTTGCACAAAGGTGGCTAGCGGGTGACAGTTTCTCCAACTTTAGTTGAACCGAGTGTGGCTACGCCCGGTCCTTGCGAAGGTTAAAACAGCACCAACTTGACAAACTATCGTTGTGGTTTTGATGCGTAGGTAAGATTGGTTCTTGCTTAAGCCCGTAGCAGCCACGTAAAACTTGCAACAACAAAGTAGAGGACGTCTAACTTGTTTTTGCAGGGCATGTTGTGATGTGATATGGTCAAGACATGATGCTAAATTTTATTGTATGAGATGATCATGTTTTGTAACCGAGTTATCGGCAACTGGCAGGAGCCATATGGTTGTCGCTTTATTGTATGCAATGCAATCGCGCTGTAATGCTTTACTTTATCACTAAGCGGTAGCGATAGTCGTGGAAGCATAAGATTGGCGAGACGACAATGATGCTACGATGGAGATCAAGGTGTCGCGCCGATGACGATGGTGATCACGACGGTGCTTCGAAGATGGAGATCACAAGCACAAGATGATGATGGCCATATCATATCACTTATATTGATTGCATGTGATGTTTATCTTTTATGCATCTTATCTTGCTTAGATTGACGGTAGCATTATAAGATGATCTCTCACTAATTAATAAGAAGTGTTCTCCCTGAGTATGCACCGTTGCGAAAGTTCTTCGTGCTGAGACACCACGTGATGATCGGGTGTGATAGGCTCTACGTTCAAATACAACGGGTGCAAAACAGTTGCACACGCAGAATACTCAGGTTATACTTGACGAGCCAAGCATATACAGATATGGCCTCGGAACACGGAGACCGAAAGGTCAAGCGTGAATGATCAACATAGTGATGTTCACCAATGAAACTACTCCATCTCACGTGATGATCGGACATGGTTTAGTTGATTTGGATCACGTAATCACTTAGAGGATTAGAGGGATGTCTATCTAAGTGGGAGTTCTTAAGTAATATGATTAATTGAACTTAAATTTATCATGAACTTAGTCCTGGTAGTATTTTGCAAATTATGTTGTAGATCAATAGCTTGCGTTGTTGCTTCCCTGTGTTTATTTTGATATGTTCCTAGAGAAAATTGTGTTGAAAGATGTTAGTAGCAATGATGCGGATTGGATCCGTGATCTGAGGTTTATCCTCATTGCTGCACAGAAGAATTATGTCCTTGATGCACCGCTAGGTGACGGACCTATTGCAGGAGTAGATGCAGACGTTATGAACATTTGGCTAGCTCAATATGATGACTACTTGATAGTTTAGTGCACCATTCTTAATGGCTTAGAATCGGGACTTCAAAGACATTTTGAACGTCATGGAGCATATGAGATGTTCCAGGAGTTGAAGTTAATATTTCAAGCAAATACCCGAGTTGAGAGATATGAAGTCTCCAACAAGTTATATAGCTAAAAGATGCAGGAGAATCGCTCAACTAGTGAGCATGTGCCCAGATTGTTTGAGTACTACAATCGCTTGAATCAAGTGGGAGTTAATCTTCCAGATAAGATAGTGATTGACAGAATTCTCTAGATACCATCACCAAGTTAGTAGAACTTCGTGATGAACTATGATATGCAAGGGATAACGGAAACGATTCCCAAGCTCTTCGTAATGCGGAAATTGACGAAGATAGAAATCGAGAAAAACATCAAGTGTTGATGGTAGACAAGACCACTAGTTTCAAGAAAAGGGCAGAGGGAAGAAGGGGAACTTCAAGAAGAACAACAAGCAAGTTGCTGCTCAAGTGAAGAAGCCCAAGTCTGGTCCTAAGCCTGAGACTAAGTGTTTCTACTGCAAAGGGATTGGTCACTGGAAGCGGAACTACCCCAAGTGATTGGCAGATAAGAAGGATGGCAAAGTGAACATAAGTATATTTGATATACATGTTATTGATGTGTACTTTACTAGTGTTTATAGCAACCCCTCAGTATTTGATACTAGTTCAGTTGCTAAGATTAGTAACTCGAAACGGGAGTTGCAGAATAAACAGAGACTAGTTAAGGGTGAAGTGACGATGTGTGTTGGAAGTGGTTCCAAGATTGATATGATCATCATCGCACACTCCCTATACTTTCGGGATTAGTGTTGAACCTGAATAAGTGTTATTTGGTGTTTGCGTTAAGCATGAATATGATTTGATCATGTTTATTGTAATACGGTTATTCATTTAAGTAAGAGAATAAATTGTTGTTCTGTTTACATGAATAAAACCTTATATGGTTACACACCCAATGAAAATAGTTTGTTGGATCTCGATCGTAGTGATACACATAATCATAATATTGAAACCAAAAGATGCAAAGTTAATAATGATAGTGCAACTTATTTGTAGCACTGCCGTTTAGGTCATATTGGTGTAAAGCGCATGAAGAAACTCCATGCTGATGGGATTTTGGAATCACTTGATTATGAATCACTTGATGCTTGCGAACCATGCCTCATGGGCAAGATGGCTAAGACTCCGTTCTCCGGAGCGAGCAACTGACTTATTGGAAATAATACATACTGATGTATGCGGTCCGATGAGTGTTAAGGCTCACGGCAAATATCGTTATTTTCTGAACTTCACAGATGATTTGAGTAGGTATGGGTATATCTACTTGATGAAACATAAGTCTGAAACATTTGAAAAGTTCAAAGAATTTCAGAGTGAAGCAGAAAATCATCGTGACAAGAAAATAAAGTTTCTACGATCTGATCGCGGAGACAAATATTTGAGTTACGAGTTTGGTCTTCAATTAAAACAATGTGGAATAGTTTCACAAACTCATGCCACATGGAACACCACAGCATAATGGTGTGTCCGAACGTCATAACCGTACTTTATTGGACATAGTGCAATCTATGATGTCTCTTACCGATCTACCACTATTGTTTTGGGGTTATGCATTAGAGACAGCTGCATTCACGTTAAAAGGGCACCACCTAAATCTGTTGAGACGACACCGTATGAACTATGGTTTGGCAAGAAACCAAAGTTGTCGTTTCTTAAAGTTTGGGGTTGCAATGCTTATGTGAAAAAGTTTCATCCTGATAAGCTCAAACCCAAATCGGAAAAGTGTGTCTTCATAGGATACCCAAAAAGTTACTGTTGGGTACACCTTCTATCACAGATCCAAAGGCAAGACATTCGTTGCTAAGAATGGATCCTTTCTAGAGAAGGAGGTTCTCTCGAAAGAAGTTAGTGGGAGGAAAGTAGAACTTGATAAGGTAATTGTACCTTCTCCCTTATTGGAAAGTAGTTCATCACAGAAACCTGTTCCTGTGACTACTACACCAATTAGTGAGGAAGCTAATGATGATGATCATGTAACTTCAGATCAAGTTACTACCGAATCTCATAGGTAAACCAGAGTGAGATCCGCACCAGAGTTGTACGGCAATCCTGTTCTGGAGGTCATGCTACTTGACCGTGACGAACCTACGAACTATGAAGAAGCGATGGTGAGCCCAGATTCCGCAAAATGGCTTGAGGCCATGAAATCTGAGATGGGATCCATGTACGAGAACAAAGTATGGACTTTGGTTGACTTGCCCGATGATCGGCAAGCAATTGAGAATAAATGGATCTTCAAGAGGAAGACGGACGCTGATAGTAGTGTTACTATCTACAAAGCTAGAATTGTCGCAAAAGGTTTTCGACAAGTTCAAGGTGTTGACTACGATGAGAGTTTCTCACTCGTATCTATGCTTAAGTCTGTCCGAATCATGTTAGCAATTGCCGCATTTTATGAAATCTGGCAAATGGATAAACAAAACTGCATTCCTTAATAGATTTATTAAAGAAGAGTTGTATATGATACAACCAGAAGGTTTTGTCAATCCTAAAGGTGCAAACAAAATATGCAAGCTCCAGCGATCCATCTATGGACTGGTGCAAGCATCTCAGAGTTGGAATATACGCTTTGATAAGTTGATCTAAGCATATAGTTTTATACAGACTTGCGATGAAGCCTGTATTTACAAGAAAGTGAGTGGGAGCACTACAACATTTCTGATAAGTATATGTGAATGACATATTGTTGATCGGAAATAATGTAGAATTATTCTGCAAAGCATAAAGGAGTGTTTGAAAGGAATTTTCCAAAGAAAGACCTCGGTGAAGCTGATGATATATTGAACATCAAGATCTATAGAGATAGATCAAGACGCTTGATAAGTTTTTTTCAATGAGTACATACCTTGACAAGATTTTGAAGTAGTTCAAAATAGAACAGTCAAAGAAAGAGTTCTTGTCTGTGTTACAAGGTGTGAAATTGAGTAAGACTCAAAACCCGACCACGACAAAAGATAGAAAGAGAATGAAAGTCATTCCCTATGCCTCAGCCATAGGTTCTATAAAGTATGCCATGCTATGTACCAGATCTATTGTATACCCTACACTGATTTTGGCAAGGTAGTACAATAGTGATCTAGGAGTAGATCACTGGACAACGGTCAAAATTATCCTTAGTGGAATAAGGATATGTTTCTCAATTATGGAGGTGACAAAAAGGTTCGTCGTAAAGGGTTACATCGAGGCAAGTTTTGACACTAATCCAGATGACTCTAAGTCTCAATCTGGATATATATTGAAAGTGGGAGCAATTAGCTAGAGTAGCTCTGTGCAGAGCATTGTTGACATAGAAATTTGCAAAATACATACGGATCTGAATGTGGTAGACCCGTTGACTAAACTTCTCTCACAAGCAAAACATGATCACACCTTAGTACTCTTTGGGTGTTAATCGCATAGCGATGTGAACTAGATTACTGAATCTAGTAAACCCTTTGGGTGTTGGTCACATGAAGATGTGAACTAATCACATAAAGATGTGAACTATTAGTGTTAAA
This sequence comes from Triticum urartu, assembly GCF_056163025.1. Classification (NCBI taxonomy): domain Eukaryota; kingdom Viridiplantae; phylum Streptophyta; class Magnoliopsida; order Poales; family Poaceae; genus Triticum; species Triticum urartu. Next base: position 392,143,798 of record NC_141877.1, read on the forward strand.
TCACATGGTGATGTGAACTAGATTATTGACTCTAGTGCAAGTGGGAGACTGAAGGAAATATGCCCTAGAGGCAATAATAAAGTTATTATTTATTTCCTTATATCATGATAAATGTTTATTATTCATGCTAGAATTGTATTAACGGGAAACATAATACATGTGTGAATACATAGACAAACAGAGTGTCACTAGTATGCCTCTACTTGACTAGCTCGTTAACCAAAGATGGTTATGTTTCCTAACCATGGACAAAGAGTTGTTATTTGATTAACGGGATCACATCATTAGGTGAATGATCTGATTGACATGACCCATTCCATTAGCTTAGCACCCGATCGTTTAGTATGTTGCTATTGCTTTCTTCATGACTTATACATGTTCCTATGACTATGAGATTATGCAACTCCCGTTTGCCGGAGGAACACTTTGTGTGCTACCAAACGTCACAACGTAAATGGGTGATTATAAAGGTACTCTACAGGTGTCTCCAAAGGTACATGTTGGGTTGGCGTATTTCGAGATTAGGATTTGTCACTCCGATTGTCGGAGAGGTATCTCTGGGCCCTCTCGGTAATGCACATCACATAAGCCTTGCAAGCATTGCAACTCATGAGTTAGTTGCGAGATGATGTATTACGGAACGAGTAAAGAGACTTGCCGGTAACGAGATTGAACTAGGTATTGAGATACCAACGATCGAATCTCGGGCAAGTAACATACCGATGACAAAGGGAACAACGTATGTTGTTATGCGGTCTGACCGATAAAGATCTTCGTAGAATATGTAGGAGCCAATATGAGCATCCAGTTTCCGCTATTGGTTATTGACCGGAGACGTGTCTCGGTCATGTCTACATTGTTCTCGAACCCGTAGGGTCCGCACGCTTAAGGTTTCGATGACAGTTATATTATGAGTTTATGAGTTTTGATGTACCGAAGGAGTTCGGAGTCCCGGATGGGATCGGGGACATGACGAGGAGTCTCGAAATGGTCGAGACATAAAGATTGATATATTGGAAGCCTATATTTGGATATCGGAAGTGTTCCGGGTGAAATCGGGATTTTACCGGAGTACCGGGAGGTTACCGGAACCCCCCGGGAGGTATATGGGCCTTAGTGGGCCTTAGTGGAAGAGAGGAGAGGTGGCCAGGGCTGGGCCGCGCGCCCCTCCCCCCCTAGTCCAAATAGGACAAGGAGAGGGGGGCGGCGCCCCCCTTCCTTCTCTCTCTCCTCTTTCCCCCCTCCCGAATCCTATTCCAACTAGGAAGGGGGGGAATCCTACTCCCGGAGGGAGTAGGACTCCTCCTGGCGCGCCCTCTCCTGGCCGGCCGCACCCCCCCTTTGATCCTTTATATACGGAGGCAGAGGGCACCCCTAGACACACAAGTTGATCCACGTGATCATATTCTTAGCCGTGTGCGGTGCATCCTTCCACCATAGTCCTCGATAATATTGTAGCGGTTCTTAGGCGAAGCCCTGCGACGGTAGTACATCAAGATCGTCACCACGCCGTCGTGCTGACGGAACTGTTCCCCCACACTTTGCTGGATCAGAGTCCGGGGATCGTCATCGAGCTGAACGTGTGCTAGAACTCGGAGGTGCCGTAGTTTCGGTGCTTGATCGGTCGGGCCGTGGAGACGTACGACTACATCAACCAAACGCTTCCGTTGTCAATCTACAAAGGTACGTAGATCACACTCTCCCCTTCTCGTTGCTATTCATCACCATGATCTTGCGTGTGCGTAGGAATTTTTTTGAAATTACTACGTTCCCCAACAATTCTCATAGTGCTTAGGAGAAGCCCTGCGTGGATCACATCACCATCACCGTCACCACACCGTCGTGCTGACGAAACTCTCCCTTGACACTTTGCTGGATCAAGAGTTTGAGGGACGTCATCGAGTTGTACATGTGCAGAACTCGGAGGTGCCGTACGTTCGGTGCTTGATCGGTTGGATCACGAAGACGTTCGACTACATTAACCGCGTTAACCTAATGCTTCCGCTTTTGGTCTAAGATGGTACGTGGACACACTCTCCCCCTCTCATTTCTGTGCATCTCCTAGATAGATTTTACGTGATCGTAGGATTTTTTTTGAAATTGCATGCTACGTTCCCCAACAGAGTGCCCCGGTATCGTATCACCATCACATCTCTATCTTTATTGCTTTTCTTAGTTCGATCATTTTGGTTATATATTTATCTAGTAGAATAAAGTTTCTGGTATGATCTAGCTTTGAATTTTTCTTTGTGTTCCCTCTATGTAATCGAGTCTGTGAGATATATAATAAAGAGTAGTTTTGAGTTAAGGGCTTTGCTTTCTTACTATGATCTTGAGGGAGTTAAATAAAAGAAAGAATAAAAAAGAAATAAAAAGGTTCATATATTGATCTTATGGTGAGTAATGACTTCACATATAAAGAGTATGATGAATACGAGTTGTTGAGAGTTGACAAACATAGTTTTGGTCATTGTTGAAATCGACATGAAGTAATAAAGAAAGAGAGGCTTCACATATAAATATACTATCTTGGACATCTTTTGTAATTGTGAGCACTCATTAAAATATGACATGCTAAAAAGTTGATGTTGGACAAGGAAGACAACATAATAGGTTATGTTTTCCTATATCCGAATAGAAGTTATATTGTGATGGATCATCCAACATGTTGAGCTTGCCTTTCCCTCTCATGCTAGCCAAATTCTTTGCACCAAGTAGAGATACTACTTGTTCTTCCAAACATCCCTAAATCCAGTTTTGCCATGAGAGTCCACCATACCTACCTATGGATTGAGTAAGATCCTTCAAGTAAGTTGTCATCGGTGCAAGCAATAAAAATTGCTCTCTAAATATGTATGATCTATTAGTGTGAAGAAAATAAGCTTTATACAAACTTGTGATATGGAAGAAATAAAAGCGACGGAATGCATAATAAAGGTCCTTATCACAAGCAGCAATATAAAGTGACGTTCTTTTGCATTAAGATTTTGTGCATCCAACTATAAAAGCGCATGACAACCTCTGCTTCCCTCTACGAAGGGCCTATCTTTCACTTTCATCTTCTATCTTTATACAAGAGTCATGGTGATCATCACCTTTCCTTTTTACACTTTTTCCTTTGGCAAGCACTATATGTTGGAGAGATCCGGATATATATATATCCACTCAGATGTAGGTTTTCATAAAGTATTATAGTTGACATTACCCTTGAGGTAAAAGGTTGGGAGGCGAAACTATAAGCCCCTATCTTTCTCTGTGCCCGATTGAAACTTTGAACCCATAAGTATCGTGTGAGTGTTATCGATTGTGAAATACTAAATGATAGTTGAGTATGTGGACTTCCTGAAAAGCTCTTTACTTGAATCTTTCCTATGTTATGATAAATTGCAATTGCTTCAATGACTGAGATCATAGTTTGTTAGTTTTCAATAAATTTTTTGATTCATACTTTACCTGGTGAACGAATTGTTACTTTAGCATAAGAAATTATATGACAATATATGTTGTTGTTCTAAAGATAATCATGATGCCCTCATGTTCGTATTTTATTTTATCCACTCCTCTATCTCTAAACATCTAGACATATTTCTCGATATCGGCTTTCGCTTGAGGACAAGCCAGGTCTAAGCTTGGGGGAGTTGATACGTCCATTTTGCATCATGCTTTTATATTGATATTTAATGCATTATGGGCGATTATTACACGTTATATCACAATACTTATGCCATTTCTCTCTTATTTTATAAGGTTTACATGAAGAGGGAGAATGCCGACAACTGGAATTCTGGACTCGAAAAGGGGCAAATATTAGAGACTGAGGGACTCCTGGATTAGGGGGTGTTCGGGTAGCCGGACTATACCTTCAGACGGCCTCCTGGACTATGAAGATACAAGATTGAAGACTTCGTCCCGTGTCCGGATGGGACTTTCCTTGGCGTGGAAGGCAAGCTTGGCGATGCGGATATTCAAGATCTCCTACCATTGTAACCGACTCTGTGTAACCCTAACCCTATCCGGTGTCTATATAAACCGTGGGTTGTAGTCCGTAGGCAATCAACTCCATATACAACAATCATACCATAGGCTAGCTTCTAGGGTTTAGCCTCCTTGATCTCGTGGTAGATCTACTCTTGTACTACCCATATCATCAATATTAATCAAGCAGGACGTAGGGTTTTACCTCCATCAAGAGGGCCCGAACCTGGGTAAAACATCGTGTTCCCTGCCTCCTGTTACCATCCGGCCTAGACGCACAGTTTGGGACCCACTACCCGAGATCCGCCGGTTTTGACACCGACATTGGTGCTTTCATTGAGAGTTCCTCTGTGCCGTCGCAATCAGAAAGGATGCCTCCTCCCGTCTTTAAAGACGGCACCGTTGCTAAGGGAGCCTTGGCTGTCGGCCAAACTCTCCGGCTAGGTGGTTTCCTCATGACCGCCTGTTCGGCTGTTGCGCCGATGGTGACCTCTCGGGTCATCAAAAGCAACCTACACGTCGGCTCGGAGCTCGTCGAGCAGCTAGATCCAATGGAGCTCTCTTCCGTAAAAAAGCTCTTGGATCGCATCGCCGCCCTGGGGGTCGCTACGGATTACGACCAGGTTGGGCTTAAACCCGATCTAAGAGAAATTAACTCTCCCCAAGTCACCCACCACGTTGCCGTGGTAGAGGCGCAGAGCGGCGACCCTTCATCTATTTTAATGACTAGCTACGTCCGAATTCTCGACTCCTCCAAGACGGATACCCGCGGAGAGGAGGATGTAACTCAAGACCTGAGCTTAGGATCAGGCAACGGGCTAGATTCGTTGGACAACATCCAAGAATCCGAACTTCAGAGTTCAGAAACTCTTCGGCCTCCGAATCTTGGATTGGGTGAGGTTTCAGATTCAACGACACCCGCCCACTCGAACATAAGCGATCTCTCCCAAATCAGGCAGAGGCCCGAGGAAACAGTACATCATTACTGGGCCAGATTCCTCCTGGTTATGAACATGATAAAGGATTGCCGCGAGGGAGACGCAATCTCAATTTTCTGCAGTAATTGCATGGACGAGGGAATCCTTAATGCCGTAAGTCATCGTGATATTACACGCTTCGCTGACTTGGCGTCCATTGTACAAAAATACTGTGCGATGGAAAGCGCCTGGAAAACCGAAATAAAATTTTGGGATAATCCGGCCTTGAATAGTAATCCTGTCCGAACTAAGAGGGTGCTTCATCATAGGACACCCGGGATAAACACCAAAAAGCCAAAACCCTCTACAGGGCATGGAACCGTACTGGAAAGGTGGCTTGATGGACCCTGTAGAATCCATAGTACAGAGGACGCCACACCAACTCACAGCCTTAGAGCATGTTGGATACTCTGGCAGGTGGCCAAAATTGGCGAGGACCTCTTAATTCTGGAGGCTGCAGAAAGCCAGCCCGAGGACACCAGTACCGTTCTCACAGTCTTCGAGACTTTCGCATCAAACAGTAGCCTCGGAAGTACCACTCAACGATATTATCAACAACCGCGATGCAACGGGCCGGATTGCAAAATGGGCCATCGAGCTTCTCCCATTCGATATAACCTATAAGCCACGGCGAGCTATTAAATCGCAAGTTTTGGCCGACTTCGTCGCAGAATGGACGGAGGCCGAGCTCCCTAAAGAGTACGACACATATTCAAACTAGATTATGCATTTCGACGGCTCCAAAATGTTGGCCGGACTGGGGGCTGGCGTCGTCCTGACGTCCCCCACAGGAGACACAGTCCAATATGTGCTCCAAATCATGTACATGGATTCCAACAATGCAGCCGAATATGAGGCCCTCCTACATGGTCTCCGGATAGCAGTATCCATGGGTATCCAGCGCCTAGAGGTACGCGGGGATTCAAACCTCGCGATATCCAAAATAAATGGAGACTTCGACGCCAAGGACCCAAAAATGGCAGCTTACCGCAACACCGTCCTAAAAATGTCAGCTCGGTTCGAAGGGCTGGAGTTTCACCATATAGCCCGAGAAAACAATCAAGCAGCGGACGTCCTGGCACGCATCGGAGCAAAACGTGATGCAGTCCCCCCCAACATCTTTTTGGAAAGATTGTTCAAGCCATCCGTAGCATGGGAGGGGGAACCCGCAAATAACAGCCCGGACCCAGCCGCACCACTCGACGCCGAACAATCTGACACAATTGGAGGCTCTGCCAATGAAATTACACCTTCAGCCCACGTAATAATGGCGGTCATCGCCTCGTGGACAGAACCATTCCTAGCCAACCTTACTAGGAAGGAACTCCCGGAGGACCAAAACGAGGCCCGCCGCATAGTGCGGCGATCTAAAGCCTATAGAGTCCATGAGGGAGAGCTTTATAAGAAAAGCACTACCGGAGTCCTTCAAAGGTGCATCTCCGAAGAGGAAGGGCGGAACCTTCTGGCTGAAATTCATGCCGGACTTGGTGGCCACCATGCCGCTGCTCGGTCCCTTGTTAGCAAGGCTTTCCGTACAGGCTTTTATTGGTCGACGGCCCGGGCAGACGCTCAGGACCTAGTCCAACGATGCGCTGGTTGCCAACTTTTTGCCAACCAAAGCCATATGCCACCCACCGCACTCCAAACTATACCCATCACCTGGCCTTTTGCGGTCTGGGGGCTTGACATGGTCGGACCCCTTAAAGGTGGGACTGATAGGAAAAAATACTTACTGGTCATGGTGGATAAATTCACCAAATGGACAGAAGCCAAGCCTGTTAAAACGGCCGAATCTGGACCTGTGATAGACTTCATATCCGGGGTTGTACACCGTTATGACGTCCCCCACAGCATCATAACTGATAACGGTACAAACTTTACCGCCGACGAGGTAAAACTCTGGTGCAAAAACATGGGCATCAAGCTCGATTATGCTTCCGTCTATCACCCACAAACCAACGGCCAGGTCGAACGTGCAAATGGTCTTATCATGAGCGGCATTAAACCCAGACTGGTGCGGTCCCTCAAGGAATATAACACGCACTGGGTAGAGGAGCTCGACTCCGTGCTATGGGGGTTGCGGACCACGCCAAATCGCACCACCGGATACACACCATTTTTTATGGTGTACGGCGCAGAGGCAGTTCTGCCCTGCGACATAATTCATGACTCACCTAGAGTGCGCATGTGCGAAGAAAGAGAAGCCGAGCTCGATCGGCAGGACAACTTGGACGCCCTGGAGGAGGAGCATGACGTGGCAAAAGCCCGTTCTGCATTTTATCAACAGCAGGCCCGAAGATATCAAAGCAGAGAAGTACGGGCCAAAAATTACAATGTTGGCGAACTAGTTATACGCCTGCCGGATAAGAAAAAGGACAAACTCAAGCCCAAGTGGGAAGGTCCATTCATAATCAACCAAGTCCTGACTGGCGGGGCGTACCGCCTGCGAGATGCGTCGGATAACCGACTCAAGCCGAACCCGTGGAACGCCACCCGTCTCCGAAGATTCTATGCCTAGCGCCGGACTCTGTGTTCGTCTCCTTCCTCTGTCCATTTTTTGCATTTTTCTGTCTTACATTTCTCTCCTTCCCCTCTTTTCTTTTATAGCCCTTAAAGGCTCATCTAGTGACGTGCCACTCGCGCTCATTAAACCTGGGGGCTTCTTTAAAAGAAGCTTATTTATACAGGCTTCACGCCCAACACATGCGTCAAACTTCCGCATGTACCTTTTTCTTCACCATTATATGCATCGATATGACTTAAGTTTTGGCCAAGCTGGGTTGCCTGGCTCCTGTGCTTACCCCTACGTTCCCGATTGTTCGGCTAGGCGCTAAAGGGAGCACCTCTGCGATTGTTACTGCCGGGTCAGACGGATGTGTACCTCAGACTGGGTGAAGCTGAAAGCTAGCGTTCTTAAGGGAATATTCGGTTGGTGAGATAAAAGATGATCTTTTTACTCATTTTATGCGCCCCCAGATGCTTTTTCTCCGTCTTTTTATGCAGCCCAGACATGCACTTTAGGGCATGCCTCCCAGCGAAAGGAACCCCTAACGGAACTATTCTCTCTGGAAGATGTTTCTTACTAACCATGTAATATAACATAACTAGTTGGGTACTTGTCTGATAAAGCACTAATGACCCCTACACCTGGTCTCCACGCATACCACGGTTCTTATATAACCGCTATGGTATTCGGACACACTCCGGACCGTCAGGTCCCGAGGTTGAAGCGAAAAGGTCGGCAACGACAAACGATCTACAATCCGGCTAGAAGGCATTACACATGTCAATTCAAAATTACATAGTCATTCTGACTGATTGTATTCCTCTTCTATACCATCTAACAGGCTGTCTAATTTACAGTCCTGCTAGGAATACTTCGTGGCCAACTCTACTTGGCCGTATACTAAGCTCACAGGGATCTCCTTCCCGTCAGGCCCCACTGGTCCGACCTCGGCCATGTGGTTTGGGTCAGACTTCGTAAAACGGGTCTTCACCATGGCCCAGGCTTCCCTAGCGCCTTGTCGGCAGGCCGATATCTTCCACAACCGGAAGCGCCGCCGAGCTCCCTTCAGCTTCTCCGCAAGCTCTCCAAGGCCCTTGGGCATGGAGTGGGCAGGCCATAAGGCTTGGGCAACACCTCGCATCGCCTGCCAAATTCGCTCATGCAGTTGCATGAGTTCGGGAAGAAGGTCACCCGTAGAATCGGGCATTTCCTCTGCAGGACGACCTGTGAGCATACCTACAGACATTACTCTGGTAGTCTACTTCCTCGCCGAACTCTTTTTTTTCAAAGTTCGTTCAAGCACTTACTGAATATGCCACGTCGAAGCCGCTGATTCTCCCTCGTGGAGTCCGACAGCTGGCCACGAACATCTTTAAGTTCGACGTCCAGCCTCGTGTTGGCATCCTGAAGATCATTCTTCTGTCGCCTCACCTTTGTCAACGTACTCTCACCGGCCTTTAGCCGGCGTAAGAGTTGTTGCTTTTCCGGATCGAGTCCGGCGCCATCTGCAACATGATTTGTCAGATTTGCACCCACACCGCACAATACTAATCTTTCAAAGCGTATCTTACCTGAGGGGGTCTCTTTGGGCTCCCCTGCTACGGCTAGTGCGGCCTCTAGTTGGGCCTTGCACTTTTCCAGCTCCTGGGACAGTACGGTATTCTTCTTTGTAGGAACCTGCTTATCAAATGATCCTTAAATCAGTTGCTCTAACTGTTTCAAGTCTCGGGGCTACTGGTATATCTATATTTGACCAAAATTTTCTTACCCGTATGTCTTTTACATACTGCTCTGTGGCTCTGGCTAAACCATTTTGAGCGGCATGGAGGTACGCATCTCCCGAATTAAAGGCATCTAAAGCCTCTTGGGAGAAACAAGCGTCGCATAGAACTGTCCGGCGACGCTTGTGGTTCATGGCACTCTCCACTTCAGAATTTGTGGCAGACAGCCTGTCCGCATCCTCTGTCGGAGGAGCGTCCGGTGCACGCCTTGTGCTCGCCTCCGCTTCCTGGCCAGACGTTGGAGCCTAGCTGGTGGGGGCGCGATTGGCAACCTCTCCGGATGTAGTCCGGCAAGGTCTCTTCGTTCTGAAGATAGCACGAATGTTAATATGCCCTGATAGAATAACACCAGGGAAACATAGGGTGCGCTATACCTTTGCGTCGGCATCTCAGTCCGGACTGCATTCCTTTTTGCCCCACGGGGTCCTGCGGCCCCTCGTTGGCTAGCCGCCGCAGGTTCGGCCTCCTGCCTCGGAAATCTCCCCTGCAAAACACGGTTGTCGTCAGAAACACCGGAATACGTGAGAGTGGAATCTCTCTCAAGGGAATGAGACTCCGGTTTCTGTCACCTGGGAGGCCGGGATTAACCCTGGGTAATCAGCCGTGATGCCTACCAAGGTATTGTCCTTGCTTAGCTGATGGAACACCCCGTCGATAAGCTCCACCAATATGTCCGGGTCCTCTTCGGAGTCCGGATCGAGGGACCGTTCTGGGTCCTCGGGCTGTGGAGGGCGGCTGTTTATATCCTTTACCTCCTATCGCAGTTCCTGCACTAAAGTCATTAGACTACATATCTAACAGTGGGAGTATAAAACAGACGGGCAAGCACAATTATTCACTTACCCAACTTGGAGGATCGTACATAGTAAATCCGGCCTGCGGATTGACGCGGAGGAATTCCTCCTTTTCTCCCTTGTACAAAGAGGATAAGATCCTTACTAGGGCGGCAGCTGAGGCTGGCCCCTTACGACCGTAACGGGTGGCGTCATCCTCCCCGTTGAAATCCCACATGTGGTGGCCTCTATATTGAAGCGGCTGCACCCCTCGCATAATGCATGCGGCCATGACTCCAATCATGGTTAGTCCGGAATGAGCCAACAGTCTTATCCGGCCCATCAGGTAAAGGACATCTCTGTCGCTTTCTTTCTGAGAGCTTCGCGGACGCCAGCTCAAGCGTTTCTTCAATGGGGCACTGTTGAACTCAGGGAGACCGGCCCGGATAGGGTCCGGTAGCAGGACGTCATCTATGTAAAACCATTCCGAAGGCCAGTCCTCGGACGCCTTCTTTGGGGTTCCGGATAGGTATCCGGTCCCGGCGATGCGCCATACTTCGGCTCCGCCCACTTGGTATATAGACCCCTCTCGAGAACGGGGCACCAGGTAGAATAACCTCTTCCACAGCGTGAAATGAGCCTCAACGCCTAAAAATAGCTCGCAAAGGGCGACGAAACCCGCAATATGTAATACGGAGGCGGGCGTGAGATTGTGCAGCTGGAGGCCGTAGAACTCCAGAAGCCCGCAGAGAAATGGATGAATTGGAAACCCCAGTCCCCTTATTAGATAGGGGACGAGGCACACCCGCTCTCCTTTAGAAGGATTGGGGGTGCTCTCCGCTTGTTTTCCGCCATTATAGGTGGCGAGACTGGCTCGGACCGGGACCATGTATGCCTGAGGGAGAAATCCCTTGGCCTGAAGCGACACTAACTCGCTATGCGGGATGGTGCAACTCTCCCAGTCCCCGGGTTTGGGACCGGAGGGGCGAGGGGAGGAGCTGCGCCGGCTGGTCATGTTGGAATGGACCTTTGCTGGAAGCGCTCTGATGATAACTCGCGGAGAGGAGAAGATGTGGTTTGGACCTAAATCCCCATCCCGTTAAATAGGCGGCTCGTTTATACGGCTAGGGGCGTGGATGTAAAAACGCCCTGGCTTTTCGCATTCGTTTGACACGTGGAAGATGACCATTATTGGGCGTGGGAGTCGAGGAGCGCTACATTACAAAAATCAGACATTATTCCTACAGGTACACAGGATTTGGAGAAGAACCCGCCTTGCAATGCTGAACAATCTGCGCGCCGGACTCATCGTCATTGAAGCCTGGATCGGGGGCTACTGAGGGAGTCCTAGATTAGGGGGTGTTCGGGTAGCCGGACTATACCTTCAGCCGGACTCCTGGACTATGAAGATACAAGATTGAAGACTTCGTCCCGTGTCCGGATGGGACTTTCCTTGGCGTGGAAGGCAAGCTTGGCGATGAGGATATTCAAGATCTCCTACCATTGTAACCGACTCTGTGTAACCCTAACCCTATCCGGTGTCTATATAAACCGGAGGGCTGTAGTCCGTAGGCAATCAACTCCATATACAACAATCATACCATAGGCTAGCTTCTAGGGTTTAGCCTCCTTGATCTCGTGGTAGATCTACTCTTGTACTACCCATATCATCAATATTAATCAAGCAGGACGTAGGGTTTTACCTCCATCAAGAGGGCCCGAACCTGGGTAAAACATCGTGTTCCCTGCCTCCTGTTACCATCCGGCCTAGACGCACAGTTCGGGACCCACTACCCGAGAGTCGCCAGTTTTGACACCGACAGAGACCTATTCTGCGCAACTCCAAAAGTCCTGAAACATCACGGAGCATGTTTTTGAAATATATAAAAAATATTGGGCGAAGAAAGAACCAGAGGGGGACCACCAGCCAGCCACAAGGGTGGAGGGCGCGCCCTACCCCCTGGGCGCGCCCCCCGAACTTGTGGACCCCCTAGCAGGCCTCCGGTGCCCATCTTTGGCTATATGGTGTGTTTTGACCTAGAAAACAATCAGAAGGAAGCTTTCGGGACGAAGCGCTACCGTCTCGAGGCGGAACATGGGCAGAACTAATCTAGGGCTTCGGCAGGGCTATTCTGCTAGGGAAACATCCCTCCGAGAGGGGAAAATCATCACCATCGTCATCACCATCGATCCTCTCATTGAGAGGGGGTCAATCTCCATCAACATTTTCACCAGCACCATCTCCTCTCAAACCCTAGTTCATCTCTTGTATTCGATCTTGGTCCTAAAACCTTAGATTGGTACCTGTGGGTTGCTAGTAGTGTTGATTACTCCTTTTAGTTGATGCTAGTTGGTTTATCCGGTGGAAGATTATATTTTCAGATCCTTAATGATAATTAATACTCCTCTGATCTTGATTATAAATATGTTTTGTGAGTAGTTACATTTGTTCCTGAGGACATGGGAGAAGTTTTGTTATAAGTAATTGAAGGAAATATGCCCTAGAGGCAATAATAAAGTTGTTATTTATATTTCCTTATATCATGATAAATGTTTATTATTCATGCTAGAATTGTATTAACCGGAAACTTAGTACATGTGTTAATACATAGACAAACAGAGTGTCCCTAGTATGCCTCTACTTGACTAGCTCGCTAATCAAAGATGGTTAAGTTTCCTAGTCATGGACATGTGTTGTCATTTGATGAACAGGATCACATCATTAGAGAATGATGTGATGGACAAGACCCATCTGTTAGCTTAGCATAATGATCATTCAGTTTTATTGCTACTGCTTTCTTCATGACTTATACATGTTCCTCTGACTATGAGATTATGCAACTCCCGAATACCGAAGGAACACCTTGTGTGCTATCAAACGTCACAACGTAACTGGGTGATATAAAGATGCTCTATAGGTGTCTCCAATGGTGTTTGTTGAGTTGACATAGATCGAGATTAGGATTTGTCACTCCGTCTATCGGAGAGGTATCTCTAGGCCCTCTCGGTAATGTACATCACTATGAGCCTTGCAAGCAATGTGACTAATGATTTAGTTGCAGGATGATGCATTACGGAACGAGTAAAGAGACTTGTCGGTAATGAGATTGAACTAGGTATGATGATACCAACGATCGAATCTCGGGCAAGTAACATACCGATGACAAAGGGAACAACGTATGTCGTTATGCGGTTTGACCGATAAATATCTTTGTAGAATATGTAGGAGCCAATATGAGCATCCATGTTCTGCTATTGGTTATTGACCGGAGATGTGTCTCGGTCATGTCTACATAGTTCTCCAACCCGTATGGTCCGCACGCTTAACTTTCGATGACGATTTGTATTATGAGTTATGTGATTTGATGTACCAAAGGTTGTTCAGAGTCCCAGATGAGATCACGGACATTACGAGGATTCTCAAAATGGTCGAGACGTAAAGATCGATATATTGGAAGGCTATATTCGGACATCAGAAAGGTTCCGAGTGATTCGGGTATTTTTCGGAGTACCGGAGAGTTACGGGAATTCGCCGGGTAAGTAATGGGCCTTAATGGGCCATGCGGGAAAGGAGAGAAGAGCCTCAAGGGGTGGCTGCGCGCCCCCATGGGCTGGTCCGAATTGGACTAGGGAGGGTGCGGCGCCCCCCTCTTTCCTTCTCTCCCTCTTCCCCTTCCTTCTTCTCCTACTCCAACCAGGGAAGGGGGGAAACCTACTCCTACTAGGAGTAGGAATCCCCCTTGGGGCGCGCCATAGAGAGGGCCGGCCCTCCCCTCCTCCACTCCTTTATATACGAGGGAAGGGGCACCCCATAGACACACAAGTTGACAATTGTCTTAGCCGTGTGCGGTGCCCCCCTCCACCATAATCCACCTCGATCATATCGTAGCGGTGCTTAGGCGAAGCCCTGTTCCGGTAGCTTCATCATCACCATCATCACGCTGTCGTGCTGACGAAACTCTCCCTCGACACTCAGCTAGATCTAGAGTTCATGAGACGTCACCGAGCTGAACGTGTACAGATCGCGGAGGTGCCGTACCTTCGGTGCTAGGATCGGTCGGATCGTGAAGACGTTCGACTACATCAACCGCGTTGTCATAACGCTTCCGCTTACGGTCTATGAGGGTACGTGGACAACACTCTTCCCCTCTCGCTGCTGTGCATCACCATGATAGATCTTGCGTGTGCGTAGAATTTTTTTTGAAATTACCGTGTTCCCCAACAGTGGCATCCGAGCCAGGTCTATGCGTAGATGTTATATGCACGAGTAGAACATAAACGAGTTGTGGGCGTGGGTATATACATATTGCTTGCCGTCACTAGTTGATTCTTGATTCAGCGGTATTGTTGGATGAAGCGGCTCAGACCGACATTACGCGTACACTTACGCGAGACTGGTTCTACCGACGTGCTTCACACACAGGTGGTTGGTGGGTCTCAGTTTCTCCAACTTTAGTTGAATCGGATTCAATGAACATGGTTCTTTGTGAAGATCAAAAAGCAATCACTATACCGTGTTGTGGTTTTTGATGCATAGGTAAGAACGGTTCTTGCTAAGCCCGTAGCAGCCACGTAAAACTTGCAACAACAAAGTAGAGGACGTCTAACTTGTTTTTGTAGGGCATGTTGTGATGTGATATGGTCAAGACGTGATGAGATATAATTTTTTGTATGAGATGATCATGTTTTATTGAAGTTATCGGCAACTGGCAGGAGCCTTATGGTTGTCTCTTTATTGCATAAGATGCAAGCGCCATATAATTGCTTTACTTTATTGCTATACGATAGCAATAGTTGCAAAAGCAATAGTTGGCGAGACGACCCTGTGACGACCCATTGATAGAGATCAAGATGATGGAGATCATGGTGTGATGCCGGTGATGATGGAGATCATGACGGTACTTTGGAGATGGAGATCAAAGGCACAAGATGATGGTGGCCATATCATGTCACATATTTTGATTGCATGTGATGTTTATCTTTTATGCATCTTATTTCAGGGTATTATAAGATGATCCCTCACTAAATTTCAAGGTATAAGTGTTCTCCCTGAGTATGCACCATTGCGACAGTACTTCGTGCTGAGACACCACGTGATGATCGGGTGTGATAAGCTCTACGTTCACATACAACGGGTGCAAGCTAGTTTTGCATACGCAGAATACTCACGTTAAACTTGATGAGCCTAACATATGCAGATATGGCCTCGGAACACTGGAGACCGAAAGGTCGAGCATGAATCATATAGAAGATATGATCAACATAGATATGTTCACCATTGAAAACTATTCCATCTCACGTGATGATTGGGCATGGTTTAGTTGATATGGATCACATGATCACTTAGATGATTAGAGGGATGTCTATCTAAGTGGGAGTTCTTAAGTAATATGATTAATTGAACTTTAATTTATCATGAACTTAGTCCTGATAGTAATTGCATATCTATGTTGTAGATCAATAGCTTGCGATGTAGCTTCCTGTTTAATTTTGATATGTTCCTAGAGAAAAAGAAGTTGAAAGATGATAGTAGCAATAATGCGGACTTGGTCCGTGATCTGAGGATTATCCTCATTGCTGCACAGAAGAATTATGTCCTTGATGCACCGCTAGGTGACAGGCCTATTGCAGGAGCAGATGCACACGTTATGAACGTTTGACAAAGCTCGATATGATGACTACTTAATAGTTTAGTGCACCATGCTTTATGGCTTAGAACCGGGACTTCAAAAACATTT
Source organism: Triticum urartu (assembly GCF_056163025.1). Taxonomy (NCBI): domain Eukaryota; kingdom Viridiplantae; phylum Streptophyta; class Magnoliopsida; order Poales; family Poaceae; genus Triticum; species Triticum urartu. The sequence goes on from NC_141877.1 coordinate 392,159,548, forward strand.
TGAATGCCACGGAACATATAAGATGTTCTAAGAGTTGAAATTGGTATTTCATGCTCATGCCTGTGTCAAGAGGTATGAGACCTCTGACAGTATGTTGCGTACAAGATGGAGGAGAATAGCTCAACCAGTGAGTATGTGCTCAGATTGTCTGGGTACTACAATTGCTTGAATCAAGTGGGAGTTAATCTTCCAGATAAGATAGTAATTGATAAAGTGCTCTAGTCACTATCACCAAGTTACTAGAACTTAGTGATGAACTATAATATGCATGGGATGACGAAAACGATTCCCGAGCTCTTCATGATGCTGAAATCGACGAAGGTAGAAATCAAGAAAAGCCTCAAAAGTTGATGGTTGAAAAACCACTAGTTTCAAGTAAAAGGGCAAGGGAAAGAAAGGGAACTTCAAGAAGAATGGCAAGCAAGTTGCCACTCCCATGAAGAAGCCCAAAGATAGACCCAAGCCTGAAACTGAGTGCTTCTACTGCAAGGAACTGGTCACTGGAAGTGGAACTGCCTTAGATACTTGGCGGATAAGAAGGATGGCAAAGTGAACAAAGGTATATTTGATATACATGTTATTGATGTGTGCTTTACTAGTGTTTATAGCAACTCATCAGTGTTTTATACTGGTTCAGTTGCTAAGAGTAGTAACTCGAAACGGGAGTTGCAAAATAAATAGAGACTAGTTAAGGGCGAGGTGATGATGAGAGTTGGAAGTGATTCCAAGGTTGATAAGATCACCATCACACACTCCCTTTACCTTTGGGATTAGTGTTGAACCTAAAATAAATGTTATTTGGTGTTTGCGTTGAGCATAAAAATGATTGGATCATGTTTATTGCAATACGGTTATTCATTTAAGTCAAAGAATAATTGTTGTTCTTTTTACATGAATAAAACCTTCTATTGTCATACACTCAATATAAATGGTTTATTGAATCTCGATCGTAGTAATACACATATTCATAATATTGAAGCCAAAAGATGAAAGTTAATAATGATAGCGCAACTTATATGTGGCACTGCCATTTAGGTCATATTGGTGTAAAGCGCATGAAGAAACTCCATGCCGATGGACTTTTGCAATCACTTGATGCTTGCGAACCATGCCTCATGGGCAAGATGACTAAGACTCTGTTCTCTAGAACAATGGAGCGAGCAACTGACTTATTGGAAATAATACATACTGATGCATGCGATCCGATAAGTGTTGAGGCTCGCGGCTGGTATAGTTATATTCTGACCTTCACAGATGATTTGAGCAGATATGGGTATATCTACTTAATGAAACATAAGTCTGAAACATTTGAAAAGTTCAAAGAATTTCAGAGTGAAGTGGAAAATCATCGTAACAAGAAAATAAAGTTTCTATGATCTGATCGCGGAGGCGATATTTGAGTTACGAGTTTGGTCCTCATTTGAAACAATGGGGAATAGTTTTGCAACTCACGCCACCTGGAACACCACAGCATAATGGTGTGTCCGAATGTTGTAATAGTACTTCATTAGATATGGTGCGATCTATGATGTCTCTTACCGATTTACCACTATCATTTTGGGGTTATGCATTAGAGACGGCTACATTCACGTTAAATAGGGCACCATCTAAATCCGTTGAGATGACACCGTATGAACTATTGTTTGGCAAGAAACCAAAGCTGTCATTTCTTAAAGTTTGGGGTTGCGATGCGTATGTGAAATTTTTTCAAACTTATAAGCTCAAACCCAAATCGGAGTAGTGCGTCTTCATAGGATACCCAAAAGAAATTGTTGGGTACACCTTCTATCACAGATCTGAAGGCAAGATATTTTATTGCTAAGAATGGATCCTTTCTAGAGAAGGAGTTTCTCTCGAAAGAAGTGAGTGGGAGGAAAATAGAACTTGATGAGGTAATTATACCTTCTCCCGAATTGGAAAGTAGTTCATCACAGAAATCAGTTACAGCGATTCCTACACCAATTAGTGAGGAAGCTAATGATGATGATCATGAAACTTTAGATCAAGTTACTACCGAACCTCGTAGGTCAACCAGAGTACGGTCCGCACCAGAGTGGTACAGTAATCCTGTTCTGGAAGTCATGTTACTAGACCATGATGAACCTACGAACTATGAGGAAGCGATGATGAGCCCAGATTCCGCAAAATGGCTTGAGGCCATGAAATCTGAGATGGGATCCATGTATGAGAACAAAGTATGGACTTTGATTGACTTGCCCGATGATCGGTGAGTCATTGGGAATAAATGGATCTTCAAGAGGAAGACGGACGCTGATAGTAGTGTTACTATCTACAAAGCTCGAATTGTCGCAAAAATGTTTTCGACAAGTTCAAGGTGTTGACTACGATGAGATTTTCTCACTCGTATCGATGCTTAAAAGTCTGTCCGAATCATGTTAGCAGTTGCCACATTTTATGAAATCTGGCAAATGGATGTCAAAACTGCATTCCTTAATGGATTTATGAAAGAAGAGTTGTATATGATCCAACCAGAAGGTTTTGTCGATCCTAAAGGTGCTAACAAAGTGAGCAAGCTCCAGCGATCCATTTATGGACTGGTGAAAGCATCTCGGAGTTGGAATATATGCTTTGATAAAATGATGTAGGATCGAAAGTATGTCTAGAGGGGGGTGATTAGACTACTTGACCAAATAAAAATCTAGCCTTTTCCCAATTTTAGTTCTTGGCAGATTTTAGCAACAAAGCACAAGTCAAGCAATCAATCTTCACATGCAATTCTAAGAGTATAGCAGCGGAATGTAAAACAATTGCATATGAAGGTAAAGAGATGAGTTTGAGGGAGCAAATGCAATGTTGACACGGAGATTTTTTATCCGTGGTTCCGATAGGTGGTGCTATCGTACATCCACGTTGATGGAGATTTCAACTCACGAAGGGTAACAGTTGCGCGAGTCCACGGAGGGCTCCACCCATGAAGGGTCCACAAAGAAGCAACCTTATATATCCCACCATGGCCGTCGCCCACAAAGGACTTGCCTCACTAGGGTAGATCTTCACGAAGTAGGCGATCTCCTTGCCCTTACAAACTCCTTGGTTCAACTCCACAATCTTGTCGGAGGCTCCCAAGTGACACCTAGCCAATCTAGGAGACACCACTCTCCAAGAAGTAACAAATGGTGTGTTGATGATGAACTCCTCGCTCTTGTGCTTCAAATGATAGTCTTCCCAACACTCAACTCTCTCTCATAGGATTGGATTTGGTAGAAAGAAGATTTAAGTGGAAAGCAACTTGGGGAAGGCTAGAGATCAAGATTTATGTGGTTGGAATGGAATATCTTGACCTCAACACAAGTGTAGGTGGTTCTCTATCAGAAAATAGGTGTTGGAAGTGTAGGCATGTTCTGATGGCTCTCTCCACAAATGAAGAGTGGGTGGAGGGGTATAAATAGCCTCCACACAAAATCTAACCATTACACACAAATCACCAAACTCGGTGGGACCGAATCATGAAACTCGGTCAGACCGATTTAGTTCAAAATGTGAACGCTAGGATTCTCGGTGGGACCGACATGTCAACTCGGTGGGACCGATTTGGGTTAGGGCATAACGTAATCTCGGTGAGACCGATTTTGGTAATGGACTAACAGAGAGTTGGTCAGGCAAATCGTGGGACCGATTCGCTCATCTCGGTTGGACTGAAGTGTTATGAAAGGGAAACAGAGAGTTTACATTGCAATCTCCGTGGGACCGATCGCTCATCTCGATTTGACTGAAACATTACGAAGGGAAACAGAGAGATTATAATCCCATCTCGGTGAGACCGAGATCCCTACCGGTGAGACCGAAAAGACTAGGGTTTCTGGCAGTGGCTATGCCAACTGAACTCAATGGCGTTGGATAGAAAATTTCGGTGGGGACGAGTTTTACTTTTGGTTTGGGACATATGTGGATGTGAGAAAGTAGTTGAGGGTTTTGGAGCATATCACTAAGCACTTTGAGCAAGCAAGCCATTAGGCAACACCTCATCCCCTCTTAATAGTATTGGCTTTTCCTATGGACTCAATGTGATCTTGGATCACTTAAAATGAAAATATGTAGAGTCCTGAGCTTTGAGCTTGAGCCAATTCTTTGTCCTCAGCATTTTGAGGGGTCCACTTCTCTCATCCATGCCATGACAATCATTGAGCTTTCCTGAAATGTTTATCTTGAAATAGCATTAACTCAATGAACTATATGTTGTTAGGAATTACCAAAACCACCCAGGGATAGTTGCACTTTCAATCTCCCTCTTTTTGGTAATTGATGACAACATATAGACCAAAGCTTCGACAAATGATAAATAAGATTGAAAAGACATCGTCACTTTGAGAAGTATGTGATAAGCAAGAGCTCCCCCTAAATTTGTGCATTATTTAAAATTTGCTTTTGAACTCAAATGCACAATCGATTAGGATCATGGGTTACTCTTCCATGTCACATACATCTTGTTGGAGCGCTCAAAATGATAGAGATTAAAAGCATGCACTCATCACCAAGCAAGTGAATGATCATATAAGGAATGTAAAGGATAGCATCATTCAACCAAACATTAATGTAGCATATGATCAACCACATGATCAACAAGTATCTCACAAGGACATAAAGTATCTCACACAAGCACTCAATAAACAAGTTCAACCAAAATAGCAAGAGAGATAAAAAAGAACAACACTCTCTCTCGAAGCCTATGATCTATAAATTTTCTCCCCCTTTGGCAACAAGTTACCAAAAAGTTCAAAAATGCATAGTGCTAAGCGACTCTCAGGCTTGATCTTCAGGAGGTGGTGTAGAGAGAACTCCAAGGACGAAGGCTTCTGATGAAGTAGCTGGAGCTGCTGGAGGTGGAACTGGAGCTGTAGCTGCTGGTGCTGATGCTGTAGCTCTAGTGTCTATCACTGACACTGCAGTAGATCTCTGTCCACTGGGCACTCTGGCAAAAGCATATGTGGTAGACTTGCCCTTCTTCTCATCTGCTTCCTCCCGAAGTTGCTCAACTGCAGTTTGGATCTCTGTCACCTTGACATCAAGGTCATAGAATTTCCGCTCAATGATTCTTTCCAGACTCTCTTGGTTCTTGGTCAGGGTGGCCAAGCCCTTCTCAATCCTCAGGGTGGATTGGATCAGATATCCAAGCTGGTCTTGCTTGCTCTTCAAGAATACCTGAGATTCCTCCTCTGCTGTTGGCATCTTTGCAGCCTTCTCTGCCTTAGCCTTCTCTCTCTTTTCATGTGCTTGAGCTGAAGATGGTTTATTTCCATCCATCACTACTATATTATCTTCAAATTCAGGATAGGTGGGCAGGTGCTCCTTGTCCAAAAGATATGTGCCTGTGCCCATCTTTGAGTTAATGATCTCCTGAATGTGTGGAGCATACCCACAACTTCTCTTCTGATCAGCAGCAGTCCTCTTGATTGTCTCAACAATCAAGCTCATAACCTTGAACTTCTGTGGGACATCAAATATGTGCAATAAGTTGATGGCATGTCCTCTGATCATCTTATGATCACCTGACTTGTGTAGTAGTGTGTGCCTTAATATCCAGCTGATTGTTGGCAGACCAGACAACAGGTAATGGACAAATCCAAACTTATGTGTATCCAAGGCAGCATCTGGGATCACCTTGTACATGTTGGCCATAGTGTTGTGGTATTTGTTCTTCTATGTATAAATGTCCAAGTCATCCTCATGTTCCTCAGGAGCATTTACAAGCTTGGCCCACTCATCAACTGTGGATTGGTACCTAGTACCCTCAGATATCCATACAATCCTTCCATCTGGATAGAAGTTGGCAGTGGAGTAAAACTGCATGATGAGCTCATCATTCCACTTGGTGAGCTTTTGTGCAACGAATTCATCAACTCCACATGCCTTAAAATTGTCATACACTCCAGGATAGTGATCTTCATTCTTCTGGATGTACTCCCAGTCTACCGATCTCATATCACACACAATGGGCTTCTTGTCAAGCAACACTGTCCCATAGAAGTCTTGCTGTTTCTTAGTGTGAAACATATAGTCCACATTAGTTCTTCTCCTGATAGCATATGGATCAGACTCTCTCCATAGTCTCAATCCTGCATCCTTCCTGATTTTCATGTTTTCTGCAACTGGATGTGCATCATTGTGGTCAGGGATCTTGGGTTTCAGCTTCCTTAGCACTTGAGTTTCATCTTCTTCAACAGCTTCAGGCATTGGGGCCTTGTTCTTTTCCTCAGCAGAAATGTTTCTAGTGCTTCTCTTGGGCTTCTGAGCTGGAGCAGCTGCCTTGGGAGCAGCTTTGGGCTTAGATGGAGCAGCCCCTGATCTAATTGCATCTCCCATGAGCATTTGAGCTTTGGGTGCCGGTGCAGCATCCTCTCTCTTCATCATCATCTCTCATAATTGATGATCTGCCGAGCACTCTCGCAGTGGTCTTCTTGAACCTTTCCTTCTTTTTCTTGCCTTCTCCAACTGCCTCTTTAGATCGCTTGGAGGTTTTAGCAGTGGATGCTCTAGCCTTAGATATGGGGACTCTCTTTGCTGGTGCCTTCTTATGCATCACTGGCTTGACTGTAGCAGCTGAGCCATACTCCTTTTACAGCACCTTTTTCTTAGAGCTGACTTCTTCCTCAATAGCCACATATTCCTTATCCTTTGAATCTGAGGTCTTCTTCTTTCTTGTTCCTGTGGCTGCCTTTGGCAAGTTAGTTGGTGTGTGTATGATGACCCACAAGTATAGGGGATCTATCGTAGTCCTTTCGATAAGTAAGAGCGTCGAACCCAACGAGGAGCAGAAGGAAATGATAAGCGGTTTTCAGCAAGGTATTCTCTGCAAGTATTGAAATAAGTGGTAACAGATAGTTTTGTGATAAGGTAAATTGTAACGAGCAACAAGTAACAAAAGTAAATAAGGTGCAGCAAGGTGGCCCAATCCTTTTTGTAGCAAAGGAAAAGCCGTACAAATTCTTATATAAGGAAAAGAGCTCCCGACGACACATGGGAATACCGTCAAGCTAGTTTTCATCACGCTCATATGATTCGCGTTCGGTACTTTGATAATTTGATATGTGGGTGGACCGGTGCTTGGGTGTTGTTCTTACTTGAACAAGCATCCCACTTATGATTAACCTCTATTGCAAGCATCCGCAACTACAACAAAAGTATTAAGGTAAACCTAACCGTAGCATGAAACATATGGATCCAAATCAGCCCCTTACGAAGCAACGCATAAACTAGGGTTTAAGCTTCTGTCACTCTAGCAACCCATCATCTACTTATTACTTCCCAATGCCTTCCTCTAGGCCCAAATAATGGTGAAGTGTTATGTAGTCGACGTTCACATAACACCACTAGAGGTTAGACAACATACATCTCATCAAAATTTCGAACAAATACCAAATTCACATGACTACTAATAGCAAGACTTCTAACATGTCCTCAGGAACAAACGTAACTACTCACAAAGCATATTCATGTTCATAATCAGAGGGGTAATAGTATGCATAAAGGATCTGAACATATGATCTTCCACCAAGTAAACCAACTAGCATCAACTACAAGGAGTAATCAACACTACTAGCAACCTACTAGCACCAATCCCAGACTTAGAGACAAGAATTGGATACAAGAGATGAACTAGGGTTTGGAGATGAGATGGTGCTGGTGAAGATGTTGATGGAGATTGCCCTCTCCCAATGAGAGGAGCATTGGTGATGACGATGGTGATGATTTCCCCCTCCCGGAGGGAAGTGTCCCCGGCAGAACAGCTCTGCCGGAGCCCTAGATTGGTTCCGCCAAGGTTCCACCTCGTGGCGGCGGAGTCTCGTCCCGAAAGGTTTCTTATGATTTTTTTTCTCATCGAAAGACTTCATATAGGAGAAGATGGGCGTCGGAGAGCCACCAGGGGGCCCACGAGGTAGGGGGCGCGCCCAGGGGGGAGGGGCGCGCCCCCACCCTCGTGAGCAGGGTGTGGGCCCCCTGGCCTTCATCTTTGGCGACTTTTTTTCTTTATTTATTTTAAGATATTCCGTGGAGTTTCAGGACTTTTGGAGTTGCGCAGAAATAGGTCTCCAATATTTGCTCCTTTTCCAGCCAGAATTCCAACTGCCGGCATTCCCCCTCTTCATGGTAAACCTTCTAAAATAAGAGAGAATAGCCATAAGTATTGTGACATAACATGAAATAACAGCCCATAATGCAATAAATATTAACATAAAAGCATGACGCAAAATGGACGTATCAACTCCCCCAAGCTTAGACCTCGCTTGTCCTCAAGCGAAAAGCCGATAACAATAAATATGTCCTCATGTTTAGAGGTAGAGGCATCGATAAAAATAAAATACGGACATGAAGGCATCATGATTGTTTCATAACAGCAACATATATAGATTTGTCATATGATTACTTATGTTCAAGTGATGATCTTTTCACAATGCAAAAGTATGAATCAGAAACCTTATTAGGCGCTAACAAATTATAACCTCAATCATTGAAGCAATTGCAATTTATCATAACATCGGAAGGAGTCGATGTCAGAGCTTAAAAGAAAGTCCACATACTCAACTATCACTTAGTCCTTCATAATTGCTAACACTCACGCATTACTTGTGGTTATGAAGTTTCAATCAGACACAGAGAAAGATTGGGGCTTATAATGCTGCCTCCAAACTTATTCACCTTTGGGTGATGTCAACAATAATAGTTCATGCTAACATACATCCAATTGGATATATATATATATATATCAGGATTACCCCACCATGAAGTGCTTGCCAAAGGATAAAATGAAAAAGGGAAAGGTGAAGATTACCTTAACTCTTGCATAAGATAGAGGATAATAATAAAAGATAGGCCCTTCGCAGAGGGAAGCAGAGGTTGCCATGCACTTTTATGGTTGGGTGCACAATATCTTAATGCAAAAGAATGTCACTTTATATTGCCCCTTGTATGTGAACCTTTATTATGCAGTCCGTCGCTTTTATTGCGTCCACAACAAGTTCGTACAAAGCTTATTTCTCTGCACTAATAAGTCATGCATATTTAAAGAGCAATTTTTATTGCTTGCACCGATGACAACTTACTTGAAGGATCTTACTCAGTCCATAGGTAGATATGGTGGACTCTCATGTCTAAACTGGTTTAAGGGTATTTGGAAGCACAAGTAGTATCTCTACTTGGTGCTGAGAATTTGGCTAGCATGAGGGGAAAGGCAAGCTCAACATGTTTGAATGATCCATGACAATATACTTTAACTGAGATGCGAGAAAACATAACCCATTACGTTGTCTTCCTTGTTCAACATCAACTCTTTAGCATGTCATACTTAATGAGTGCTCCCAATTATGAAAGATGTCAATGATAGTATATCTATATGTGAAACCTCTCTCTCCTTATTACTTCCTATTAATTGCCACGATGACTAAAGCTATATTTGCCAACTCCTAACAACTTTTTAATCATCATACTCTTTCTATGTGAAGTCATTACTCTCAATAAGATCAATATGAACTCTTTGTTTCTTTTTATTCTTTCTTTTATTCACTCAAGATCATGGCAAAATAATCAAGCCCTTGACTCAACACTAATCTTTATTATATATAGCTCACGGACTAGATTGCATAGAGGGATCATAAAGCAAAATTCAAAACTAGATCATGCCGTGACTTTATTCTACTAAATCAAGATACTACTAATAGGATCGAACTAAGAAAAACGGTAAAGATAGGAGTTGTGATGGTGATACAATACCGGGGCACCTCCCCCAAGCTTGGCAGTTGCCAAGGGGAGTGACCATACCCATGTGATGAGGTCTCCTTCTTTGTTGTTGGAGGTGGAGGTGTTGTTGATGACGCAAGCTTGTCGTCCCCTTCCATGGCATAGGCTCACCCTCATAGAAGGATGATCGAGTCTCCGGAATTCTCAAATCTGCAACGGAAACAGCTCGAAACGAAAACAGGGGATATTTGCATGATACGGGGGTCAAAACCTTCGGGACAATATATAATGAATTTTTACCGACCAAAATACGTATCGTGCAGGAAAATGGAGTCTGGAGGGCACACGAGGTGCTCACGAGGTAGGGGGCACGCCCAGGGGGGTAGGGCGCACCCTCCACCCTCGTGGAGGGCTCGTGTCCTCCCTGGACTGCTACCTATTTTTCTATTTTTCTAAATATTCCAAAATGGAGAAATATTGCCTTAAAAATTGTTTTGGAGTCGGTTTACTTACCGTACCACATACCTATTCCTTTTCGGAGTCTGGAACATTCTGGAAAGTGTCCCTTATGTATTCCTCTGGGGTTACGGTTTCAATAACATTGGTTTCAACATTTATAGGATTACTGAGATATAGTGCTTGATTCTTTTACCGTTTACCACCTTCGGATTTGTGCCTTCAAAATTGTTGATTTTTATGGCACCGGAACGATAGACCTCCTCGATAACGTAGGGACCTTCCCATTTAGAGAGAAGTTTTCCTGCAAAAAATCTTAAACGGGAGTTGTATAGCAATACATAATCGCCTGCATTAAAGTCACGCTTTTGTATCCTTTTGTCATGCCATCTTTTAACTTTTTCTTTAAACAACTTGGCATTTTCATAGGCTTGGGTTCTCCATTCATCAAGTGAGCTAATATCAAATAACCTCTTCTCACCTGCAAGTTTGAAATCATAGTTAAGCTCTTTAATAGCCCAATATGCCTTATGTTCTAGTTCAAGAGGTAAGTGACATGCTTTTCCATAAACCATTTTATACGGAGACATACCCATAGGATTCTTATATGCAGTTCTATATGCCCATAATGCATCATCAAGTTTCTTGGACCAATTCTTTCTAGACCTATTAATAGTCTTTTGCAAAATTAATTTGAGCTCTCTATTACTCAATTCTACTTGACCACTAGACTGTGGGTGATAAGGAGATGCAATTCTATGATTAACGTCATATTTGGCAAGCATTTTACGGAAAGCACCATGAATAAAGTGTGAACCACCATCAGTCATTAAATATCTAGGGACTCCAAACCTCGGAAAAATAACTTCCTTAAGCATTTTAATAGAAGTGTTATGATCAGCACTACTAGTTGGAATAGCTTCTACCCACTTAGTAACGTAATCAACAGCAACTAAAATATGAGTGTATCCATTGGAGGCAGGAAAAGGTCCCATATAATCAAAGCCCCAAACATCAAATGGTTCAATAACAAGTGAATAATTCATAGGCATTTCTTGACGTCTACTAATATTACCAATTCTTTGACATTCATCACAAGATAAAACAAACTTATGGGCATCCTTGAAGAGATTAGGCCAATAAAAACCAGATTGCAATACCTTATGTGCAGTTCTATCTCCAGCGTGGTGTCCTCCATAAGCTTCGGAGTGAAACTTGCGTAGGATCTGTTCCTGTTCATGCTCAGGTACACAACGTCTAATAACACCATCTACTCCTTCTTATAAAGATGTGGGTCATCCCAAAAGTAATGTCTCAAATCATAAAAGAACTTTTTCTTTTGTTGGTATGTGAAGCTAGGTGGTATAAATTTAACAACAATATAATTAGCATAATCAGCATACCATGGAGTGCTACGAGAAGTGCTTATGACATTTAATTGTTCATCAGGAAAGCTATCATCAATAGGTAGTGGGTCATCAAGAACATTCTCTAACCTAGATAAGTTGTCTGCAACTGGGTTCTCAGCTCCTTTTCTATCAACAATATGCAAATCAAATTCTTGCAGCAAGAGAACCCATCTAATAAGTCTAGGTTTAGCATCTTTCTTTTCCATAAGATATTTAATAGGAGCATGATCAGTGTGAATAGTTACTTTAGAATCAACAATATAGGGTCTGAATTTATCACAAGCAAACACAACTGCTAAAAGTTCCTTTTCGGTAGAAGCATAATTTCTTTGAGCATTGTCTAGAGTCTTACTAGCATAATGGATAACATCTAATTTCTTATCAACTCTTTGCCCTAGAACAGCACCTACAGCATAATCACTAGCATCACACATAATTTCAAAGGGTAAATTCCAATCAGGTGGCTGAACAATAGGTGCAGAGACTAATGCTTTCTTAAGTATTTCAAATTCTTCTACACAATGATCATCAAAGACAAATGGTACATCTTTTTGTAATTAATTAGTCAGAGGCCGAGAAATTTTTGAGAAGTCCTTAATGAACCTCCTATAAAATCCGGCATGACCAAGGAAACTTCTTATACCTTTGATGTCCTTGGGACATGGCATCTTTTCAATAGCGTCAACCTTGGCTTTATCAACTTCAATACCTCTTTCAGAAACGTTGTGTCCCAAGACAATACCTTCATTAACCATAAAGTGGCACTTTTCCCAATTCAAGACAAGATTAGTTTCTTCACATCTCTGTAAAACTCGATCAAGATTGCTCAAGTAATCATCAAAAGAGGAACCATAGACGGAAAAGTCGTCCATGAAAACCTCACAAATCTTTTCACAAAAATTAGAGAATATAGCCATCATGCATCTTTGAAAGGTAGCAGGTGCATTACATAAACCAAAAGGCATGCGTCTATAAGCAAAAGTACCAAAAGGGCATGTAAAAGTAGTCTTTGATTGATCTTTAGCCAACACAGGTATTTGAGAGAAACCGGAATAACCATCTAGAAAGCAATAATGTGTATGTTTGCATAATCTTTCTATCATTTGATCAATAAAAGGTAAGGGGTAATGATCTTTCTTACTGGCTTTATTTAATTTGCGGAAATCAATTACCATCCTATAACCTGTAATAATTCTTTGAGGAATCAATTCATCTTTATCATTAGGGACAACAGTAATACCTCCCTTCTTAGGGACACAATGGACAGGACTTACCCGCTGACTATCAGCAACGGGATAAATTATACCTGCCTCCAGAAGCTTGAGTATTTCCTTCCTTACCACTTCTTTCATTTTAGGATTCAAACGTCGTTGAGGATCACATACTGGTTTAGCATCCGCTTCCAAATTTATTTTGTGCTGACATAGAGTGGGACTAATGCCCTTAAGATCATCAAGAGTATATCCAATAGCGGCACGGTGCTTCTTCAGAGTTGTCAATAATCTTTCTTCTTCATCCTCTGAAAGGTTAGCACTAATAATAAGAGGATATATTTTCTTTTCATCAAGATAAGCATACTCAAGATTATCAGGCAACAGTTTAAGCTCAAAAACGGGATCACCCTTGGGTGCAGGAGGATCCCCTAGGATTTCAACAGGCAAATTGTGTTTCAGAATAGGTTCCTGTTTAAACAATATTTCATCTATTTCCTTTCTTTCATTCATAAACATATCATTTTCATGGTCTAGCAAATAGTGTTCTAAAGGATCACTAGGAGGTACAGCAATAGAAGCAAGACCAATAATTTCATCCTTACTAGGCAATTCTTCCTCATGATGTTGTTTACTAAATTTAGAGAACTTAAACTCATGAACCATATCATCCAAGCCAACAGTAACAACATTCTTTTTGCAGTCTATCGTAGCATTAACAGTATTCAAGAAGGGTCTACCAAAAATAATGGGACAGAAGCTATCTTGTGGACAACCAAGAACAAGAAAGTCAGCGGGATATTTGGTTTTCCCACACAAGACTTCAACATCTCTAACAATTCCCATTGCAGATATAGTATCACTATTGGCAAGTTTAATTGTAACATCAATATCTTCTAACTCAGCAGGTGCGATATCATGCATAATTTCTTTATATAAGTCAATGGGTATAACACTAGCACTAGCACCCATATCACATAATCCATGATAACAATGATCTCCTATTTTAACAGAAATAACAGGCATGCCTACCACAAGTCTATGTTTATCTCTATCACAGGGTTTAGCAATTCTAGCAGTTTCACCAGAGAATTCAATGACATGCCCATCAATATTATCAGACAAGAGATCTTTAACAATAGCAATATTAGGTTCTACTTTGACTTGCTCAGGAGGTGTATAAGTTCTAGTATTGCTTTTATGAACAACAGTTGAAGCTTTAGCATGATCCTTTACTCTAGCAGGGAAATGTGGTTTCTCAACATAAGAGGTGGGAACAATAGGATCATTATAAGTGATGGTATTTTCTTCAACTTTAATAGGTGCAGCTACTTTTACTTCTATGGGAGGATGATATTTAAACCACTTCTCCTTGGGGAGATCAACATAAGTAGCAAAAGATTCACAGAAAGAAGCTACTATCTCAGAGTCAAGTCCATATTTAGTGCTAAACTTACGCAAAATATCGGTATCCATAAAAGATTTAACACAATCAAACTTAGGTGTCATACCTGACTCCTTACCTTCGTCGAGGTCCCAATCTTCAGAGTTGCATTTAATTCTATCCAATAAATTCCATCTGAATTCAATAGTCTTCATCATAAAAGAGCCAGCACAAGAAGTATCGAGCATGGTGCGATTGTTATCAGAAAGCCGAGCATAAAAATTCTGGAAAATTGTCAATTTTGAGAGCTCATGATTGGGGCATGAATATAACATTGATTTAAGCCTCCCCCAAGCTTGAGCGATGCTTTCTCCTTCACGAGGCCAAAAATTATATATATAATTGCGATCACGATGAACAAGATGCATAGGGTAATACTTTTGATGAAATTCCAATTTCATTCTTTTATAGTTCCATGATCTCATATCATCACATAGCCTATACCATGTCGATGCATCTCCCTCCAAAGATAAAGGGAAAGCCTTCTTCTTAACAACATCATCGGGTATACCTGCAAGCTTAAATAATCCACAAATATCATCCAAATAGCGTAGATGCTCGTCGGGATGCTTTGTCCCATCTCCTGTAAAAGTATTAGCCAGCAGTTTTTCCATAATACCCGAAGGAAATGCAAAAGGAGTTTCATTTTCAATAGGTTCAGTAGGTTGAGGAGCAACTCTTTGCTCTACTGGACGGGGTGAAGATACCCCGAACAAGCCCCTCAGAGATTCAGTTTCCATAGTAACAAATGACAGAAAATTTCAGCACACTATATAAATTTTTCCTTACCAAATTCCACCTACCAAAGGCGCTACACTCCCCGGCAACGGCGCCAGAAAAGAGTCTTGATGACTCACAAGTATAGGGGATCTATTGTAGTCCTTTCGATAAGTAAGAGTGTCGAACCCAACGAGGAGCAGAAGGAAATGATAAGCGGTTTTCAGCAAGGTATTCTCTGCAAGTACTGAAATAAGTGGTAACAGATAGTTTTGTGATAAGGTAAACTGTAACGAGCAACAAGTAACAAAAGTAAATAAGGTTCAGCAAGGTGGCCCAATCCTTTTTGTAGCAAAGGACAAGCCGGACAAATTCTTATATAAGGAAAAGAGCTCCCGAGGACACATGGGAATATCGTCAAGCTAGTTTTCATCACGCTCATATGATTCGCGTTTGGTACATTGAGAATTTGATATGTGGGTGGACCGGTGCTGGGGTGCTGTTCTTACTTGAACAAGCATCCCACTTATGATTAACCTCTATTGCAAGCATCCGCAACTACAACAAAAGTATTAAGGTAAACCTAACCGTAGCATGAAACATATGGATCCAAATCAGCCCCTTACGAAGCAACGCATAAACTAGGGTTTAAGCTTCTGTCACTCTAGCAATCCATCATCTACTTATTACTTCCCAATGCCTTCCTCTAGGCCCAAATAATGGTGAAGTGTTATGTAGTCGACGTTCACATAACACCACTAGAGGTTAGACAACATACATCTCATCAAAATTTCGAACGAATACCAAATTCACATGACTACTAATAGCAAGACTTCTAACATGTCCTCAGGAACAAACGTAACTACTCACAAAGCATATTCATGTTCATAATCAGAGGGGTAATAGTATGCATAAAGGATCTGAACATATGATCTTCCACCAAGTAAACCAACTAGCATCAACTACAAGGAGTAATCAACACTACTAGCAACCTACTAGCACCAATCCCAGACTTAGAGACAAGAATTGGATACAAGAGATGAACTAGGGTTTGGAGATGAGATGGTGCTGGTGAAGATGTTGATGGAGATTGCCCTCTCCCGATGAGAGGAGCATTGGTGATGACGATGGTGATGATTTCCCCCTCCCGGAGGGAAGTGTCCCCGCCAGAACAGCTCTGCCAGAGCCCTAGATTGGTTCCGCCAAGGTTCCGCCTCGTGGCGGCGGAGTCTCGTCCCGAAAGGTTTCTTATGATTTTTTTCTCATCAAAAGACTTCATATAGGAGAAGATGGGCGTCGGAGAGCCACCAGGGGGCCCACGAGGTAGGGTGGCGCGCCCCCCACCCTCGTGAGCAGGGTGTGGCCCCCCTGGCCTTCATCTTTGGCGACGATTTTTCTTTATTTATTTTAAGATATTCCGTGGAGTTTCAGGACTTTTGGAGTTGCGCAGAAATAGGTCTCCAATATTTGCTCCTTTTCCAGCCAGAATTCCAGCTGCCGGCATTCCCCCTCTTCATGGTAAACCTTGTAAAATAAGAGAGAATAGCCATAAGTATTGTGACATAACGTGAAATAACAGCCCATAATGCAATAAATATTAACATAAAAGCATGACGCAAAATGGACGTATCAGTGTAACACCCACAATGCGGCTATATCTCCCACGTGTCGGGGCACGACTTAGAGAAATAGTCGCATGGTAGGTTTGTCGCAAGAGGGGCAATCTTCACACAATCCCATGTACTGAATAAGAATGGGATAAGGAGTTGGCTTACAATCGCCACTTCACATGATACATAAATATATCATACATCATCCAGAATACAATCAAGGTCCGACTACGGAACCAAAATAAAGAAAGACAACCCCAAATGCTAGATCTCCGTTCGCACCAACTGGGCTCCACTACTGATCAATAAGAAATGAAACAAAGCAACGATCAAGATCTTCATCGAGCTCCCACGTGAGCTGGGTTACGTCACTTGCACTGGTATCATCGGCACCTGCAACTGTTTGGAAGTATCTGTGAGTCACGAGGACTCAGCAATCTCACACCCTCGTGATCAAGACTATTTAACCTTAAAGGTAGGAAATGGTAGTGAGGAGGAGCTGCAGCAAGCACTAGCATATATGGTGGCTAACTTATGCAAATGAGAGCGAGAAGAGAAGCAAAGCACGGTCGAGAAGCTAAAATGATCAAGAAGTGATCCTGAAACTACTTACGTTCAAGCATAACACGAGACCGTATTCGCTTCCCGGACTCCGCTGAAAAGAGACCATCACGGCTACACACGTGGTTGATTCTTTTAATTAGATTAAGTGTCAAGTTTTCTACAACCGGACATTAACAAATTCCCATCTGCCCATAACCGCGGGCACAGCTTTCGAAAGTTCAAAACCCTGCAGGGGTGTCCCAACTTAGCCCATCACAAGCTCTCACGGTCAACGAAGGATATTCCTTCTCCCAGGAAGACTCGATCAGACTCAGAATCCCGGTTACAAGACATTTCGACAATGGTAAAACAAGACCAGCAAAGCCACCCGATCTGCCAACAAATCCCGATAGGAGTCGCATGTATCTCGTTCTTAGGGCACACCGGATGGGCAAGATGTCAGGTTGGCATAGACCCTGGTTGCTCAGGGGGCGCCGGACATTGCTCATTTTGGACCAACACTCGGAGGAGCACTGGCCCGGGGGTTTAAAATAAAGATGACCCTTGAGTCTACAGAACCCAAAGGAAAAAGGCTTAGGTGGCAAATGGTAAAACCAAGGTTGGGCCTTGCTGGAGGAGTTTTATTCAAAGCAAACTGTCATGGGTTCCCATAACACCCAACCGCGTAAGTGTCGGATTTCGGGTTCCAGCAGACCCTTGAGGTTCGAACACTAGGGTGCGCGCGGAGATTTGGCCTTCTACCTACCTGCACCCCTCCGCCTCGCTAAGATCTTAAGCTATGGAAAGAACGGCAAAAGATACACAGGGTTTATACTGGTTCGGGCCACCGTTGTGGTGTAATACCCTACTCCAGTGTGTGGTGTGGTGGATTGCCTCTTGGGCTGATGATGATGAGCAATACAAGGAAGAACAGCCTCACGAGGGTCTGTTCTTGGCTGGGGGGATGAACTGCTAGGAGGAGTTCAGTCGCCCTTCTCTCTCCCTCTCTGTGTGATGCTACTCGATCCGATCCTAGCTAGTTTCTCTCTTGGCTTCTAGATTCTCCCTTCTTGATTGCCCCCTACCCTGGGGGTGGCTAGTCCTATTTATAGGCAAAGGCCCTGGGCCTCTTCCCAAATATTGAGCGGGAAGGGCGCCAACAATTGGCCATTTTGAAGGGGAACATCTTGTACACTTATCCTGACTAAAGTTGGTGCTTGGCTGCCAAAGGCTCTGGTGGTGACGCTGGCTTGGGCTCCACAGTGACTTCCTCCCTGCCGTTGGACTGGTCTTGGTCTCGTTGCACCGAAACGGGTGCCTTTACTTGATGCTCTCGCCTGCGCTTGCTCCCTTTGCACCAAAGAGGAAAGGAGGACACTGCGCGGGCTGGCGCCCGCCTGGCGCCCTTGGTCGTCATGGCTTGTGTCACGGGCACCTCGTGAGATACCCCGCCTTGATATCTCTGCCTCCTCGCGAGCCAGCCTGATGAGGCCATGCCTGAGGAAGCTCCGTGTCGTCCGCCCCGCGAGGGTCTTGGGTCTGTGTTGATGAAGATGGGCCGTACTGGGCCCCTCTTCGAGCCACACCGCAGGCCGCAGGCAGGCAAGTCTGGGGACCCCTGTTCCCAGAACACCGACAGTAGCCCCCGGGCCCAAGGCGCGCCCGGACTTGGCCGTGCAGGGAGGCGAAAGGGCAAGAGCGAAGCACCACGGGCCCTAACAGCCTGCAGCCTTGGGCGCCGCGTGGCGGTTGATTGGATGTGGGCGTCTCCACTTCCCCACGGCGCCTCGGCAACTGCACGGATTGGACAAGTCCCCGCATGCAAAGCAGGTCATGATTACCTGCGATTGTGAGGGCCGACGGTTGGCCCTTGCCGCCTATAAGTACGAAGCGGCGCGCGCCCTTCCAGTTCATCCCCCTTGCTTCTCCTTCTTCTTCATGGCTCCGTCAAGGATGTTCTCGGCCGCAGAGAAGGGGAAGGCTCGCCAGGTTGAGCCTACCTCTCCCCAGCCCAAGCGCGGCCGAGGGCGCCCTCGCAAACATCCTGTGGCCTCCACGGCAGCTCCCCACGGCCGTGGAGATGATTTCCAGCACGGTGACGGGCGGACTGCTGCGGCCGGGAGGCGCGCTTCGGTCACGCATTCCCCTAGGCTACGCTTTTGCACTGCAGAGGTGCTGCCGGAGTTTGTTGTGTGGTCGGCTGAGCCGACTAGCACCCGGCTTCAACTTCCTCGCTTCCTCCTCGGCGAGCTCCCTACCGGCGCCCCGGGCGGCCTCTGGCTTCAGGTAGACGGCTGCTACAGCCGGGCCTCATGGGCTTCACTGGAGGTCTCCGCGGCCGGGAGCCTGGCCTTGACCTGCGGTTGGCAGACGTTTGCACGCGCGCGTGGCCTGAGCCGTCGGTGCACCCTGCACTTCAAGTTTGATGGCGATGCCACCCTCTACGTGAGGGTGTTTGGGGAAGATGGTCGCCACGCAGGGTGCTGCCCTGAGGACGACGACCGCGGCCTGGGACCCAGCCCCGGCGATGATGGAGAGGACAGCGCTCGCGTGATTGGCGGCGCTTAGGTTCCCCAAGCTTCACCGGTTCTTCTTCAGGCGGCGACTCTTCTAGCAGTGGCCGCGGTCAGCCTCCACGCCGTCGTACCTGCTTGGGAGGTGGTAGCGCGTCTGCCCGCCGTCGCGCCTCGGTGAAGCGCGAGAGGGAGTCTGCCTGAGCCCCGGAGGCAGCTCGAGTCTTCCCTGCAGGCCGGTGTGAGGAGAGCTGCGCCTGATTTGTTCTTTCTTTTCCTTTTTCCTGCGTAAAAAGACAGTAGCATGGAGCCCCGCGGGGGCGTGTTTGGGTTATTGCTATTAATCATCGCTTTGCTTCCGTTATCGTGCCTTCCGGCTACGTGCCCGCGCGTGGATAGTTCCCGGCCCCAGCCGGGGGGGGGGGGTGACCGACCCAGGCCCTGTGTTCGTGTCATGGTGCCCGTGGGGCACGGACTGGAGGGGTGCTCCTGTAATGGACCCAGGTCACGAAACCTTTGAACGATTAGGACGGTAACACTCATGAGGGTGCTCGACTGCCCCCCTCACGAGGCCTTGCATAAGAGAAATCGAGGCAGGAGAGTGAAAAGTCGAAGAACCAGAAGCCAAAGACGGCAACAGCTTCAATAAAACTTCGAATGAGAATGAACAAGCCAATTGCGGAAAGCAAATGAAAAAGCTGCGTCCGGCACCTAATCTAGTCTTCGACGTCTTCTCACCAGCGCGGAGCTAAGTGCTGCCACTGGGCGTGGGAGGGAGCCCCAGGGCCTGAGGCCGGAGCTCCTGAGACTCCGGGGCGTGTACAGCCCCAACTCATTATAACGTGAGAGTGTCACGGGCTGCGAGCTTCACAGGCGTTGGCCTTCTTCACAGGCTCCGGGCCTTTCTTGGGGGGAGCAGGCTTCACGGGCATTTGCCCTCTTCACAGGCTCCGGGCCTTTTCCCAAACGCAACAGCTTCACAGGCTCTGGGCCTTTTCCAAAAAGGATAATCTTCACAGGCATTCGCCTTCTTCACAGGCTCTGGGCCTTTTCCAAAAAGGATAATCTTCACATGCATTCGCCTTCTTCACAGGCTCTGGGCCTTTTCCAAAAAGGATAATCTTCACAGGCTCTGGGCCTTTTCCAAAAAGGATAATCTTCACAGGCATTCGCCTTCTTCACAGGCTCTAGGCCTTTTCCAAAAAGGATAATCTTCACAGGCATTCGCCTTCTTCATAGGCTCTGGGCCTTTTCCTCAGGGAGAGACGCGCGACGAACCAGGCCCGGGGGGGCCTGGCTAGGTGGCGTGCGTCTGGGCGTGACCCAGGCGCAGCCCCCGTGCCCAGCCCCCTCGCGCGGCACTCCCAAGGGGAGGCGTTACGATGAGGCTAGACATTGAGCTCTGGGCTCCCTGAGGTTGATGCGGCCCGGGGGCCGCCCTCAGTTGTTTATCACCAGCGCGGAGCATAGCGCTTCCGTATGTGTACGGGCATAGCCGCTCCTCGGCAGTGTCGTTAGCTAGCGCGGAGCATGGTGCTTCCACTGGTACGTGGGAGGGGGCTCCCCTTCGGGAGGAGCCCCCGGGGCATGTACAGCCCCGCCCTGACACGTGGCTGGCACGGTAGGGCCTGGCGAGGTGTATCTGGGCACCCGTGAGCCAGCGCGGGACTCACGGGGCCCTACCTCTAGGCGGGTTGCGCCTGGCACTGGGCCTTATCTTGTGATGTGTCCCTGCAAATTTGGTTAGATGCCGGCACTCTACGTCCTCGGGTCCCGGCCCTCGAGCTGGTCTCAGCCGTCGCTGGTATGCCAGGTCGCGATGCCGTGGACAAGGCCAGAGGGTGAGGGCTGGAGAGCCAGTAAGAGCCCTGAGTCGCGATGCTCAGGTACCCCCCTTTAACGTGCAAGTGGTCGGCATGGAGAAGAAGAGGTGCTGTGGACATGCATCAAATAATCAAGCATGGTGGGTCGAACACATAGCCGGAAATAAACGCAAAAGGGATACATGCCGCTGGGTCTGGCCCGAGCGACTTGGGGGATGATGCAGCCCGAGGAACGCCCCCAACAAGGTAAGCTAGCAACATGAAATAAAAGGGATACATGCCGCAGGGACGGACCCACGCGGCCTGGGAATAATGCAGCCCTAGGGGGCGCTCCCAGCTGGAAATGAAACTTGAAAGATGTCACCTGATGATGTTGAGGACGAAGGAGTGTTGGTGTAGCAGACTCGGTGGGCTGCGGAAGCCGATCCTCACGAGCCCCCAGGCCCAGGGGCCTCGGGAGGCTCCGGAGGCGCTGGTGGCTCCTCGCGGACCATCTCCATCTCCGCCAGGGCTGTGGAACGCCTGGCCTCTTGAGCCTCCATGATGCCCCTCATGAGGCGCTGGTACGTGGCAGCCGCGTTCGGCAAGCCGTAAGGCATGCAAACGTAGCTGTGGAGTGGACCTTTGCAGCGCCCCACTCGCGAGGGCCAGAGGCGCTCCAGAGAGGCGACTCAATTGAGCCCTGGTATGTCGATGCAGACGCGCAGCCCACCATCCTCGCCTGGATGGGGAGCCACAGCCGGTAGGCGGCGGCCGCCTTTCATGACTCTTGACTCCTGTAGCTCCTGAATGGCTTTGCTGACGAACTCCTGAGGGTCTGGCTCTCCTTGCCTTACTCCTTCTTGAGGGAAACGTGCTGCGAAACACGCCTCCATGTGGTGCCCAAGCGCCTCCCTCGTGACCTTAGCCACGTCGGTGGCCCTCCAGGGGAGAGCCCCCGAGCCCTGCCTGAGGAGGGCGCCGGGCGCGCTTTCCTATGCGATGGAAGGAGGTTCCCCCTGGGCAGGCGCGGGCCCTGAGGGGCCTGCCTCCTGAGGGGCCGGGCCGGACGATGTCTACTTCTACTTGGGGGTGGTCTCGGGAAGCCTCCTGCTTCCGCGATCCGGGTCTTCCAGTGATGCGGCCTGAAAGGCTCGTTCCAGGGAACACACCGCGTCCTTCTCTTCATAGGGCACCATGATGACTCCGCCACTTCCTGGCATCTTGAGGACGTTGTAGCCGTGGTGAGTTACGGCCATGAACTTGGCCAGCGCTGGGTACCCAAGGATGGCGTTGTACGGCAGGCGAATGTGAGCGACGTCGAAGTTGGTGAGCTCGGTGCGGTAGTTGTCGCGTGCCCCGAAGGTGACAGGGAGGCGTACCTGCCCAATCGGGACCGTGGAGCCGTCGTGACTCCGGAGAAAGGCTTGGTTGGCTGAAGCTGGTTGTAGGGCACTTGGAGATTGTTGAATGTTTCCACGGACAGGACGTTGAGCCCTGCCCCGCCATCGATGAGGGTCCTGGTGACCACCACGTTGCTGATGATTGGGGAACAAAGCATCGGGAGGACTCCGGCTGTGGCCGCACACTTGAGCTGATCTGCTGAGCTGAACGTGATGGCGCACGCCGACCACCTGAGAGGGCGCATGGCTTCGAGCTTGGGGAGGACTGCATTCACTTCGCGGGCGAACTGCTTGAAGATGCATTGAGAGGCTGGGGCTTGAGCCCCGCCCAGGATGCAGGCAATCGCGCGCGGCTCCTGGAAGCCCCCAGCCCCCTCGTCCTGATGGCGGTCCTCGTTTCTCCTTGGCTGCGGTGGCAGCGGAGGGAGGCCTGCGTTGCCTTGCGGGCGATCCTCGCGAGGCTGATCCCTCCAGTCTCCCTCGCAAGGCGGGTCTTTCCAGCGATCCTCGCGAGGTCGATCGCACCACCCTTGGCGCGGGCAGCGGTCTTCCCAGCGTCCTGCGTTCCCTCCTCCTCCTCGACCGTAGCCCCGGTCACCATGGTCGGGGGACGGCCGATCCTTCCTTCTCGCACGGCTCGGAGCTCTTGACATTAGTTGGTGTTGTGGGTGTGGAGGTCGTGGTACACACAGTACCGACTGCCCTTGGAAGATTCGGGCTGATCTCTGCCCCGCTTGGTGTCTGGTTCTGCCGCAAGCACGGCAGCCCCCTTGCGCTTCACATCCTTGGCCTTGGGCTTCTTCTCTTCTGGGTCCGTGGCAGGCAGCTCGAGGAGGGAGAGACGCCCTTCCTCAGCCCTGGTGCACTTGGTTGCCAAGTTGACCAACTCCAAGGAAGTGCACAGGTCTTCATGCATCACCAGCTCCTCCTTCATCTTGACATCGCGCACGCCGTCGGAGAAGGCTAAGATGATGGCCTCCTCGGTCACCTTGGGAATCTTGAGGCGTGCAATGTTGAAGCGCTGGATGTACTTCTGCAGGGTCTCTCCGGGTTGTTGCATGATGCGGCGCATGTCGCTCACGGCGGGTGGCCGGTCGCGAGTACCTTGGAAGTTGGCGATGAAGCGGGTGCGCATCTCGTCCCAGGAGGAGATCGTGCCTGGAGCCAGGTTCAGGAGCCAGGTGCGGGCCCCGTCCTTGAGCGCCATGGGAAACCAGTTCGCCATGACCTTCTCGTCTCCGTTGGCAGCATTGATGCCCAGCTCATAGAGCTGGAGGAACTCCGCAGGGTCGGCCGTGCCGTCGTAACAAGGAGGCAGGTCTGGCTTGAACTTGCCGGGCCACACGACGCTGCGTAGCTCGGTGGTGAAGGCACGGCAGCATGCTGTAGCCACGGGAGGCCTCGGGTGGCGGAGAGCTTGGTCTTGCATGTCCCCACGCGCTGCAGCTGGGAGCAGCGCGGGGTCTTGACGTGCGGGAGCAGGAGCATGGTCGCGATGTGCTGGAGCAGGGAGCGCCCGGGCAGCTTCTTGCGGGCGAGGGACTTCCTGGCAGCTCTGCTCTTGCCGCGCTGGCACCTGACGGAGCGGGTTCCGCCCAGGGGCCATGCGCCTTGGAGCCATGGCGCCTTCTTGAGGAGGAGGCGGCTGGGGCGCCCCCGGAGCTTCGTCGCCCGCGCGAGGCGGGGTGCGGTGCAGCGGAACGGACGGCGCAGGAGAGCCCCCTGCGGCGCGGACGAGCTCGGCGACGCGGTCGAGCCATTCTTCGTAGACGTCGTCGATGGGACGGTAGCGCAGGAGCTCGTTTGCCGCGATGAGCGCAGCTCGAGCCTCCATGGGTGCGCGGAGCGCGCGGGACGAAGAACCAGCTGGGGTGAGCGAGGGAGTAGCGGTGCGGCCGTCTTGCCGCACGGACGGATGCTGAGACGACGCTTGCTGCTCGTTCCCCGCCGGGCCGGTGGCGGCGTTAACGGCAGGTGACGGGGAATGGCGAGGACGTCCGCCGACAGGAGCCGTCTGGGCGACGCGGGAAGCGAGAGCGGCCCAGCACTCGGCACGGGCCCGACGAGCATCAGACATGGACGCGATGGTCGGAGGAGAATGGGGTGTTGGAAGACGAATTCCGGCGCACCCCTACCTGGCGCACAAAATGTCGGATTTCGGGTTCCGGCAGACCGTTGAGGTTTGAACACTGGGGTGCGCGCGGAGATTTCGCCTTCTACCTACCTGCACCCCTCCGCCTCGCTAAGATCTTAAGCTATGGAAAGAACAGCACAAGAGACACATGGTTTATACTGGTTCAGGCCACCGTTGTAGTGTAATACCCTACTCCAGTGTGTGGTTTGGTGGATTGCCTCTTGGGCTGATGATGATGAGCAATACAAGGAAGAACAGCCTCGCGAGGGTCTGTTCTTGGCTGGGGGGATGAACTGCTAGGAGGAGTTCAGTCGCCCTTCTCTCTCTCTCTCTGTGATGCTACTCGATCCGATCCTAGCTAGTTTCTCCCTTGGCTTCTAGATTCTCCCTTCTTGATTGCCCCCCTACCCTGGGGGTGGCTAGTCCTATTTATAGGCAAAGGCCCTGGGCCTCTTCCCAAATATTGAGCGGGAAGGGCGCCAACAATTAGCCATTTTGAAGGGGAACATCTGGTACACTTATCCTGACTAAAGTTGGTCCTCGCCTGCCAAAGGCTCTGGTGGTGATGCTAGCTTGGGCTCCACAATGACTTCCTCCCTGCCGTTGGACTGGTCTTGGTCTCGTTGCACCGAAACGGGTGCCTTTACTTGATGCTCTCGCCTGCGCTTGCTCCCTTTGCACCAAAGAGGAAAGGAGGACATTACGTGGGCTGGCGCCCGCCTGGCGCCCTTGGTCGTCATGGCTTGCGTCACTGGCACCTCGTGAGATACCCCGCCTTGATCTCTCCGCCTCCTCATGAGCCAGCCTGATGAGGCCGTGCCTGAGGAAGCTCCGTGTCGTCCGCCCCGCGAGGCTTGGCCCCTCGCGACGGTCTTGGGTCTGTGTTGATGAAGATGGGCCGTGCTGGGCCCTTCCTCGAGCCACGCCGCAGGCCGCAGGCAGCCAAGTCTGGGGACCCCCATTCCCAAAACGCCGACAGTAAGGAACACAAAATCAAGGAACATAACACCGGCACGACGGACACTAGGGCGGCAAGAGTGGAACAAAACACCAGGCATAAGGCCAAGCCTTCCACCATTTACCAAGTATATAGATGCATTAATTAAATAAGATATATTGTCATATCCCAAATATCCATGTTCCAACAAGGAACAAACTTCAATCTTCACCTGCAACTAGCGATGCTATAAGAGGGGCTGAGTAAAAGCGGTAACATAGCCAAACAACGGTTTGCTAGGAAAATGTGGGTTAGAGGCTTGACATGGCAACATGGGAGGCATTATATAGCAAATGGTAGGCATCGCGGCATAGTAATAGAGCGAGCAACTAGCAAGAAAAGATAGAAGTTATTTCGAGGGTATGGTCATCTTGCCTGCAAA
Organism: Triticum urartu; assembly: GCF_056163025.1. Lineage (NCBI taxonomy): Eukaryota > Viridiplantae > Streptophyta > Magnoliopsida > Poales > Poaceae > Triticum > Triticum urartu. The sequence goes on from NC_141877.1 coordinate 392,185,862, forward strand.
GTTCTTCGAATTGACGAAATCTTGATCCTCGTAAGCATACTCAACGGGTTCCTCGATCACGCACTAGTCTCCCGGCTCTACCCAAAGCAAGAACACAAGCAAAGGACCAACAATCAATCACGATGGAATGCACAAGCAACATGATGCAAAACATGTCATGATATGCGAGATGTGATATGCAATGCATATGCGTGCTTCGTAATGGAAAGATTGAATCAGGCCTCAACTTGGCAAACCAAGTGTGCCGCTAGAAAGATGAGATGATTTCGGTCGAAATCGATATAAAGATCACCGGAATCGGATGCACGATTTGCAGATGGCAAGCAAAACAATAATGGCACAATTCTGCGATTAACAACACGATGCCATCTAGAATGCAACAAAAAACTAAGCTACTGCGCTCCAACATAACTACAAAGCATATGGCAGTGATCTACTCAAGATGCTTGATAAATGATGAACACTGAGCTACGGCTAAATCACACAATAGCAGGTTCAAACAAGCATGGCAAAAGTGCAAAAGATATCAGCATCACAGACTTAGTGAAAATAACAACATGCCAGGAATTAACATCAGGAAGACATGTTTAGAGCAAGCTAACAACATGCTACAGGAACAAAACATAGCTATACAAGGCATGGCATGAAGCATAGAACAAAAGTCCCTTACTGACCATGAGCCAAAAAGGCACAGAAAATATGATGGCACCCATGTAAACATAGCAAGTTTTGTTAACAGATTCAGACTTAGCAGAAAACTGATCATGGCATAAACAAAATTATGAAGGCATCTTTGCGAGCTCGATTCACTCACCACAAAGCCTTGCAGGACAAACTAAGCATGGAAACGGCAAGCTGGCATGTTCATGAAGCTAACAATGGGAAGAACAATCTCATAGCATGCATGGATCAACTACAACAACCTTGGCAAAATTGACTAACATGTAAACAATCTGCCAGGAACATTTTATATCAAAAGTAGAGCAAGATTAAGTCATGCATGGGCACTCCATAAATGCAAACAGGGGCATGGATGTATAGAGCATAACCATATGTACAAATCATTCTTACTAACGCAACTCAAATAAAGCATGTATCTCACTGTAGCAACATGGTTACATGGCATAAAAAATAACAGCAGAGCAATGACTTAGTGAAATTCTAAGTCCCTGAAATCAACAATATCACGAGAGCTACTTTGCATTCTTGTGCTAGTCACCACAATGATCATAAATATATATGGCATACACCCCTATAAAGATGGCATGGCATAGATCAAAATACATGTAGAGCTCATGCCCATATGCAGCACACAACAAATGTGACGAAAAATACAAATCCTCATACTCTGATAAGAATCAGCACCTAACAGTTTATAGCACTCTTGCATCAACGATTTGGGCATCAAGATGGACTCAAACAAGCAGATCACAATGGAATGAAATGAAGCGCACATCATGATGAACATTTTGATATATCATGCATGCAAAACGGATCTACAGATGAGGAGTTATGGCTTGTTGAACAGGGCTATAAAATGTGAGGGAAAAAGACTTAGAGATATTTTTACCCTCCGGATCTAGGGTTGACTTTGGCACGGAAGTCGAGGCAGGGCCGGATCTCGCCGGATTTCGTCCTCGCGGTGGCCGGAGTAGGACGGGGCGGAGCCAGAGATGCCGGATCCGGGTGGCGCGACGAGCGGCGCGACGAGCGGCGGAGGAAGTGGCGGCGCGGCGAAGGCATGGCGGCGCCGGGTGGTGAGGCGAAGGCAGCGGTGACGCGGTGGCTCGTCAGCGGCGGAGGCGCGAGGAGAAGGCGGCGGGGTGGCTCGGGCGCTCGGGCCAGTCGCGGCTCGGGTGGGTGGGCCTCGGGCCCCGCGGGCCGCGACGGCGGTGGAAGGACGGGGGGGACAAGTGGCGCGCTGTGAGTGGAGGGGAGCATCAGCGGGGTGACGTGGCGGTGGCGGTGGACAAGTCCGGCGCGGCGCGGACGCGTCCGGTCGCGCGGGGAGGAGTGGATCTAGGGTTTAGACTGCGGTTTTGGACGGGAGATGTGTTTAAATAGGTAGAGGGAGGTAGGAATGTCCCAAGGAGGTGTAGTTTTCGCCCACACGATCGTGATCCGACGACGGAGGACATGGGATAGGTTTGGATGGGTTATTGTACCGTTTTGGAGGGGTTTTGGGCTGCAACACACACGAGGCCTTTATGGTTCCCCGGTTGACCATTGGAGTATCAAACGGACTCCAAATAGCACGAAACTTGACAGGCGGTCTACCCGTGGTGTACCAGGGCCGCTTGGAAAATATCGGTCCATTCCGAGAATGTTTAACACCCGCTCACGAAAAGAGACAAAAGGGGTAAGCCGGGTGCATGAGGGAGAGTCAGATTGCAAAACGGACAACGGGGAAAATGCTCGAATGCATGAGACGAACACGTATGCAAATGAGATGCACATGATGACATGATATGAAATGCATGACATGAACAAAATGCAAAACGAAAGACAGAAACCCAACCACGATGGGAAAATCATATCGCATCTCCGGAAAAGGCAAGAGTCGGAGTTACAAATATTGAAAGTTGTATCCGGGGCATTACAACACTCCACCACTACGAGTGGATCACGTCCCGAGATCTAGGATGGCACCAGAGGGAAACGGAAGAGGAAGAGGAGAGGTAAAACTAAGTTGCTTCTTTGACAAACGAGTGTAACCAAAGAACCTTGAGAGGTTGAACAACTTGAAAGAAAGAAAACAACGAAGATGAATAAATTTGAAAAACACTCCGTTATAAAAGAGGAACAAGGAAGAACAAATTCGGACAGCACTCCGGTTGAAAAGAGATGCAAGACTCCGGCCACATAATCCTTATCCTCTGAATCTGAGGTCATCTTCTTTCTTGTTCCGGTGGCTGCCTTTGGCAAGTTACTTGGTGTGTGTAACACCCACAATGCGGCTATATCTCCCACGTTTTGGGGCACGACTTAGAGGCATAGCCGCATGGTAGGTTTGTCGCAAGAGGGGTAATCTTCACACAATCCCATGTACTGAATAAGAATGGGATAAGGAGTTGGCTTACAATCGCCACTTCACACGATACATAAATATATCATACATCATCCAGAATACAATCAAGGTTCGACTACGGAACCAAAATAAAGAAAGACAACCCCAAATGCTAGATCTCCGTTCGCCCCAACTGGGCTCCACTACTGATCAATAAGAAACGAAACAAAGCAACGATAAAGATCTTCATTGAGCTCCCATGTGAGCTGGGTTACGTCACCTGAACTGGTATCATCGGCACCTGCAACTGTTTGGAAGTATCTGTGAGTCACGAGGACTCAGCAATCTCACACCCTCGTGATCAAGACTATTTAAGCTTAAAGGTAGGATAGGGTAGTGAGGTGGAGCTGCAGGAAGCACTAGCATATATGGTGGCTAACTTACGCAAATGAGAGCGAGAAGAGAAGCAAAGCACGGTCGAGAAGCTAAAATGATCAAGAAGTGATCCTAAAACTACTTACGTTCAAGCATAACACGAGACCGTATTCGCTTCCCGGACTCCGCTCAAAAGAGACCATCACGGCTACACACGCGGTTGATTCTTTTAATTAGATTAAGTGTCAAGTTTTCTACAACCGGACATTAACAAATTCCCATCTGCCCATAACCGCGGGCACAGCTTTCGAAAGTTCAAAACCCTGCAGGGGTGTCCCAACTTAGCCCATCACAAGCTCTCACGGTCAATGAAGGATATTCCTTCTCCCAGGAAGACTCGATCAGACTCGGAATCCCGGTTACAAGACATTTCGACAATGGTAAAACAAGACCAGCAAAGCCACCCGATCTGCCGACAAATCCCGATAGGAGTCGCACATATCTCGTTCTCAGGGCACACCGGATGGGCAAGACGTCGGGTTGGCATAGACCCTGGTTGCTCAGGGGGCGCCGGACATTGCTCAGTTTGGACCAACACTCGGAGGAGCACTGGCCCGGGGGTTTAAAATAAAGATGACACTTGAGTCTGCAGAACCCAAGGGAAAAAGGCTTAGGTGGCAAATGGTAAAACCAAGGTTGGGCCTTGCTGGAGGAGTTTTATTCAAAGCGAATTGTCATGGGTTCCCATAACACCCAACCGCGTAAGGAACGCAAAATCAAGGAACATAACACCGGCACGACGGAAACTAGGGCGGCAAGAGTGGAACAAAACACCAGGCGTAAGGCCGAGCCTTCCACCATTTACCAAGTATATAGATGCATTAATTAAATAAGAGATATTGTGATATCCCAAAGATCCATGTTCCAACAAGGAACAAACTTCAATCTTCACCTGCAACTAGCAATGCTATAAGAGGGGCTGAGCAAAAGCGGTAACACAGCCAAACAACGATTTGCTAGGAAAAGGTGGGTTCGAGGCTTAACATGGCAATATGGGAGGCATGATATAGAAAATGGTAGGCATCGCGGCATAGTAATAGAGCGAGCAACTAGCAAGAAAAGATAGAAGTTATTTCGAGGGTATGGTCATCTTGCCTGCAAAGTTCTTCGAATTGACGAAAGCTTGATCCTCGTAAGCATACTCAACGGGTTTCTCGATCATGCACTAGTCTCCCGGCACTACCCAAAGCAAGAACACAAGCAAAGGACCAACAATCAATCACGGTGGAATGCGCAAGCAACATGATGCAAAACATGTCATGATATGCGAGATGTGATATGCAATACATATGCGTGCTTCGTAAGGGAAAGATTGAATCAGGCCTCAACATGGAAAACCAAGTGTGCCGCCGGAAAGATGAGATGATTTCGGTCGAAATCGATATAAAGATCACCGGAATCGGATGCACGGTTTGCAAATGGCAAGCAAAACAATAATGGCACAATTCGGCGATTAACAACACGATGCCATCTAGAATGCAACAAAAAACTAAGCTACTGCGCTCCAACATAACTACAAAGCATATGGCAGTGATCTACTCAAGACGCTTGATAAAATATGAACACTGAGCTGCGGCTAAATCACACAATAGCAGGTTCAAACAAGCATGGCAAAAGTGCAAAAGATATCAGCATCACAGACTTAGTGAAAATAACAACATGCCAGGAATTAACATCAGGAAGACATGTTGAGAGCAAGCTAACAACATGCTACAGGAATAAAACATAGGTATACAAGGCATGGCATGAAACTACTCAAAGCATAGAACAAAAGTCCCTTACTGACCATGAGCCAAAAAGGCACAGAAAATATGATGGCACCCATGTAAACATAGCAAGTTTTGTTAACAGATTCAGACTTAGCAGAAAACTGATTATGGCATAAACAGAATTATGAAGGCATCTTTGCGAGCTCGATTCACTCACCACAAAGCCTTACAGGACAAATTAAGCATGGAAACAGCAAGCTGGCATGTTCATGAAGCTAACAATGGGAAGAACAATCTCATAGCATGCATGGATCAACTACAACAACCTTGGCAAAATTGACTAACATGTAAACAATCTGCCAGGAACATTTTATAGCAAAAGTAGAGCAAGATTAAGTCATGCATGGGCACTCCATAAATGCAAACAGGGGCATGGATGTATAGAGCATAACCATATGTACAAATCATTCTTACTAACGCAACTCAAATAAAGCATGTATCTCACTGTAGCAACATGGTTACATGGCATAAAAAATAACAGCAGAGCAATGACTTAGTGAAATTCTAAGTCTCTGAAATCAGCAATATCACGAGAGCTACTTTGCATTCTTGTGCTAGTCACCACAAAGATCATAAATATACATGGCATACACCCCTGTAAAGATGGCATGGCATAGATCAAAATACATGTAGAGCTCATGCCCATATGCAGCACACAACAAATGTGACGAAAAAGACAAATCCTCATACTCTGATAAGAATCAACACCTAACAGTTTATAGCACTCTTGCATCAACGATTTGGGCATCAAGATGGACTCAAACAAGCAGATCACAATGGAATGAAATGAAGCGCACATCATGATGATCATTTTGATATATCATGCATGCAAAACGGATCTACGGATGAGGAGTTATGGCATGTTGAACAGGGCTATAAAATGTGTGGGAAAAAGACTTAGAGATATTTTTACCCTCCGGATCTAGGGTTGACTTTGGCACGGAAGTCGAGGCAGGTACAGATCTCGCCGGATTTCATCCTCGCAGTGGCCGGAGTAGGATGGGGCGGAGCCGGAGATGCCGGATCCGGGTGGCGCGACGAGCAGCGGAGGAAGCGACGGCGCGGCGGACGAAGCGGCGGCGCGGCAAAGGCATGGCGGCGCCGGGTGGTGAGGCGAAGGCGGCGGTGACGCGGTGGCTCGTCAGCGGCGGAGGCGCGAGGAGAAGGCGGCGGGGTGGCTCGGGCGCTCGGGCCGGTCGGGCCGCGGCGGCGGTGGAAGGACGGGGGGGACAAGTGGTGCGCTATGAGTGGAGGGGAGCATCAGCGGGGTGACATGGCGGTGGCGGTGGACAAGTCCGGTGTGGCGCGGACGCGTCCGGTGGCGCGGGGAAGAGTGGATCTAGGGTTTAGACTGCGGTTTTGGATGGGAGATGTGTTTAAATAGGTAGAGGGAGGTAGGAATGTCCCAATGAGGTGTAATTTTTGCCCACACGATCGTGATCCGACGACGGAGGACATGGGATAGGTTTGGATGGGTTATTTTACCGTTTTGGAGGGGTGTTATGCTGCAACACACACGAGGCCTTTACTGTTCCCCCGTTTACCATTGGAGTAGCAAACGGACTCCAAAATAGCATGAAACTTGACAGGCGGTCTACCGGTGGTGTACCAGAGCCGCTTGGAAAAAATCGGTCCATTCCGAGAATGTTTAACACCCGCTCATGAAAAGAGACAAAAGGGGTACGCCGGGTGCATGAGGGAGAGTCGGATTGCAAAACGGACAACGGGGAAAATGCTCGGATGCATGAGACGAACACGTATGCAAATGAGATGCACATGATGACATGATATGAAATGCATGACATGAACAAAATGGAAAACGAAAGACAGAAACCCAACCACGAAGGGAAAATCATATCGCATCTCCGGAAAAGGCAAGAGTAGGAGTTACAAATATGGAAAGTTGTATCCGGGGCGTTACAACACTCCACCACTACGAGTGGATCACGTCCCGAGATCTAGGACGTCCCGAAAGCTCATAATCGTGTCCGGCTCGGTGACTTCCTTTACATGCCTTTCTTTACAAGTCTTTCCTTACATACGACGGTTCACAGTATCAGGCCTTAAACCGCCTTCAGGCCTTTGGGCCTTCTATAATATTTAATAAACTATAATCTTGAATGTTTACTGGGCTTCTTGTGTAACCCGCCATTGGGCCTGACCCGACCCCTCCTGGGCGGGTCATAACTGATAGTAATATCCCCAACATTAGGCCCCAGGTTTGACTTTGAACCTCCTTCTTTGTCAATCTTCAATACTTATATAAAAATCCATCTTCTTATCTTCGCTGAAATTTTCTTGTAACCCGCCGTGACGTCATCTCTTGAAAACGTAAAAAACTTTCATGATGTCATCTTCCAACGAATCTTCTATCTTTAATGTTTCCTGAGAATCGAGGCACCTGTATAGCTGGATAACCATTATTCGACTCTCCCTTGATTTTTCGCGCCCATCTGTTGGCATCTTTTGCTTATAAATAGGCACGCCTCGGCCTTCTCATTCTCCTCTCTCGCTCCGTCTTCTTCCTCTCGCAAACCCCTTGATGCTCGAGTTTCGCCACCGCCGCGCTTTACCTCCGTCTCTGTCGACGTTGGCCGCTGCATCAACCCGAACCGATCCAGAGAACAGCGGCGACCTCCACAGAAGATCCGCAATCGTAAGTGTCTCTCTTTTTACTTCTCAGATCCTCATTTTAGGGTTTCCAAGCTCCTGCGTGTTCTTCATAGTTCATCATAGTTCATCGTAGTTCTTCTGCAGCCAGCCTTTTCTGATCCATAAAGTTATATATATGCTCGCGCGGTAGTGTTTTTGTACCTCTTCTTGATCCACAGATCCCTTTCTCTGATTAAAAGGCTACTTCAGAACTTACCGACTCCTCTGTACTGAACTTTTTAGGTCTAGAATTGTTTTCATTTTGAATAACCATTTGATCTGGAATAATATCAAGCAATGTAGGAAACTTGTTTGTCTCAATACTTAGCTGAATTTGCCTTCTTCAAATATCTGTAGTCATGGCGGCTTATCATGCCGGCTTAATTTTCTTTATATGTCATTAGCCCTTAACTAAGCCGCCATTACTTGTTTGCATCTTCATCACTTAATTGTCAATCTCACCATTAAACTGAACCGGCATGTTGCTTTTCTTTTCAGTTCTTATTTGCACATCATGCCGTCCAAAACACCAACCATCTGTAATTGGGTTCCCTCAACCATAACTAAGGAACATTTAAAAGAGTTCTTCACCATAGGATTTCTGCCAACGAAAACCGTCATGTCTTACCGTGCCCCTGACCCGGAAGAAGAACGGCCCAATCCAAGAGACGGTGAGGTGATCGTTTTTACTCACCGCCCGGCTCAAAGTTCTTCAGGGAGGTCCTCCACTTTTTCAAGCTCCACCCTCAAGATATCGGGCCCAACTCTATATCTAACATCTGTAACTTCCAAGTGCCCTGTGAGTTATATCTTCAACAAGAGCCGACCGTGGAGTTGTTTAGAGAATATTTTTATCTAAACCGGCAGAATGAGTGCACCAACGGCCTTAGCTTAGAGCTTGGAGGCATATCAATTCAACGCCGGCAGGGTGCCGTCTTCCCCCTCATTGTCTTACCAAGTCAGCCAAAGGACTGGAACCAGACTTGGTTCTACTACCAGGACACTTCACCAGTAAACGAGAAGCCACTGCCGGGTTATCACCCCGATCGTCTTGACTCCAAGTTCGCGCTTCCTGATAAGCTTACCATCGCTGAACGCAAGAGGCTGATACCATCTATCAAAAGGATCAATGCTCTGTTGGGGAACGGGTTAACTGGAGTTGATCTGACCCGCTGCTGGATCTCATGGCGGGTCATCCCTTTGAGCTGTCGGTCAAAGCTGATGTATGAGTATGGTGGAGGCCCGGATGATTCTCTTCATCACAGCCCCGTTCAATTGACAGAAGAAGATATTGTCTCAATGTCAACTCTTCTGGTGAACGGGAAATACGAAGATTGCAGTGTCGTCGGGTTAAACCCCTTCTGCCAGCTTAACCCGGTGCCAGAAGTAAGGATGTCGTTACTTCTCTCTTTTGTATTTTCCTAGCCGTATTGTTTTAATACTTGCCTGACTCTTTATCTTGTTTTTACCTATCTGCAGGCCAACTCTGACTTCTGGAAAGTTAAGTATGACCGCGTGGCTGCCAAGAAAGCGAAAGCCGCCACCATAAACGCCAAGAAAACGACCCGGAGGTCGAAAAAGAAGAAAAAGAGCACTACTGAAGATTTGATGAAGGTTGATGATACATCTGACTCGGAGGTAGCCCTTGATTCCCTTGGCCAATTTTTTAACAATCTTATTGACACTGATCATTACCAGGATGACACTGGGGCCAGTCAGGCTGTGGAAGCAGAGGTAACTATCATTTCCTCTGACTCAGAGCCCTTGCCAAGACAAAAAGTTCGACGAGTGATCCGTAAAGTAAGGTTTTCTAACCCTTTAGCTCACTTGGATCCCAACTTTCGTTTAAAAAAGTAGCAACATGAAAGCCGCCATCAAGCTTGGACTGAAGATGAGCCGGCTGTCGTTCTTCAACAAACTCCTCAGAAGCGTCCAAATGAGGTTTACTTCTTTCTGTCTTTAACTCTTTTTAATGGACCCTTCACCTTGTATTACTTTTAACTCTATTTTATCCTTTCAGGAGGTGTCTCGCTCTTCTGGCGACTCATCGCAGACACAATTTCCGGCCTTCAAGACTTGCCCTGGGTAATGAAAAATCCTCATATTTTCCGGGTTGTTCAAATTGTATCTTTATACTAATGATCTTGCAACATCTTAGTGGCCAAGCTAAATCCAAGAAAGCAAAGGTAGCTAAACCGGTGGAAGACCCGCCAGTGCTTGCATCTGACCCGGCCAGGCCATCTTCTCCATTAACCGATGCTCCAGCAGACCCGCTTGTTGATGTAGAAGCAAATCCTCCTGAGCCTTCGTTTGATGAGATCATTGTGAACCCTTCTGCTACTGGACCATCAGGCTCAGCCAACCCGCCATCACCGTCTGCACAAGACGTTCAGATCACCGGGAGCCGCTTTATTGAACCAGGGAATCCAATCATGTTGGCTCGGTGTACTACGAAACAAGAGGCATTGGAGATGTAGAAAGTTCGCTTTGACGTTGCCAACTATGACCATCTAAATGCCAATGATATTTTATCCGGCTATCTTAGCCATGGACACTCTAGTCGTGACTCTGAGATTGAAATGGTCAAACAGCTGTAGTTGAAATACGAGGTACGTTCTTCCGGCTTATCTATATTCCTTCAGCCCCCTAGTCTTCAGATTTTGAGAGAAACAGAATGATCTGGAGACTTTAAAATATAGGCCGAGACCTTTACCTTTGGAACTTTTCTTGAATTCAATAGAACAAAGCTTCACCTGTAGTCCCTAAGGGCCGGTTCATTTTGATCACAAATGAGCTGGTACTTTAAATTGTTTGGTACCGTATTCAAAGGACTTAATACTCCGGCTTAACCTTGAGAAACTTGCTGAACTTCATACATTAGCCCCCAAGTGCCAAGTGTTGTTACTTTGTAAGGTACCTGGGACTTAAAGTATGTCTTTAGAGTCATAAAAATTTGATATAGAAGACTTATAGGTTAAGGGACTAATGCGTTTGTGAGTGTACACAGGTCTATAAGTCTATGAGGAGTTTGATATTTACAGGAAAAGTCGACCCCTAAAAATGAATATCTTTGACTGAAGATTTTGGTATTTCTGAAGACTTTCATGAAGACTTTGAAAGTGAAGAAATTGGTGTGTCCGTGAAGACTTGATGTTCATGCGAGGAATATGAAGCTTGAAGACTTTCGTTTTCATAGTTTTGTTTTTCTCTTTCTTGAGTCATAGGAAACACCGTACTGTTAAAGGGGGTCGAGGAAATACTAAGGAAAATTTTCCATGTGATGCTCAACTCAAAATCCTACACCTACCAATCCCTTCGAGTGAAGCCATTGGAAATCTCATACAGTTCAATCAATTTCTTCAGTGACAGAGACGAAGTTCTTCTGGTCTCTGAGGAATTTGTCCTGACTGAGGAGTTAGGAATTCGCCAGTGCAGATTGCCTACACAGTGAGGAACATGATAGCCCTGAGGATTTTACTACTCAAAATTCCGACCGTTGCTGTGCTATGCGCCAGCTGTCCCAAAATATCTATCCACCTAACGGTCATATCATTGAAGGGCATTTATGTCTTATCATGTCGGGCTACTCCCTAGGCTATAAATAGCCGCCCCCTACAACCACTAGCTGGTTGGCTGCTCCGAGAGAAACTGACACTTGTCATTTGAGAGCAACCCATCCTCTAAGGACTTTGAGCGAAAATCATCAAGTGAGGAAAAACCTAAAACCCAAAACCCAAACACCTACAAACCCCAAGTGATTGAGCATCACTAAAGAGATTGATCCTGCGTGGATCCGACGCTTGTTACCTTTGAAGACTGTGCTTCTTCCAGACCGTTAGGCGTCATGGTCTAGAGCATCCAAGAGGAATTGTGGATCGCCGAGTGACCAAGTTTGTGAAGGTTTGGAAGTCGCCTAAAGACTTACCATGAGTGATTGGACGAGGTCTGTGTGACCTTAGTTCAAGGAGAATACGGTGAGGACTGGGTGTCCTGAGCTGCGTGTTTAGGACTGGGTGTCCAGGACTGTGTGTCCTCGAGTTTAAATACTCAACGCTCCAACCAGACGTACAACTGAGACAGCAGTTGGAACTGGTCTACCAAATCATTGTCTTCACCAAGCTTACTGGTTCTATTTCCTCAACTCTTTCATTTCCTCATAACTGTGTTGTGTGTTTGTTCATATCCATGTTTGAAGACTTTGACTGAAGACTTTCTCAATTTCCTCAGCTCAATTTCTTCAGTCTGTTTGTCTTCATCCTGTGTTATCCTGTGATTACGCTTCCTGTACTCTGTCCCTGTCTTCATTTCATCATGATGGCTATGCTTGTATTCTGTTATGTTTACTTTTGTGTACTTATTCCGCTGCTAGTAGTTCTTCACTAAGGAGTTTCCTCACCTGCAAATTCCTTAGTGAAGAATTTCACAAAAATCGCCTATTCACCCCCCTCTAGTCGATATAACACACTTTCAATTGGTATCAGAGCAAGGTACTCCCTTGTTCTGTGTGATTTTGGTTTAACCACCTAGAGTTTTAGTTATGTCGACCGCAGGTATGACGAAAGTGACATGCCCCATCTTTGACGGTCACGAGTATCCCAAGTGGAAGGCCATGATGAAGAAACGCATCATGGCGATAAACAGCAAGCTGTGGACCGTCACTGAGATTGGTCTGGCCGATCTGTGCAAGATGGCGGAAGCTGATGACATTCGCAAGTACACTCTTCTAAACCTCATGGCGAAGGATGTCATCTGCTCCACTCTGTCACAAAATCAGTTTAGGAATATCATGCATCTTGATCATGCGAAGCTCATTTGGGACCGTCTCTCTGAGGTCTATGAAGGTCATCGAACATGTCATGATCCTTGGTTTGAGGACTTCAAGGAATCTCTCAAAGCGATGACATTCGAACCAGAATCATCATCTTCTGCATCATGCCTTATGGCAAAAGATGCCGAGGTAACTGAATGCTACCTACCCGAGTCTAGTGATGATGAATCTGGTGATGAATTTGGACCCAGCTATGTCAAACTTGCTTCCCTTGCCACTAAACAACAAAGAGCTTTGGAAAAAGCTCACTATATGCTAAACAAGAGCGATGATATGTTGGGTGAAGAAATGGATCAGTCAAAAGCTTTGGCTGAAAGTCTTTAGAGACTTCATACTAAGTATGACACCCTTCAAGATCAACATAACACTCTCTTATCTGACCATGAGAAGCTTTCTTATGACTTTCTTCAAAGAAAGCAAGACCTTGAGAAGCTAAGAGTGAGTTATGAAGATCTTCAGAAGGAGCGCGATTCATTACTTGCTCAACAAATCAGCGCTTCTCAGGAAGAATTTGTTCCTCCATGCTTGAAGTGCATTGAACATGAATCTGCTAATTCTTCACCTGAATGTTCAAATGCCGCTAATGTTTCAAATTCTTCACATGCCTCTGCTATCACTAATTCCTCATCTGAGGACATTGCTAGTATCACTGACGATGCAGGGCTGAAGGAATTGTACATGACAGGCATGTACAAAAGCCTCAAAGGGCATCAGGCTCTTTGTGATGTGCTTAAAAAGCAGATCCTCAACAGGAACCCTAGAAAAGAGGGTATCGTCTTTGAGAGGAAACTCAATGCTGATGGTACATATTGGAAGCCTGAGCAGTACCCCAAAACTACATGGGTTGCTGCAAAGGGACCTCCACTTGATCCATCTAACTTATCTGGATTTGCATGTGAAACTCTTCATTCTGATGATGAGTCAATTGACTCCAACTATAAACTGTTCAAAAATCAGAATGGTGAAGTATTTGCTAGATATGTTGGCACTAACTGCAGGAACGGCTCCCCTATGAAGAAAATCTGGGTTCCCAAAAGATGCCTTGAAAATCTTCAGGTGAATGTCATCATGACGCCACCTATGAAGAATAGGAACCCCAGATCAAATTCTTCATATGGACCAAATTCTTCATATGGATTTAAGTCCTCATACGGACCAAATTCCTCATATGGATCAAAGTCCTCATATGAACATCATCGTGCTAACCCGTCTGTTTCACAGAGAAGATCTAAGGATTATGGATATATGCATTATTCTTCAAATCATTATGTCCATAAGTCCTCGAAGAATTTCTCTGCATACTCTTATGCTTACTCTAACCCCTCTTATGTGAAACGAAATGGACTGGCTTCTATGCCATCCTTCTCGTATGGAGCTCGCAGAATGATGAACTCTTTGCCACCCCTTTAGATGTGGGTGGTGAAGAAAAAGAACTAATCTCTTCTGCAGGGTTAGGTCTCCAGACGCACGTAATCGTCTAAAGAATTTGCTGGAGACCTGAGCATGCCTTATAGGACGCAGGCTAAGCATGAAGAAATGAACTTTCATTTCTCACGTCCTCATATTGATTTATCAGTTCTTTTACTTGATGAAATTGATCTGATGAATTGATGTCATATTCTTCACTTATGAAGTATATGAGTTTGTAAACTGCACTAATTCGTCTGCAGGATGATCAACCCAAAGCCACTGAGTGGGTCCTCGATAGTGGATGTACAAACCACATGACTGGTGAAAAGAATCTATTGATGGATGCTCCATTATCTGTGTCGCATCTGAAGCATATCATCTTTGCTGACAAAGGCAAAAGTCAAGTATTGGGTCTAGGTAAGGTTGCGATTACAAAAGGTCGACACATGGACAAAGTCATGCTTGTTGAGTCCTTAGGATACAACCTTATGTCTGTCTCAATGCTTTGTGATCTTGATATGGTTGTTGTCTTTGGCAAGTACCATTGTGTTGTGGTTATGGAAGCTGACAATTCCAAAGTCTTCGAAGGCTTTAGGAGAGGAGACCTGTATATTGTTGATTTCTCTACAGGACCACAACCAACCGTGTGCTTACTTGCAAAAGCTTCAGAAGGCTGGCTCTGGCATCGACGACTTGGTCATGCAGGCATGAGGAATTTGCACACGCTTGCGAAGAAGAAGCATGTCATTGGCATCGAGAATGTCAAATTCCTCAAGGATCACCTATGCGGAGCCTGTGAAGCTGGGAAGATGACGAAGGCCAAGCATCCAGCAAAGACTATCATGACCACCACTCGCCCATTTGAATTGCTTCACATGGATCTCTTTGGTCCTAATCATTATTCTGCTATTTCAAATGAAGCATCTCAATATGGCTTTGTTACTGTTGATGATTATTCTCGCTACACATGGGTACACCTTGTTACTTACAAACATGAAGTGCAGGAAGTCTTCAAACAATTTTCCTCGAGGGCTTCAACCAACTTTGGTGTGAAGATCAAGCACATCAGAAGTGACAATGGCACTGAGTTCAAGAATTCTGGTCTCGATGACTATCTTGATGAACTTGGTATTACTCATGAGTTATCTGCTCCTTACACTCCTCAGCAGAATGGCGTCGTGGAGCGCAAGAACAAGACTCTTGCTGAGATGGCTCGCACTATGCTTGATGAATACAAAACACCTCGTCGTTTCTGGACTGAGGCAACTGATACTGCGTGCCACATCATCAACAGAGTATATCTTCACAAATTCTTCAAAAAGACTGGCTATGAACTCCTCACTGATAAGAAACCCAATGTAAGTTATTTCAAAGTGTTCGGTGCTAAATGTTGGATTAGAGATCCTCATCACAACTCAAAATTTGCACCGAAAGCACATGAAGGTTTTATGCTTGGTTACAGAAAGGACTCGCACACCTACAGAGTCTTCAACAACGTTCTTCACAAAGTTGTTGAAACTGTAGATGTGCGGTTCGATGAAACTAATGGCTCGCAAAGAGAGCACCTACCTACTGTGATAGATGAACCAGCACCTAAGGAAACTATCAAGTTCAAGGCTACTGAGGATGTCATTCCTACTGAAGAATCTGCTGAAGAATTCATTCCAGAACATGAAGAACGTCGGGCTAATGCACCTGAAGAAAATGCTGAAGAAAATGGTGCTGAAGAAAACGTTGATCAAATTCTTCAACGACAACCAGCTCATCCTCGCATTGCAAAAGAAGTGCAAGTTGAAAAGATCATCAATGACATCAAAGCGCCAGGTCCTCTCACACGCTCAAAAGCTTCACATCTGTCTAACTATTGTGGGCACTATGCTTTTGTCTCTATTACAGAGCCCACTAAGGTAGATGAAGCATTTTTGGAGCCTGAGTGGATTCAGGCCATGCAGGAAGAATTACATCATTTCGAGCTCAACAATGTTTGGGAACTGGTCAAACGTCCAGATCCTCGCAAGCACAATATCATCGGCACAAAGTGGATCTACTGCAACAAGCAAGATAAAAATGGCCTTATGGTGAGGAATAAGGCACGACTTGTAGCTCAAGGCTACACACAGGTTGAAGGAATTGATTTTGATGAAACTTTTGCACCTGTTGCTAGACTTGAGGCTATTCGCATATTACTTGCTTATGCTAACCATCATGATATCACTTTATATCAAATGGATGTGAAAAGTGCATTCCTCAATGGTAAGCTTGAGGAAGAAGTATATGTTGCTCAACCCCCAGGTTTTGAAGATCCAAAGAATCCTGACAAAGTCTTCAGACTCAACAAGGCCCTCTATGGCCTCAAGCAGGCCCCACGGGCTTGGTATGATACCTTGAAGGAACTCCTCATGAAGAAAGGCTTCAAACCCGGGTCACTCGACCCTACTCTTTTCACTAAATCTTATGATGGTGAATTGTTTGTGTGCCAAATATATGTTGATGATATTATCTTTGGCTGTACTGACCAACGTTATAGTGATGAATTTGCCTATATGATGAGTGAAGAATATCAAATGTCTAGGATGGGAGAGTTGAAATTCTTCTTAGGTCTTCAAATTCATCAACAACGCAATGGCATATTCATATCTCAGGAGAAATACCTCAAGGATGTACTGAGGAAATTCGGCATCCAAGATTGCAAAGGCGTCAAAATTCCTATGCCCACAAATGGCCAACTGTGCACTGATGAAAATGGTATTGACTTCGATCATAAGGTATACCGCTCCATGATAGGTTCCTTATTGTACTTATGTGCATCTAGGCCAGATATAATGCTTAGTGTTTGCATGTGTGCCCGATTTCAAGCTACACCGAAGGAATCACACCATAAGGCTGTGAAGCATATTCTTCGATATCTAGCTCACACACCAACACTTGGATTATGGTACCCCAAGGGCTCGGCTTTTGATCTTGTTGGATATTCTGACTCTGACTATGCTGGTGATCGTGTGGATCGCAAGTCAACATCGGTACATGTCATTTCCTCGAACGATCTTTGGTCTGTTGGTCCTCGAAGAGACAGAACTGCGTATCACTATCTACTGCTGAAGCTGAGTACATTGCCACTGGTTCTTGCTGTGCCCAATTGCTATGGATGAAGCAAACTCTCAAGGACTACAGCATCAACATGAAGAATGTGCCTCTCTTCTGTGACAATGAGAGTGCCATCAAGATTGTTCACAACCCAATTCAGCACTCGAAGACAAAGCACATTCAGATTCGTCATCATTTTCTTTGTGATCATGTGTTGAAGGGCGACATTTCTATTGAGCATGTGAAGTCTGAAGAACAGCTAGCCGATATCTTCACAAAGCCCTTGGATGAGAAGAGATTTAGCAAGTTGGGGTGTGAGCTAAATATCCTAGAATCTTCGAATGTTCTTTGAAAAGGACACTCATCCTAACACTTATGCAAAATTGATGACTTAGATGTGCAACACATGAAGAAAAAATTTTCTTCAATCAATGAAGAATAACACTCTTAGTGTGAAGAAATTAATGAAGAGTTTGATTCTCAGAACCCTATGATAATTGTACGCGGTGTCTGAAATCATCATTCTTATATGGTGGGTCACGCCACCACCAAAAGTTGAAATTCCTCAAATTATTCATATTCTTCAACTTTGCATAGTCTTCACTGGTTCCGTCGTTTTTCTTCATTGGCTATATATATATATATGAGTTTTTGTCCTCTACAGCATTCACTTATTGTTATTTCTTCAAGTTGGTTTTCTGCTAAGTGAATGTGATCGGACCCTTCCCCTCTATGCTATACTCAACCCAATCTGTTCACAAATTCTTCATGTGCGTTCTATTTGAAACTCGTTCAAAATCTCCACTATGTCCTTGTCAGCTGAAGAAATTACGAACGGAACTTTAAAACCTATCTTATCGAAATTTTCGGCTTTGCCGCTCAAACCGTTCCGCATCCCACGATACACTTATCCACTCACCCACGATCTAACACGATCTCCACCTCTCACTACGTGGGTGACACATGTCATGCGAATGAGAAGGGTCAGGGGCACGTTCGTCCAATTTCTTCGGGCGAGCAGTTTTTCACCGTGGCTATAAATACCCCTCCTTCCCTTCCTCACTTCTTTTACTCCGCTCGACCTCTCTCTCCAGCTCGAGCTTCTCAAACCCTAGCACCGCCGCTACTTCATCGCCGCCGGTGAGGAAGAGCTTCATTGCCTCGACCTCGTCGCTGACGTACTCGCGCCGACTGCGGAAATCTTCACTCCGCCGCCATCATAGCCGTCTTCCTCCGTCGAGTTAGGGCGTGGAAGATCTGCACGGATGAACTTCACATCTCCTCACTCCAGTCCATCGTGTTCTTCGTCCAGGGTAATTAAAAATTACTTTTACTGCCCTCGTTGATTCGAATGATTATCTACAAAATCTTCAAAAGTGTTTTTCTTCATATCTTCACACACTGAACACCTCCCAAGTCATCTGTTCTTGATTCGTTTCCCTAAGAATCATTTTTCTTCAAGATTCCTCAATTGTGTGGATCTTCGATCTATACAACTCTGGAACCTAAGACAAAGAACACTTAGTGAAAATCTTCAAGACTCATCTGGTCAAATTCCTCAAACTTGTTCTTTTTGAAAAACCTTCTGAGAACGCATATGACCTCTCCAAATTCCTCGCAACTATACTTTGTTCACAAGTACACATGTCAGCTGCTGAATCACTAGGTTCTCATCAACTTAACTCAATTGCAGCGTTCCTCGAAGAAAAGTTGCATACTTCTTCAGAGAATTCGATTGTTCAAATTCCTCAACTGAAGAAAATGGCTGATGGTAAAAGGCCACAGAAAGGAGGAAAGAGGCCTGAGGTAAATACAGCGTTTGAGATCCCTGATGACATATATGCTGGGTACTGCACACCTACTGAGGAAACTAAGAATGAGCACAAAGTGCGCAAACAGAGGATAGAGAGGAGATGGGCAAGAGAATGGAGGGAGTACAGATATGTCACTCCTAAGTACATGAAGAAATTCGCACTCAATCCTCCATGCCCAAGAGCTCCATTGGCACCTGGCCAAATAGCAGATCCCACCAGCCTCAAGCGCGGTGAGGACTATCCTGATGAATGGGCCAAGCGCCAAGCCAAGTTGGCTAAGCAAGCCAGAGAAGCAGTGAGGAAATTCAATGAAGACTCTGCTGCCTCTGCTGAGGCCTCTTCTATCAAGCCAAAGAAGGCTATGTCTAAGAAGCTTGCGTGCAGGCTATGTTCCTCAGCAATGCCCTCACGGCCAGAATCATCAATGCCCTCACGGCCAATTCCTCATGTTGCTCCTGTTCCTCCAAAGTCCTCAGCTCCTCCGCCAAAGCCCTCAGTTGTTCCAACTAAATCCTCGGCACCTGTGCATCTCGCCTCATGCCAAAGGACTGCCGGCATCTCTATTGCCTCAGGTGTCTCAGCTAGTTCCTCAGCTGCACCAAGTTCCTCAGCTGGCCCCTCACTGCTGAAGACAAAGGCCACTGCTGGACGAGGTCCTCGCCCAAGTCCTTAAAAGAAGCAAGTCGCTTTCCAAGTGCTGTCTGATGAAGACGAAGCTGATGATGATGAACTTGCAGAAATCATCGGAGACAGGCAAGTCAGGGCCGCTAGAGCCAAGGGATCAGAGGTGCCACTGCTTTTGGATCCCAAGCTGATCCTCGACTACATTGATGATTGGCACAAGGACCCCAACACTCCCTTGCCTGACTTCAAGCTGACCCCTGGCCAGAGTCACATGCTGACCCACTTCATTCAAGAAGAAAAGTGGAAATTTGAGAAGGCCAGGCAGATCAAGAAAGCACAGTACAAGAAAGAGCGCTATCTGAAGAAAAACATTGTCTCTATGACAATTGAAGAACTTGTCACTATTCAGACTGAGATTAAGAAACTCAGTGATGACTTTGACGCATATCGCGCTGATTGGCTTGGAGCCAAGGTTCGTTTTGTGAAACTTGCGGATAACTTCACTTCCAATGTTGCAGCCCCAACGCAACAGGAAATTCCTCAGGCTGAAGCATCTGCTCAGCCTACTGAAGAAAATGCCAGCACCACTGATGACAATCAGGCTGCTGAAGATAATGTGAGTTCCAGGGCTGATGACTACATTCCAGCCGCTGAAGAAATTGCCAGGGCACCCACTAGTGGTGTGCCTGAAGAAACTGAAGAACTCAGGGCAACTGCATTAGTTGTGCCTGAAGAAAATCAACCAGATTCCTCAGCTGCTCCTGCACCAACTTCAACTCCAATCCTTCCATCTGCATCAGATGTAAAGAAGACCAAGGCTGCAGAGCGTGCCGCAGTGAAGAAAAGGAAAGCATCAGCTGCTTCAGATTTTTCAGCTCCGAAGAAAATGAAGCCTATGACAAGTTCATTTGCAAATCCGATCGATGCTGTTCCCATCTCAACCAGGCCATCAAAGGACCTTATTCCTTTTGATGAAGAATATGTGATCCCCAGCGGATCTGATGAAGAAACTCCTTCTGCTACTTCGTCTGAACTGTTGGATGAAGAAATTGAAGTGGATGTGATCCCTTCAACACCTATCATCTCCTCACCTATGCCTTAGTTCACAGCTGAAGAGGCTGGCGTTGAAGAAACGGAAGATGAAGATGTGGACATTGGCTGATCCACACCCGTAATCAGTGATGAATTCTGGGAAGGTCAGCATCCGAACTCTCCAATGTTCACCCCTCTACAGCAAATTCCTCAGTCCCCCACACAAACTATTCACATGGGCTCTGAAGAAACTCATCTCACTACATCTGTCCATGAGGAAATTCCAGCCACTAGCACTGAAGAAACTGCTGCTACTGAACAACCAACGACACAGACTGCCCCTGAGGAGGAACCAGAAATTCCTCAGCTTGAAGAACCTACGATTGAGATTCCTGAGGTCGTGATGCAACTCACTGACACTCCTCTGCCGAAGCCAAAGGATCCATTATCACGCAAGCAAAAGTTCAAGGTTGATGATTTCTTTGGTGAGCACGTATTCTTCGAAGATTACAACCCATATGACTCTGCTCACATTAGGAAGAGGCGTTTCTGGACTGCTAGTCAAGCCAATTTCTATTCCTCAGTGTTGTTCAACAAGGAGAAGATCTTCTACCATGAGCATATTCCTCACGTGGATATGGAATCTCTGTCGTGCTTCGCACCAGTCCTCAGTGTTCTTCACGACGCTGGACTGCTAAACTTTTGCTCTGACATCTGCGATTGGAATGAAGAACTGATTCTTCAATTCTATGCAACGCTGCACATCACCGGAGATGCTGAAGATGTGAATTCATGGGTGCTGGACTGGATGTCTGAAAACACTCACTACACTGCACCAGCCTCTGAATTGCTTCATGCTCTACCACTCAGTCCTCCCCTTGAAGAAGCTCGCTGCATCTACAGTGAACCTGAGCTCACACATCATTACATGCAGGTGCTGATGAAACCTTTGAAGCCAGGTCAAGCACCAAGAACCAAATTCGTCATGAAGGAATTGATGTACGTACCCAGAACTGTCTATCGTATTCTTACGAGGACAATCAGTCCCATCATAGGCCACGACTCATCTGATGAGGAAATTGTTGGCATCATGAAGAATCTGGTATTCAACATTGTTCATGGCATTCCTGTCAATTATCATGATTTCTTCATGAGGACTATGGCCAATGTTGCACTGTCTCCGTTTGAGCTGGAGCCTTATGCACCTTGGATTATGAGATTCCTCAGGACAAGGTCTTCACTCAACTACCAAGCTGATTTCCAGAATCACCTCAGCTACTTGCCCCCAATTGAAGTCCTCAAGCAGACATATTCCTCAGTTGATGGAAAGGGCAAGGCACCAGCTGTAATAGATGAAGGTATTCATCCATTGGATGGTCAGTTTCGCAAAGCTGCATCTTATTCCACTAATGATGACTCTGCCACACATGACTTTGCCAATGCACCCAAGTCCACTCCTCAAGCCACTGCTCCATGCGTGATGACTGACCGTGAACTTCTACTTAGTCTTCACCAGAAGGTGGATCGAAATCACAAATGGGTTAAGCGTCAGTTTGGTTCACTTCTTCACAACATGACTGCCACACACAATGTAGTGAAGAAAAACCACTACTACCTCCATCAAGTCTTCGATCGCACCTGGGCAATCCTGTCACATCTGTATGGTGAAGAAAATCTGAAGAACATGGGTCTCAAAGAAGATTTTGACTGGTCTGCACCTCCACCGAAGAAATTCAAGAAGGTCCAGGTTCCTTCTCTGGTGGCCAGCTCATATTCTTCATCGCGCGACACTGATGAACATGAAGATTTGGACGACACTGCGTCAGGCCCTACATCAACAAACGACCCCAACAACGCTGGCGCTCCTTCTTCAACATGATTATCTTTAGGGGCGTTAGTCCTCATTTTCGATCCTTTTGGTCATTTGATGACAAAGGGGGAGAAATATGAGTTAGTCTTCAAGCGGGTCTACTATATGGGCGTTTTTTTGCTAAGTTACAACTCTCGCTCTTCTGAAACTTTATTGGATCGAGTTGTAATCTTAAACCTGATGGTGCTCTGATACTTTTGATGCACTGTGCTCTGATACTTTTGATGCACTTTTCTGCATGCTTATTCCTCGTTAATATTATTGCACGCATGCTGAATTTCATCAGGCACCATATTTCATCATGCATTTCAAATTCTTCATATTATATGTTAAATGCATGTATGAATTACAAGATATAGGGGGAGATCTCCATGATTCAACTCTTGAAGTGTGCATTGCTTCAAAAGCAAATTCCTCACTATGCACATCTTCAGGGGGAGTTCTTCTATACCTTGCAATCAAATTCCTCAATATCAATAGTTACACTTCATATGTTTATCCCCGTTGAAAACTTAACCTATATTGTCATCAATAACCAAAAAGGGGGAGATTGTAAGTGCATCTAGTGCCCCTTAGTGATTTTGGTGTATTGAAGACTTATAGGTTAAGGGACTAATGCGTTTGTGAGTGTACACAGGTCTATAAGTCTATGAGGAGTTTGATATTTACAGGAAAAGTCGACCCCTAAAAATGAATATCTTCGACTGAAGATTTTGGTATTTCTGAAGACTTTCATGAAGACTTTGAAAGTGAAGAAATTGGTGTGTCCGTGAAGACTTGATGTTCATGCGAGGAATATGAAGCTTGAAGACTTTCATTTTCATAGTTTTGTTTTTCTCTTTCTTGAGTCATAGGAAACACCGTACTGTTAAAGGGGGTCGAGGAAATACTAAGGAAAATTTTCCATGTGATGCTCAACTCAAAATCCTAAACCTACCAATACCTTCGAGTGAAGCCATTGGAGATCTCATACAATTCAGTTAATTTCTTCAGTGACAGAGACGAAGTTCTTCTGGTCTCTGAGGAATTTGTCCTAACTGAGGAGTTAGGAATTCGCCAGTGCAGATTGCCTATATAGTGAGGAACATGATATCCCTGAGGATTTTACTACTCAAAATTCCGACCATTGTTGTGCTATGCGCCAGCTATCCCAAAATATCTATCCACCTAACGGTCATATCATTGAAGGGCATTTATGTCTTATCATGTCGGGCTGCTCCCTAGGCTATAAATAGCCGCCCCCTACAACCACTAGCTGGTTGGCTGCTCCGAGAGAAACTGACACTTGTCATTTGAGAGCAACCCATCCTCTGAGGACTTTGAGCGAAAATCATCAAGTGAGGAAAAACCAAAAACCCAAACACCTACAAACCCCAAGTGATTGAGCATCACTGAAGAGATTGATCCTGCGTGGATCCGATGCTTGTTACCTTTGAAGACTGTGCTTCTTCCAGACGGTTAGGCATCATGGTATAGCGCATCCAAGAGGAATTGTGGATCACCGAGTGACCAAGTTTGTGAAGGTTTGGAAGTCGCCTGAAGACTTACCACGAGTGATTGGACGAGGTCTGTGTGACCTTAGTTCAAGGAGAATACGGTGAGGACTGGGTGTCTTGAGCTGCGTGTTCAGGACTGGGTGTCCGAGACTGTGTGTCCTCGAGTTTAAATACTCAACCGCTCCAACCAGACATACAACTGAGACAGCAGTTGGAACTGGTCTACCAAATCATTGTCTTCACCAAGCTTACTGGTTCTATTTCCTCAACTCTTTCATTTCCTCATAACTGTGTTGTGTGTTTGTTCATATCTGTGTTTGAAAACTTTGACTGAAGACTTTGTCAATTTCCTCAGCTCAATTTCTTCAGTCTGTTTGTCTTCATCATGTGTTATCCTGTGATTACGCTTCCTGTACTCTGTGCATGTCTTCATTTTATCATGATGACTATGCTTGTATTCTATTATGTTTACTTTTGAGTACTTATTTCGCTGCTAGTAGTTCTTCGCTAAGGAATTTCCTCACCGGCAAATTCCTCAGTGAAGAATTTCACAAAAATCGCCTATTCACCCCCTCTCTAGTCGATATAATGCACTTTCACTTTGTAAGGTACTTGGGACTTAAAGTATGTCTTTAGAGTCATAAAAATTTGATTTGGCAAACATTAGCCCCCAAGTGTCAAGTGGTTTTTTGTAAAGTACTTGAGACTTGAATCTTGATTTTTGAACTTGAAGCAAAATCTTGACTCATATGAATGTTTTGCAGAATGCCTTATCTGAATTGAACTTGCAATTGACTGATGCGAAGACCCGGCTAGCGAGTCAGGAGGCAAAAATCAAATATGCTAACTCCAAACTTGTCGTGGAATTGTCACGACAGATGTCCTAGGGTGAGGACTTAGTGATGAGGCCAGCGCATCTTTTTGGTAGCTTGAGAGGGGTTGAGCGGAATCGAGAAACGCAACACAAGACAGGGATTTAGACAGCTTCGGGCCCCGGGAAACATCATCCGGTAACAACCCTACATGTTGTTTGAGACTAGGTCTCATTATCATCACGAGGGAATCACCGTAAACCAGCTCTCCTCTTTGTGTCTAGCCCTAAGATTGTTTCTTCTTGCTTGTAGCTTCTCCCTCTTTGGGGAGCCCTACCCCTCCTTATATATGTTGAAGAGGCGGGTTACATGTAGAGTCCAACTCGGACTTAAGACTTAACTATTCTAACTTATCTTCATGGGCTTCTTAACATCTTGAGCTTCATAATGTCTTGGGGTTCATAACCCCTGGCAACCCAGTTATCACTGTTTGCTGGTTTAACATTGTCTGCCGGTTTAACATTGTCTGACTTAACTCCTGCCGGTTTACCACCTGCTAGTTTACCGTCTGTCATAGCCATCTGTCTTAACTATCTGTCTTATCTCTCCGCCGGTTTACCATCCGCCGGTTTACCAAGTACCAGCCGGTTTACAACTCCAGCTGGGTCATACCGCGGGGTATACCCCTGACATTAGCCCCCAATTTAATTTGGATTTATCCATGTTAATCTGATCTTGATTATCCTTAAGTCCTTGTCACTTCCTTCTATAAAATCCGAGTCAATAGACCAGCTTCATAATCAATTTGCTGACATCGGTTTGTCATAGAGACATATTGTGAAAAACAACTCCTTTGACTTCAGCTCCCAATGCTTAACAAAAATATTGGCCTTTGAAATACTCATTTGATCTTCAGCCGGTTTAAGAATGTAGAACTTGCCGGTTTGAGAATGTAAAACTGTCGGCGTTCTGGGAACGGGGGTCCCCAGACTTGCCTGCGTGCGGCCTGCGGCGTGGCTCAAAAGGGGGCCCAACACGGCCCATCTTCATCAACACAGACCTAAGACCCTCGCGAGGGGCCAAGCCTCGCGGGGCGGACGACACGGAGCTTCCTCAGGCACGGGCTCATCAGGCTGGCTCGCGAGGAGGCGGAGAAATCAAGGCGGGGTACCTCATGAGGTGCCCGTGACGCAAGCCATGACGACCAAAGGCGCCAGGCGGGCGCCAGCCGCGCAGTGTCCTCCTTTCCTCTTTGGTGCAAAGGGAGCAAGCGCAGGCGAGAGCATCAAGCAAAGGCACCCGTTTCGGTGCAACGAGACCACTACCAGTCCAACGGCAGGAAGGAAGTCATTGTGGAGCCCAAGCCAGCATCACCACCAGAGCCTTTGGCAGGCGAGGACCAACTTTAGTCAGGATAAGTGTACCAGATGTTCCCCTTCAAAATGGCCAATTGTTGGCGCCCTTCCCGCTCAATATTTGGGAAGAGGCCTAGGGCCTTTGCCTATAAATAGGACTAGCCACCCACAGGGTAGGGGGGAATCGAAATCGAAATCGAAGAGAGAATCGAGAAGAGAGAGAGAGAAGGGTGACTGAACTCCTCCTAGCAGTTCATCCCCTCAGCCAAGAACAGACCCTCGCGAGGCTGTTCTTCCTTTTATTGCTCATCATCATCAGCCCAAGAGGCAATCCACCACACCACACACTGGAGTAGGGTATTACACAACAACGGTGGCCCGAACCAATATAAACCCTGTGTCTCTTGTGCTGTTCTTTCCATAGCTTAGATCTTAGCGAGGCGGAGGGGTGCAGGTAGGTAGAAGGCGAAATCTCCGCGCTCACCCCAGTGTTCGAACCTCAAGGGTCTGCCGGAACCCGAAATCCGACATTTGGCGTGCCAGGTAGGGGTGCGCCGGAATTCGTCTTCCACCACCCCATTCTCCTCCGAGCATCGCGTCCATGTCTGACGCTCGTCGGGCCCGCGCCAAGCGCCGGGCCGCTCTCGCTCCCCGCATCGCCTAGACAGCTCCTGTCGGCGGGCGTCCTCGCCGTTCCCCGTCACCTGCCGTGAACGCCGCCACCAGCCCGGCAGGGGACGAGCAGCAAGCTCGTCTCAGCATCCGTCCGTGCGGCAAGACGGCCGCACCGCTACTCCCTCGCTCATCCCAGCTGGTTCTTCGTCCCGCGCGCTCCGCGCACCCATGGAGGCTCGAGCTGCGCTCATCGCGGCAAACGAGCTCCTGCGCTACCGTCCCGTCGACGACGTCTATGAAGAATGGCTCGACCGCGTCGCCGAGCTCGTCCGCGCTGCAGGGGGCTCTCCTGCGCCGTCCGTTCCGCTGCACCGCACCCTGCCCCTCGTGGGTGACGAAGCTCCGGCGGCGCCCCAACCGCCTCCTCCTCAAGAAGGCGTCATGGCTCCAAGGCGCGTGGCCCCTGGGTGGAACCCGCTCCGTCAGGTGCCAGCGCGGCAAGAGTAGAGCTGCCAAGAAGTCCCTCGCCCGCAAGAAGCTGCCCGGGCGCTCCCGGCTCCAGCACGTCGCGACCATGCTTCTGCTCCCGCACGTCAAGACCCCGCGCTGCTCCCAGCTACAGCGCGTGGGGACATGCAAGACCAAGCTCTCCGTCACCCAAGGCCTCCTGTGGCCACAGCAGGCTGTCGTGCCTTCACCACCGAGCTACGCAGCGTCGCGTGGCCCGGCAAGTTCAAGCCAGACCTGCCTCCTCGTTACGACGGCACGACCGACCCTGCGGAGTTCCTCCAGCTCTATGAGATGGGCATCGAAGCTGCCAACGGAGATGAGAAGGTCATGGCGAACTGGTTTCCCATGGCGCTCAAGGACGGGGTCCGCACCTGGCTCCTGAACCTGGGTCCAGGCACGATCTCCTCCTGGGACGAGATGCGCACCCGCTTGATCGCCAACTTCCAAGGTACTCGCGACCAGCCACCCGCCGTGAGCGACATGCGCCGCATCAAGCAACAACCCGGAGAGACCCTGCAGAAGTACATCCAGCGCTTCAACAATGCACGCCTCAAGATTCCCAAGGTGACCGAGGAGGCCATCATCTCAGCCTTCTCCGACGACGTGCGCGACGTCAAGATGAAGGAGGAGCTGGTGATGCATGAAGACCTATGCACTTCCTTGGAGTTGTTCAACTTGGCAACCAAGTGTGCCAAGGCTGAAGAAGGGCGTCTCCCCCTCCTCAAGCTGCCTGCCGCGGACCCAGAAGAGAAGAAGCCCAAGGCCAAGGATGTGAAGCGCAAGGGGGCTGCCGTGCTCGCGGCAGAACCAGACACCAAGCGGGGCAGAGATCAGCCCGAATCTTCCAAGGGAAGTCGGTACTGTGTGTACCACGACCTCCACACCCACAATACCAACGAATGTCAAGAGCTCTGAGCCGTGCGAGAAGGAAGGATCGGCCGGCGCCTCGACCGCGGTGACCGGGGCTACGGTCGAGGAGGAGGAAGGAACGTAGGACGCTGGGAAGACCGCTGCCCGCGCGAAGGGTGGCGCAATCGACCTCGCGAGGACCGCTGGCAAGACCCGCCTCGCGAGGGAGACTGGAGGGATCAGCCTCGCCAGGATCGCCCGCCAGGCAACGCAGGCCTCCCTCCGCTGCCGCCGCAGCCAAGGAGAAACGAGGACCGCCATCAGGACGAGGGGCTGGGGGCTTCCAGGAGCTGCGCGCGATCGCCTGCATCCTGGGTGGGGCTCAAGCCCCAGCCTCTCAACGCATCTTCAAGCAGTTCGCCCGCGAAGTGAATGTAGTCCTCCCCAAGCTCGAAGCCACGCGCCCTCTCAGGTGGTCGGCGTGCGCCATCACGTTCAGCTTAGTAGATCAGCTCAAGTGTGCGGCCACAGCCGGAGTCCTCCCGATGCTTTGTTCCCCAATCATCAGCAACGTGGTGGTCACCAGGACCCTCATCGATGGCGGGGCAGGGCTCAACGTCCTATCCGTGCAAACATTCAACAATCTCCAAGTGCCCTACAACTAGCTTCAGCCAACCAAGCCCTTCTCCGGAGTCACCGACGGCTCCACGGTCCCGATTGGGCAGGTCCGCCTCCCTGTCACCTTCGGGGCACGCGACAACTACGGCACCGAGCTCATCGACTTCGACGTCGCTCACATCCGCCTACCGTACGACGCCATCCTTGGGTACCCAGTGCTGGCCAAGTTCATGGCCGTAACTCACCACGGCTACAACGTCCTGAAGATGCCAGGAAGTGGCGGGGTCATCACGGTGCCCTATGAAGAGAAGGACGCGGTGTGTTCCCTGGAACGAGCCTTTCAGGCCGCATCGCTGGAAGACCCGGATCGCGGAAGCGGGAGGCTTCCCGAGACCGCCCCCAAGAAGAAGAAGACATCGTCCGGCCCGGCCCCTCAAGAGGCAGGCCCCTCAGGGCCCGCGCCTGCCCAGGGGGAACCTCCTTCCATCACATAGAAAAGCGCGCCCGGCGCCCTCCTCAGGCAGGGCTCGGGGGCTCTCCCCTGGAGGGCCACCGACCTGGCTAAGGTCACGAGGGAGGCGCTTGGGCACCACATGGAGGCGTGTTTCGAAGCATGTTTCCCTCAAGAAGGAGTAAGGCAAGGAGGGCCAGACCCTCAGGAGTTCGTCAGCAAGGCCATTCAGGAGCTACATGAGTCAAGAGTCATGAGAGGCGGCCGCCGCCTACCAGCTGTGGCTCCCCATCCAGGTGAGGATGGTGGGCTGCGCGTCTGCATCGACATACCAGGGCTCAATCGAGTCGCCTCTCTGGAGCGCCTCTGGCCCTCGCGAGTGGGGCGTTGTGAAGGTCCACCCCACAACTACGTTCGCATGCCTTACGGCTTGCCGAACGCGGCTGCCACGTACCAGCGCCTCATGAGGGGCATCATGGAGGCTTAAGAGGCCAGGCGTTCCGTAGCCCTGGCGGAGATGGAGATGGTCTGCGAGGAGCCACCAGCGCCTCCGGAGCCTCCCAAGGCCCCTTGGCCTGGGGGCTCGTGAGGATCGGCTTCCGCAGCCCACCGAGTCTGCTACACCAACACTCCTTCGTCCTCAACATCATCAGGTGACATCTTTCAAGTTTCATTTCCAGCTGGGAGCGTCCCCAGGGCTGCATTATTCCCAGGCCGCGTGGGTCCGTCCCTGCGGCATGTATCCCCTTTTATTTCATGTTGTTAGCTTACTTTGTTGGGGGCGCCCCTCGGGCTGCATCATCCCCAAGTCGCTCGGGCCAGACCCAGCGGCATGTATCCCTTTTGCGTTTATTTCCAGCTATGCGTTCGACCCACCATGCTTGATTATTTGATGCCTGTCCACGGCACCTCTTCTTCTCCATGCCGACCACTTGCACGTTAAAGGGGGGTACCTGAGCATCGCGACTCAGGGCTCTTACTGGCTCTCCAGCCCTCACCCTCTGGCCTTGTCCACGGCATCGCGACCTGGCATACCAGCGACGGCTGAGACCAGCTCGAGGGCCGGGACCCGAGGACGTAGAGTGCCGGCATCTAACCAAATTTGCAGGGACACATCACAAGATAAGGCCCAGTGCCAGGCGCAACCCGCCTAGAGGTAGGGCCCCGTGAGTCCCGCGCTGGCTCACGGGTGCCCAGATACACCTCGCCAGGCCCTACCGTGCCAGCCACGTGTCAGGGCGGGGCTGTACATGCCCCGGGGGCTCCTCCCGAAGGGGAGCCCGCTCCCACGTACCAGTGGAAGCACCATGCTCCGCGCTAGCTAACGACACTGCCGAGGAGCGGCTATGCCCGTACACATACGGAAGCGCTATGCTCCGCGCTGGTGATAAACAACTGAGGGCGGCCCCTAGGCCGCATCAACCTCAGGGAGCCCAGAGCTCAGTGTCTAGCCTCATCGTAATGCCTCCCCTCGGGAGTGCCGCGCGAGGGGGCTGGGCACGGGGGCTGCGCCTGGGTCACGCCTAGATGCACGCCACCCAGCCAGGCCCCCTCGGGCCTGGTTCGTCGCGTGTCTCTCCCCGAGCGGAGCCAAGGTACGAAGGCTGTTTGAGCGTCAAGGGGGACTCCTGAGCATCGTGACTCAGGAGCCTAACTGGTCACATAGCCCCTCACTCCTTAGTTCCGAAAGGCTAACGGCGGTTGAGGTATGCGCGCGGCCGGGCTCTGCAGACGTAGAACGGTAGACCCACCCACATCACACCTCCCTACTTGCTGTTCGTGTGCCAAGGGGGACTCCTGAGCATCACGACTCAGGAGCCTAACTTGTCACGTAGCCCCTCACTCCTTGGTCCCGTCCTGGTTTCCGGTCGGGCTAACGGCGGCTGAGGTATGCGTGGGGCCGGGCTCTGCCGGCGTAGAACATAAGCATGTAGGAAGGAAAAGCGTAAATTTCAAGGAATTCAAAAGCAAATATTACAGTCCACACTGTTATCTCAATGCCAAACGCAAGTTTAAACGCCTCCCCGAGGCATGATACATGTGCAGGAATTAAAGGCAGGGTAGGAGCCACAACGGAGTCACTTGTCGGCGGTGGAGCAGTGTAACACCCTCGATGCGGCTATAGCTCCCACGTGTCGAGGCACGACTTAGAGACATAACCGCATTGAAAGCAATGTTGCAAGTTAGGCAATCTTCACAACATCCCATGTAATATAGATTATAAAAGGGGAGAAACATAGTTGGCTTACACTGGCCACGTCAATCAAAGTACATAAATAGCATTACACCAATCAAACACTCATGGCCCGACTACGGCGCGAAAATAAAAGATAAACCCAACATGCGACACGGTCCAGATCACCCCAACTGGGCACCACTACTGATCATCAGGGAAAGACACGTAGTATCGGCGTGAGTCCTCGTCGAACTCCCACTTGAACTCAAGCGCGTCATATGGAGCGGAATCATCAAGCCCTGCATCTGGTTTGGAAGTAATCTGTGAGCCACAGGGACTCAGCAATCTCGCACCCTCGCGATCAAGACTATTTAAGCTTATAGGTAAGGCAGGGTAAATATATGGAGTTGCAGCAAGCGACTAGCATATATGGTGGCTATCCTGTTCGCAAAAGAGAGCGAGAAGAGGAGGCAAAGTGCGAACGAGTAACTAGAAAGCATCCTGCGGCAAGCATTACTCCAACACCGTGTTCACTTCCCGGACTCCACCGAGAAGAGACCATCACGGCAACTCACACTGTTGATTCATTTTAATTAAGTTAAGGTTCAAGTTATCTACAACCGGACATTAACAAATTCCCATCTTCCCATAACTGCGGGCACGGCTTTTAAAAGTTCAAATCCCTGTAGGGGAGTCCCAACTTAGCCCATGACAAGCTCTCACGGTCAACGAAGGAATAGACCTTCTCCCGAGACATTCCGATCAGACTCGGTATCCCAGTTCTACAAGACACTTCGACAAGTTAAAACAAATCCAGCAACACCGCCCGA
This sequence comes from Triticum urartu, assembly GCF_056163025.1. Taxonomy (NCBI): domain Eukaryota; kingdom Viridiplantae; phylum Streptophyta; class Magnoliopsida; order Poales; family Poaceae; genus Triticum; species Triticum urartu. The sequence goes on from NC_141877.1 coordinate 392,218,099, forward strand.
ATGTGCCGACAAATCCCGATAGGAGCTGCACATATCTCTTTCTCAGGGCACACTCAGATTTTCTTAGGTACGGGTAGGCCAGCCCAGAGTTGCCCCTGGTGGCCACCGGCAGCTGACAGGGGGACCAACACTCAGAGGAGCACTGGCCCGGGGGGGTTAAATAAGATGACCCTCGGGCTCCGGAAACCCAAGGGAAAAGGAGGCTAGGTGGAAAATGGTAAAACCAAGGTTGGGCATTGCTGGAAAAGCTTTAATCAAGGCGAACTATCAAGGGGTTTCCATTATAACCCAACCGCGTAAGGAACGCAAAATCCGGGAACATAACACCGATATGACGGAAACTAGGGCGGCAAGAGTGGAACAAAACACTAGGCGAGAGGCCGAGCCTTCCACCCTTTACCAAGTATATAGATGCATTTAAGATAACAAGGCAATATAATGATATCCCAACAAGTAAATAATGTTCCAACAAGGAACGGTCTCCAATCTTCACCTGCAACTAGCAACGCTATAAGAGGGGCTGAGCAAAGCGGTAACATAGCCAATCAACGGTTTGCTAGGACATGGTGGGTTAGAGGTTTGACATGGCAATTTGGGAGGCATGATAAGCAAGGGGTAGGCATCGTAGCATAGGCATAGCAAAAGAGCGAGCATCTAGCAAAGCAAAGATAGTAGTGATTTCGAGGGTATGATCATCTTGCCTGCAAAGTTGTCAGAGTTGACTGGATCCTCGAAAGCAAACTCAATGGGCTCCTCGTTAGCGAACTCGTCTCCCGGCTCTACCAAAACAAGACAAACAAGCAACAAGGACACAATCAACCCCGTTCAAGACCAAGCAATATGATGAAATGATGATATGCTATGCGGGATGCGATGCGGGATGCAAAATGCAAGATATGACAGGAAATGCATGAACCTGGCCTCAACTTGGAATTCTAAGTGTTCCACTGAAAAGATGAGATGAAATCGCTTGAAAATGATATAAAGATCGCCGGAATCGGAGTTACGGTTTGGGAATGGCAAGCAATTCAAATATGACCACGTTCTGTGATTAACAGCAACTAGCCATCTAAAAGCAACAAGATGAACATGCTACAACACCCAAACATGACAACAAAATACATGGAAGGGATCCATTCATGATGCTTAACAAAAGACTAGCACTGAGCTAAGGCCAATTCATCCAATAACAGGTTCAAACAAGCATGGAAAAAATGCATTTGGTAAACGGATTTCAGACTTAGTGAAATTAACGCTTGTCTGGAATTTCAGATCAGATAGCACTTTTCGGAGCATGAAAACTATATGCTACAGGACCTGAACATGGCAAAGTAAAGCATGACATGGAGCTACTCAAAGAGCTTAACAAAAGTCCCTTAGTGACCTTGAGCCAAAAGGGATCATAAAATACACTTGCAAGCATGTGAACATGGCAAAAACATAATCAGTTCTCAGACTTAGTGAAAACTGGAGCATGCTGAAACAGATATCAAGTAGGCATGTTTACGAGCTCGATACACTCACTACAGAGCATGTCATGACAAACTAAGCCTACGCCCATGAAGAATACACAAAATACAAGCTAGACATGGCAAGAACAATAACATAGCATGCACGGATCAACTGCAACAAACTCGGCAAAATCGCTAGCAAGTAGACAATCTGCCCAGATTCACGAAATGACAAAAGTAGAGCTCGATTGACTCAAGCTAGGGTGCTCCATAATTGCAAACAAAGACATGGATGGATAGAGCACTACAAGATAAACAAAACATCCTTACTGATCATCCTCAAAAGGGGCACGGATCACTAGGAAACAACATGAACATATGGCATATTGAGATGACCAGATCAAGGACTTAGTGGAAATGCTAAGTCCCTGAAATCAGCATTAACGAATGCTCCACTTTGCAAGTTTGTGCTAGTCACCACACACATCACAAAAATACATGGGTTGCACCTCTGGATAGATGGCAAAACATATAACAAAACTCATGTAGAACTCCAGGGCATATCATGCACACAATAATCATGGCAAAAATGACAAATATTTAATTGGAGCAGCAGATCTGACAATTATCTCAAATGACATTCTTCTAACAGCATTTCGGGCATCAAGATGAACTCAAATGAAAATGATGCAATGAGATGAAATGATGTGCTCTCTGAGACGAACATTTTGATATGCTATATGCCCAAAACGGAGCTACGGATGCGGAGTTACGATGCGATGAACATAGGCAGAATATTAGGGTTTTGGGGATAAAAGTCAACCGAGACGGGATCCGGATCCAGATCTGGCCGCACGGGTTATGAGGTTCGCCGGAGAGGGACTTGAAGCTCGTCGGAGTCTTGCCGCGGGGACAAGGAAGAGGCCGCCGGAGAGGGGACTGGGGCCAGTGCGGCGAGGCGGCGACCTGGCGGCGGCAGGCGGTGCGGTGAGGCGGCGCCGGATCCGGTGCGGCGAGGCCTGACCGGCGATGGCGCTCGCGGTGGCCGGCGTCGAAGGACCTGCCGGCTCGGGCGGGGATGAGCAGGCGCGGGCGGCACGGAGGCAAACGGGCTCGGGGTGGCGGTGGTTGGCGTTGTGGTCCGCGGCGGCGCCGGCCGGCGAGGGGAGCGGCGTCGGCCGCGGGGAAGAAGGGGCGCGGGGCGCGCGCGGTGGAGAGGCCCGGTCGGGCGGCGGGGAGGGCCGGCGCTGGGCCTGCGGGCCCGTGTCGGTGGCGGCGGCGAAGTGGGGCGCCCGGGCCACGTGGCGGTGCCGGGTTGGTCGGCGGAGGCGGCGGACGCGTCCGGTGGCGGCGGAGACAATTTTTTTAGGGTTTGGAAGGGGAGATCCGGAATTTTAAGGAGGGGGTCTTTATATAGAGGTAGAGGGAGCTAGGAGTGTCCAAATGAGGTGCGGTTTTCGGCCACGCGATCGTGATCGAACGCTCTAGATGATGGAGAGAGTTTTGGTGGGTTTTGGGCCAACTTGGAGGGGTGTTGGGCTGTAACACACACACGAGGCCTTTTTGGTCCCTCGGTTAACCGTTGGAGCATCAAACGAAGTCCAAATGGTACAAAACTTGACAGGCGGTCTACCGGTAGTAAACCAAGGCCGCTTGGCAAGTCTTGGTCCAATACGGAAATGTTTAATCCCCAAACACAAAAGAAAGGTAGAAATGACCACCAGAGAAGAACTGAGCGCCGGAATGCAAAACGGACAACGGGGAAAATGCTCGAATGCATGAGATGAACACGTATGCAAATGCAATGCACATGATGACATGATATGAGATGCATGACAACGACAAAAACACACGGAGACAAACACCCGAACCCGAGAAAATAAGATAACTTAACGTCGGAAACGGCAAGAGTTGGATTACATATTGGGTAAATCATATCCGGGGTGTTACAAGCAACGTGGAGTGGGTTCGCCTCATGGAGCAGCGGGGTCGGCAGCGCCTTGCTTCGGCTTGGTGCTGAAGGCCCAGAACTTCCCCAGCAGAGCCTCCGCGCGACCCTTCACGGCCTTGGCAGCGCCAGCGGCACACTCGCCGCTTACTGGCTCCAGCAGGCTGTCGAGGTCGACGCCGGGATTGCGAAGGTAGATGTGGGTGAGGACCCGCGTCAGCGCTACAGAAGACAGGACACGCGCCTCGGCCTCGGCCGTGGGGCCAAGGCCAAGGGCGACATCTTCAAGAGCGCGAACCAGGAAGGGAAGCAGCTTGGCGGGGCCGTCCTCGGCGCCAGCCAGCGGGCTCTCCAGGCCGCTGTCGTAAAGCGTCCTCAGCGAGGAGCGAGCCTTCGCCTCCATCTCCGCGAAGGCCACGCGGTCCTCGGCAAGAACCTGGGCCTTGTCGTCCAGCTCGACCTTCCTCGCCCCCAACTCCTGCTCCAGCATGCCTAGGTGGTCACGGCGCCTCCTGAGCTTGACCTCCCTCTCCTTGACGGCCGCCTCACGAGCCTTCACGCCTTCTTCCTGCTCTTGGCGAAGGTGGGCCTCTTTCGCGAGCTGGTCCCACAGGCCTTGCAGCTCGTCCTCCAGCGCCTTGCAGCGACCACGGACGTCGACCACCTCTCCCAGGGCTGCGTCATGAGCAGCCTTTGCCTCAAGGACGGCCTGCCTCTCCTCATCGCAAGCCGTCGAGGCCTGGACCAGCGCCGCCCGAATCGAAGCGTCGGAGCGAATCCATCCTGAAGCCAGCTCCAAGCGCCCGGCCACCAAGAGAGGGTCGGCGCCAAGAAGATCCTGCCGCAGCCGGTCCAGCTCAGCAGCAGCACGATCCAGAACGGCAGGAGGAGTCGGAGAGACAGCAGTCGGTGGAGTAGGAGGAGAAGGCGGTAGCGCGACCACAACATCCTGAGGCGGAGCCTGCTGCGCCCCAACGGCTGTAGTGGCGGCAGCAGGCAAAGGCACCTCGGGAGTCACTTGGGCCATGGGGACTGAGCTCGCCCCAGCCGGCTCAGCCAGGCCTCGCGAGGACGACCGGGCAGGAGAAGCCCGTGCATCGCGGTCACCTTCCTTCGCAGGCAGAGGCACTGCCACGGATGGAACCTCAGGAGCTCCCTTTGGCTTCTTTGCTGCGGGCGCCAGCCTATCCAAGAGATGCGGACGTCAAGCCTCAGCAGCAGAACAAGAAATAAAGACAAGAATCAAGCGCTTAAGGGTCGTCGCCAGTGAGCTCAAGCGGCCTCCGGCCAAATTTGAAGCCCGAAAGCCGACTGGAAGGGTCAATCTCGGGAAGCTTGGAAGCAGAAGGCGCATCTACGGTCCGCCTCGGGGCCGGGGCAGACCCGCGGGAGATCAGCCCGGTCCTGTCCTTCTTCGGGATCGGGGGCAAGCTCCCGCCGTCCTGCTCGTCATCATCCTCGTCGTCATCGCTCGGAGAGAGGCGGAGAACGCGGGACTTGCGCCGGGGGAGGGGAGCCCTCGACTCTCCGTCAGTCGCCTCGGAGTCAGGCCCTTTTTCCCGCTCCCCTCCTTCCTCCTCTTCGCTGGAGTCGTCGGAGGACACGTCCACTGATTCCCCGGGAGTTTCCATGGGCACGGGCCCGTCCCCGTTGAAGACGGGCATGGACTCCACTACCTGCTCCCACTCGTCGCGGAGGAACAAGGGCGTAGGAGCGCCCTCCAACCTCGCCACATCGCCCCCGACCAGAGATTGGAGGACCGCAGCCAGATCTTCGTTGGCCAAGGCCGCGGGGCTCGGATGGGGCCTCCACATCGGAAGTGAGCACTGCCGAAGCGGGTGCTCCAGGAATTCCCTCAGCAGCGACGCGACGGTCAGCTTCGCCGCCGCCATGTTGGTCGGCCTCAGATCCGCGTCCATCTTCTCCAACACCAGCTTCGCGCGGGGGTCCGCGAGCTCCGCTCGACCCCAATCGCTGGAGCTCGTGGGTTGCTCCGTGGGCAAGATCAGCCGAGGGTGGATGCGCCCAGCATCTGCCAAGACCCACTTGCTCCTGAAGCCCTCAACCCTTTTCCCGGGGTTCGAAATGGCAATGGCGCCATCGTACGCGATGAAGCTCGCGCACGCGGAAGCAGGACCGCGAGAGGTCCGGAGGTAGAAGTAGTGACGCAGCAAGGCCACTGAGGGCTGCACCCCTACGTGAGCCTCGCAGTAATAGGCAAAGATTGCCAGGAGAAGGACGGAGTTGGGGTGGAGATGCAGAGCCTGTAGCTTATAATGGCGGAGGACAGAGAAGAAGAACTCGGAGAAGGGAGGTACCAGGCCAGCAGCAATGGCGCTTACAAAGAACGGATAGAAGGTGCTCCCTTGGCCCTCAGGGGTGGCGGAGCCGGCCTTGAACACCTTCGCCCCGTCGATGCCCTGCGCCGCCGCCATCCGGCGCAACCGGGCGAGGCTCGCCTCCGACACGTTCGGCGAGTCCAGAGCAGACGAGTACCAAGCTCCGGCCGGGGACTGACGAGGCGCCATGGCTTCCTAGGTCACGCGGTCGGAGTAGATATGGAAATTTTGGAGGAAGGAAGGAGAGGCGCAAGAAAGGGGATCTGAGCAGCAACCGGAGAAAGCAAAAAAAAAGCAAAGCCTAGGCAGATGCCGCTCCCTTATCAACTCGCGCGGTTGCTGAGGCGCCCACGTCCAGTCAACCGCCACGCGGCGCCCAAGGCCGCAGGCTGTTAGGGCTCGCGGCGCTTCGCTCTTGCCCTTTCGCCTCCCTGCACGGCCAAGTCCGGGCACGCCTTGGGCCCAGGGGCTACAGTCGGCATTCTGGGAACGGGGGTCCCCAGACTTGTCTGCCTACGGCCTGCGGCGTGGCTCAAAAGGGGCCCCAGCACAGCCCATCTTTATCAACACAGACCCAAGACCCTCGCGAGGGGCCAAGCCTCGCGGGGCGGACGACACGGAGCTTCCTCAAGCACGGCCTCATCAGGCTGGCTCGCGAGGAGGCGGAGAGATCAAGGCGGGGTACCTCACGAGGTGCCCGTGATGCAAGCCATGACGACCAAAGGCGCTAGGCGGGCGCCAGCCGCGCAGTGTCCTCCTTTCCTCTTTGGTGCAAAGGGAGCAAGCGCAGGCGAGAGCATCAAGCAAGTCACCCGTTTCGGTGCAACGAGACCAAGACCAGTCCAACGGCAGGAAGGAAGTCATTGTGGAGCCCAAGCCAGCGTCACCACCAGAGCCTTTGGCAGGTGAGGACCAACTTTAGTCAGGATAAGTGTACCAGATGTTCCCCTTCAAAATGGCCAATTGTTGGCGCCCTTCCCGCTCAATATTTGAGAAGAGGCCCAGGGCCTTTGCCTATAAATAGGACTAGCCACCCACAGGGTAGGGGTGGAATCGAAATCGAAATCGGAGAGAGAATCGAGAAGAGAGAGAGAGAGAGAAGGGTGACTGAACTCCTCCTTGGAGTTCATCCCCTCAGCCAAGAACAGACCCTCGCGAGGCTGTTCTTCCTTGTATTGCTCATCATCATCATCCCAAGAGGCAATCCACCACACCACACACTGGAGTAGGGTATTACACCACAACGGTGGCCCGAACCAGTATAAACCCTGTGCCTCTTGTGCTGTTCTTTCCATAGCTTAGATCTTAGCAAGGCAGAGGGGTGCAGGTAGGTAGAAGGCGGAATCTCCACGCGCACCCCAGTGTTCGAACCTCAAGGGTCTGCCGGAACCCGAAATCCGACAAAAACTGTGCCGGTTTAAGATTTGAACTTGCCGTTTTACAAATATTGATGGCACCAGGTCATAATTGTAGTTAACATGAAGCTCAAAAATATAGCTCTTATATGCCTATCACTTGTAGCCCCCAAGTCTTAAGAAGGTAGCATAGCAACAACTTAAGACTTGCTTCAATATGAATATCACAATCTTGAAGAAATCCAGGTTGTTCATCAATCACTAGTCAGAATTGAGTATTCTACATATGTAGCCCCCAAGTGCCGGGTTGTCATGCTTGCAGCAACCTGGGACTTGAAATTGCCTTATTCTCTTAAAAACTTCAACCAATGTAGCCCCCAAGGGCCGGGTCATTATGCAATAATGAGCAGGGACTTTGTAAATATAATCTTGTAAACTTTAATCATCAACGTGTAGCCCCCAAGGGTCGGCTCAATAAGATAATATTGAGCTGGGACTTTGATATATTATTCAATAAAAATAACATCATATGATGTAACCCCCATCATGCGGCTTGAATTCACGTCCACAAGGTTAAGAGCCTTGTGCTTTACCAACTAAGCAGTGGACCCTTCAATGTAATGGATAAAAAGCTTTGTACCTTAAATTGTTGACAGAGGCAATTGGTATCCCCCAAGGGCCGGCTCATTACCATGTGATGAGTCGGGTCTTCAATAAGGTGAGCAAAAAATGACTTTGCATTAGCCCCCAAGTGTCATGGTGCATGCTTGCAGCAACATGAGACTTGTGTATTTAATGTAATTTCAACTGAAATAATGTAGCCCCCAAGTGCCGGGTCGTAAGCCTGCAGCAACTCGGGACTATTCCTTCAATTGTAGAGTAAATCATATATATTGATAATATGATAGCCATTTGCGCTAAAGCAACTTTGAAAGCCTTAATCATAATACTGGTTATTAATAACCATAATAAAAATCCAGCCATGTTGGCTATTTGAATGATATACCCAATGATTTATAAGCGCATAATTCCAATGGTGCAATCCAAATATATACTGGCGACTTATAGTCCAAAGCCAGGCCAGGTCAATAAACACCGGATTATAAGTGATTATGTACTGACAACTTGTAGTTGAAAGTCGAGCCGGGTTAACGAACACCGGGTTAATTTGATGACTGATAGTCATGCCGGGTCGAGAGACGCCAGTTCAACATAAAATTTATCAAAAGAGAAAAATCTTGACAAAGGCAAATAAAACCGTGTAGTCGAGGCTTTTCAAGGGCCGCCAGGCCCAAATTCGAGGCTTTTCATGGGCTGCCAGGCCGCTGAGTTAAACCATTTTGTAAAGCCTTTTAAGATGGGCCTCCAACTAACCAATCGTTGTTTTAACTTTGACAAGTTCAGGGTCTGTATAAGATTGACTTGTCAAACGTTCGGCGGGTCATGCCAGGATTACCTGGATAGGAGTGGCTTACTTGATGAAGGTAGATTAACCCGGGGTTTTAGGTGAATACACCAGGCATCCAAGTCGTGGCTTGATAGCCAATTACAAGGGTCCTTTCAAACTCTTTGTTGCTTTGCACAAAGAGCCCCCAAGTAACTTTGTGAGCTATGCTCAATGGGTGTCTATGTTTGAGTTGGTGCTTTTTGCAACACTCTCTTTGACCCCTAACTAATCTCCCTGGTGGCCTTACGCCAATCAAGAGGTGTAGCTATGGTTCGAATACGACCAAGCCCCCAAGTGATCAATAATATGATAAGCCAATAAGGCAGGATACCCATATTTGAACCGCGCATCATGGCAACAGGTCCTCTTTGGCAACCTTTAACTTTTTGCAAGAGATAAATTCTTCTTGAACCAGGATTTTGAACCGGATATTGAGAGCTTCAAAGCTTTATGGGGGACATCTTTTCCTTGAACCGGATTTTAAACCGGAATCTTTATTTTCAGCCGGAAATTTTCTGACGGCCTTTAAACTAATATAATAGTAGCCTATGGGATCGGGTTATCTTTCCCTTCAACATCCTGGGGCACTTGAATTTGCTGAAACTGACAAGACTTGCTGAGTCATATCATCGTAGCCCCCGAGTCTTAAGATGACTCAAGGAGTTGTCTTGAGATTCTCCGTACTTTGACCATAGCAGAAGGTATGTATCATTGGTGTTAATAACGCGATGTAAATCCACAGAAGGCAGAGGTGACTACGGCGGGTTATAAATGATCCCGTATGAGCCGTGTCAACAACTCGGCGAATGGTTCCTTCCAACTGGATATTTGAAGCTGACAAACTGTAGTGGCAGCGATTTGTGTGCATGTCCATTGAACCATCCAGCGCAGACGGCGGCCGATGATAACTTGCCTCCAATTTGCTGAAAGAAAACTGGGCTATCCAAGTTGTGACTTGCTCATAGGCAATAAATAGGTCATGCAGACAGGTGCGGTCCGATGGGTTGATGTAGACTGGGTCTCGGGGTGGCGATTTACTCACGTCCATTGGCAACGAGCAGACATGATCCCAGTAAGCCGATGTGGACCGGACCGCAAGGGCAGCAGCTTGTGTGCGTCCATTCATCATGTGATATGTCCCGGATTATCACCAAGCGAGATATTATCAACCCGTGCTCCGTATCCGCGGTACAAACCACATTTGTAATGAATAATGGTCCTGTATATAAAATATACAAATCAAAATAATTTGTCCTTTAATAGAGATAATATGTGTTTAATAAAACAAATTTGAGATGGATAGCACCTGATGTTTGCAGATGACAAACAGTTTTGGATGATGAATGATCCGTTCACCGCAACCGAGGTGGCGGCTTAAAGCTCTGCACCGGTCGACTCAGACGGACCCTTCCGGTCATGTTTGACCCCCTCCCCCTTTTTTCACTCCCTAACGCGCCTGGGAAACAGGCAGTAGAGGAAGACGACGTTCTTGGTGGTTTGTGATTTGACCGCTCCCCCATCACATAATACGCTGCAAAATTTCCAATCGTTTCCTGCGATGTGATCCTTGCACTGATCGGCCTTCAGTTTGTAGTGGTGACACACCTGACGCCGTTTTAATCTTCTTGAACTTAAATCTCCATCCATCAAACCGTGGTAGTAGCAGCTACCACAGCTCGGTGGGTCAATACCGGGCGGTTTGAGCAGCACTGTAGCAGAAACAGAGGCGAGACCAATCCGGTATGAACACCTAACTGCGAGAGCACAGCGAGGCGGAGCCAAACCGACGAACGGGCGACTCGGGTGTGCGGGCGCAGTTGAGGCCACAGAGGCGTGGGCCGTGAGGGCTGCTTGCGAGCAGAGGGGAGCCAGTGCAACGCGTCAACAAGGCCGCGGACCCGAAGGCGTGGCCGGTTCAGGATCGCGGCGACGGAAACGGCAGCTCGGAGGCGGCGGCGCTCAGCGAAGCGGCGTCTCAGCAGGGCGGCTCAATAAGCAGCTTGACGATGGCGACAGATGGGGTCCTCGGATAGCAGCGGCTCGGCGCCGGGGGCGAGCTTAACGGCGGACGGCCGGGTCATTGGGCGGCAACTCAGTGGCGAGTCAAAGTCAGAGGCCGACGAGGCGGCTTGCAGCAGGGGCTTGACCCGGCGGCGGTTCAGGGGAGCATGCGGCCGGAGCGGAGGTGGCGATGGGGAAGCCGGAGCCGGCCAGTCAGGGGTGCGAGCCAGTGCGGTGATCCGGCGATGTGAAGCTGACGAATCAGCGGCGACACGGCTGACGGTCAACGCATGGCGTGCGGGGGCCAGCGGGTGCGGGCACCTGCGGGAGAGGAGGATGGGGCCGTGGTCGCGCGCGGAGGCGTACAGGCGAGCGACGCGGAGATGTATGTTGGAGTAAAGCGGCGTGGAGAGTCCATGGTGGCCCGACGGCGATTCAGACAGAGGTGACCCGGCACAGGGACGGCTCATGGCGGAGAGCTTGAAGGTAGAGTCGAGGCCGAAGCGGATTATCACAGCCATGGCGATTCAGAACCGAGGAAAGCCCCGGCGGCTCAAGCAGGTTGTGAAGACGGCGACTTGATGCAGCCGTGCTCGGCCGGCGGATGAGCGTTGCCATGGTGGCTTAGATATGAAGGCGACGGCGGTTTGAGGTGGCTGCGGGTCGGTGATGGCGATCCAGAGGAGGCGATGGCGCGACTGAACCGGCGACGGGTAAGGCTGGCCCGAGGTGGCGAATTAGGGCCGGTAGCTTGGAAGCACGTCCGTGATGGTGAGACGGAACGGGGCCGTGCCGGTCGAATACGAGGCGGACGGCGGGTCAAAGCATGCTCCGGCCGCGAGGTGATAAACCGACGAGGCGAGCGATTGCTGATTTGATCGGTGAGGCGCGACGACCCGGCGGTTGAAGCCCGAGACGAGACCGTGCTGGCGAAGCAGAACAGCAAGGCAGGGCGGCGGCGGTTTGGCAGCTCGGAAGGAAAGCAGCGTAAGTGATTCGGCGACTCGTCATGGCGGACCGGCCCTCAGATGGAGGCGGCTTGTGGCTCGGAACGGCACGCGGCCATGGCGGCGGCGACTGTGCGGACGGGCCCAGAGGCGGCCGGCGACTCACGACGGCTCACTGGAGGCAGGTCATAGCGCGGCCGACGCGCGGTTTATGGGAGGAGCACACGGGCGGCCCCAGCTGCAAACCGGCGAGCACGCCGGCGGCTTGGAGGCGAGGGCGCGGGGCAACTCATATGAAGCGGACACGGTGCACAGCTCGGAGGCGATGACGCCGTTTGAGGCCAATAACACGGAGCCACGGCGCCTGCGAGCCGGCGGCAGGTGGAGAGGTGGCGCAGCCTGGGAGGCGACTCGCGGCAGAGGCCAGGCCGGCTCAACGTGCGGACAGGTCAAAACGTCCACAGTGGAGATGGTTGATGGCGATTTAGGAAATAGAGACATAAAAAACGAGTCCTGGCTCAATCCCATCTTCGAAACTGTCGCAAGCCGTGCATATACCTTTCCTTGCATGTACCTGCACCAGTCTTTGGTCTTGCCCTCAATGATGTCGACTTGGTTCCGTTTCTTTTTCTCTTCGATAGCTAATTGACTCGGACAGCCAACCAGCGGAATCAATTGATGCTTATCATGTAGCCTCTGCAAGTTTCACTTTTGTATGATTCAAATCACGGAATAACCCGTTGACTGTCTTCGGTTGATCTGACTGGAGCACAATGAAAAAATCATATCGGTCTATGACAACTGCTCCAACTTAGTGGCAACAAAAGCTGTTGTTGATTTCAGTGCAACCCACGGCCAGTCGGTTTGATTGGATCTTATCCCGTCAGCCTTTGGCGTTTTTGAGACGGCTTAACAAAAATCACAATGTGAATTCGGGTAGTCCGGTTTTGAGGCCTGCAGCGTAACCCTCTCAAACCTTAGACCTCATAGGTTATGCATCTGGATCAATGAATTTGAAGTTGATCTCCCAAACCAGCTATTCATCATCTGGAACAATTGTAAACTTCTCGATCCCGTGAGAAAAATCCCTCCAAGAACTCAACACCACCGTGCGTGAGCCCCACGGTGGGCGACAACTGTCGTGGAATTGTCACGGCAGATGTCCTAGGGTGAGGACTTAGTCGTGAGGCCAGCACATCTTTGTGGTAGCTTGAGAGGGGTTGAGCGGAATCGAGAAACGCAACACAAGACAGGGATTTAGACAGCTTCGGGCCCCGGGAAATATCATCCGGTAACAACCCTACATGCTGTTTGAGGCTAGGTCTCATTATCATCACCAGGGAGCCGCCGTAAACCGGCTCTCCTCTTTGTGTCTAGCCCTAAGATTGTTTCTTCTTGCTTTTAGCTTCTTCCTCTTTGGGGAGCCCTACCCCTCCTTATATATGTTGAAGAGGCGGGTTACATGTAGAGTCCAACTCGGACTTAAGACTTAACTATTCTAACTTATCTTCATGGGCTTCTTAACATCTTGGGCTTCATAACGTCTTGGACTTCATAACCCCTGGCAACCCAGTTATGACTGTTTGCCGGTTTAACATTGTCTGTCGGTTTATCATTGTCTCCGGTTTAACATTGTCTGCCGGTTTAACATTGTCTGACTTAACTCCTGCCGGTTTACCACCTGCTGGTTTACCGTCTGTCATAGCCATCTGTCTTAACTGTCTGTCTTATCTCTCCGCCGGTTTACCATCCGCCGATTTACCAAGTCCTAGCCGGTTTACAACTCTAGCCGGGTCATACCGCGGGGTATACCCCCGACAAAACTGCAAATAAGTCTCTCTAAGATGGAAAATTTAAAGACCAGCTTCGCTGCCAAGAAGAAAACTTGGGAAGAGGAAAAAACGCTTCTGATCCAACATGCTGAGAAGGCTGAAACAGCCCTTGAAGAGATTTCAACAGAGCTGAACGGTTTAAAGGGTCGGGTGTCTCAAATGGTGGCTGCCATCTTTGGTAAGCCGTCCGACTTTAATTTTGTGTGCTTTTTGCTGATCCGGAGTATAAGCCGCCAGCTGACTTTGTGTATAAAATATGTGCAGGCCCTCGAAGCAAAAATCTGAGCTAAGACCCTCTGATAAACTGAAGGCAGTGTATACTTTGGTAGAACAACTGTATATTGGCGCACAGCGGGCTCTTGCCGCCATCTCTCCAGCCAATCAAGGACCCAACCGGCTCAGCGACGTCCTAAAGAAACTGTCGATCCTTCCTGCCAGGTTTCAAGAAGTGAAACGCTCCTGCGCGTGAGCCGGAGCTTTGACTGCCCTGAGCCGCTCCAAGGATTGGGTGCCAGACCTAGACCCGGCGGACATGGCCAGAGGCTATCCCACTATGAAGGAAGATGGTTCTCCTTTTGAGCAGGATAACTTCATGGCCTGCGTGCGCGGAGTCCGACCTCAGGCAACTACCCTTGGAGACGACACCAATATTGACAAATACTAGCCGGGTATTGATGTTGAAAATAAGAAGATGGCGACTCCACCGTACAAGGTGACGGATTTGATCCCGCCTGTAAGAGAAAACACATTTGCCTCGGAGGTTGACCCGGCAGGCCTGATCGATGATGAAGCAGAATTCGTCGCCGTGAATGGTTTTGACTGGTCAAAACCCAACCTCCAGCCAACAGAGGGCGGTGAACCGGCGAGGAAGGAATAATAACCATCTTCATTTGGCTTATAAAAAGCCATGTAATAGTTTAGCTGTGAAAACACTGAATGCCTTGCTTATGCCATCGCGCATAAAACACTGTATGTGACTCCGTGTTTCCTGATGGCAATATATGCACTATATTTGATGATCATTTCTGCAACACTTTAAATCTGTAGCCTATAGAGACAAGAAAAGACTGGACTGGCGGCTTAGAATCGAACGGGTTAAAACACCCGGCTTATATCCAATATGTTTATCATAATAGAAAAAATAGAAAGCAGATATAAGTAAAGGACAAGGGCCAAAACTAACTCTTTAGTTAATGCAGCAGGCAATTATATATAAATAATAGCCATACTTGTACCTTTGATCCTTAGACCACCGGCTTGAGTAACCCGGGTAATGAAGCCGATAACTCAATCTTTTTGAGAAATCAATACCTTTGAATACTTCAATGATCGTTATACCTTGGCAGCCATGTTGTCAAACAGACAAACCGGCGAAGAAGATCATGCTAATTATTTGCAACAAGAAACTCAAAGGCAAATAACAGTTAACAAGTATGATTTAACCCTATATTTAAAGGTTGGTGGCTTCTGATTCGAATACGATCAGTAAACCGGATAAAGGGGTTAAGCTAAGGTTTGAATACGACCATATAGCCCCTAGTGGTTGTGGCGTTGCCCCGATCAAAAGGGTATCGACAGCTACGTTCTCTTTGGTTTGAATACGAGCTATGTTTGAATAGGAAGCCCCCAAATGACCTTGTGAGGTTTTTAACGACCCTGATTCAAATATGATCCAAGTCGGACCCAAAAGGAGTTAAGCTATGATTCGGACACGATCAAGAAGCCCCCTAGTGAGTTTGGCCTTGAGCCGATCAAGAGGGTTACGACAGCTATGTTCTCTTTGGTTCGAATTGAAGGAAATATGCCCTAGAGGCAATAATAAAGTTATTATTTCCTTATATCATGATAAATGTTTATTATTCATGCTAGAATTGTATTAACCGGAAACATAATACATGTGTGAATACATAGACAAACATAGTGTCACTAGTATGCCTCTACTTGACTAGCTCGTCCATCGAATATGGTTATGTTTCCTAACCATAGACATGAGTTGTCATTTGATTAACAGGATCACATCATTAGGAGAATGATGTGATTGACTTGACCCATTTC
Source organism: Triticum urartu (assembly GCF_056163025.1). Classification (NCBI taxonomy): domain Eukaryota; kingdom Viridiplantae; phylum Streptophyta; class Magnoliopsida; order Poales; family Poaceae; genus Triticum; species Triticum urartu. Next base: position 392,233,474 of record NC_141877.1, read on the forward strand.
GTTAGCTTAGCACTTGAACGTTTAGTTTGTTTCTATTGCTTTCTTCATGACTTATACATGTTCCTATGACTATGAGATTATGCAACTCCCGTTTACCGGAGGAACACTTTGTGTGCTACCAAACGTCACAACGTAACTGGGTGATTATAAAGGTGCTCTACAGGTGTCTCCGAAGGTACTTGTTGGGTTGGCGTATTTCGAGATTAGGATTTGTCACTCTGATTGTCGGAGAGGTATCTCTGGGCCCTCTCAGTAATGCACATCACATAAGCCTTGCAAGCATTGCAACTAATAAGTTAGTTGCGGGATGATGTATTACGGAACGAGTAAAGAGACTTGCCGGTAACGAGATTGAACTAGGTATTTAGATACTGACGATCAAATCTCGGGCAAGTAACATACCGATGACAAAGGGAACAACGTATGTTGTTATGCGGTCTGACCGATAAAAGATCTTCGTAGAATATGTAGGAGCCAATATGAGCATCCAGGTTCCACTATTCGTTATTGACCGGAGACGTGTCTCGGTCATGTCTACATTGTTTCGAACCAGTAGGGTCCGCACGCTTAACGTTACGATGACATTTCATTATGAGTTTATATATTTTGATGTACCGAAGGTTGTTCAGAGTCCCGGATCTGATCACGGACATAACAAGGAGTCTCGAAATAGTCGAGACATAAAGATTGATATATTGGACGACTATATTCAGACACAGGAATGGTTCCGGGAGTTATCAGATATAAAATGGAGTACTGAGGGTTACCGGAACCCCCCCCGGAGGTTAATGGGCCTCATGGGCCCAAAGTGGAGCAGAGGAGGGCGGCCAGGGCAGGCTGCGCGCCCCCTCCCCCTCTAGTCCGAATTGGACAAGGAGGGAGGGGCGGTGTCGGTGTCAAAACCGGCGGATCTCGGGTAGGGGGTCCCGAACTATGCGTCTAGGCCGGATGGTAACAAGAGGCAAGGGACACGAAGTTTTACCCAGGTTCGGGCCCTCTCGATGGAGGTAAAACCCTACGTCCTGCTTGATTAATATAGATGATATGGGTAGTACAAGAGTAGATCTACCACGAGATCGGAGAGGCTAAACCCTAGAAGCTAGCCTATGGTATGATAGTTGTTGTGTATGTTGTCCTATGGACTAAAACCCTCCGGTTTATATAGACACCAGAGAGGGTTAGGGTTACACAAAGTCAGTTACAATGGTAGGAGATCTGCATATCCGTATCGCCAAGCTTGCCTTCCACACCAAGGAAAGTCCCTTCCGGACACGGGACGAAGTCTTCAATCTTGTATCTTCATAGTCCAGGAGTCCGGCTGAAGGTATAGTCCGGTCATCCGGACACCCCCTAATCCAGGACTCCCTCAGTAGCCCCTGAACCAGGCTTCAATGACGACGAGTCCGGTGCGCAGATTGTCTTCGGCATTGCAAGGCGGGTTCCTCCTCCAAGTACTTCATAGAAGATTTTGAACACAAAGATAGTGTCCGGCTCTGCAAAATAAGTTTCCACATATTGCCATAGAGAGAATAATATTTACACAAATCTAATCTGCTGACGTATTCCGTAGTGTGACACACCACGACCAAGCCTTTATCCGAGTCGTTTCATTATCCCACCTCAGCACGTCATGCGAGGCGGTTTCCTTGGCACGTCTTGTTAAAGCAGAGATCGTGTCCCCTTATTCCGGGATTCTCATCAATACGGGCGTGGGTAACCCAACCGCGCCATTGATTACAGGGCTTGGAGATAAGCGAGTTTTACCAGGCTGGTGGGGACACGTAGTTGCGTCCACCCATATAAGGGGATAAGGATCCACCTTTTCACCTACGCCTTCTTCCTCCATTGCTTATCCATTCTCGCGCACTCGAGCTCCAGCGCCCAAGTCCGCACTCCCCACCTCAACCTTCTCCAGCCATCTCCGGAGCGGGAGGCAAGTGGATGGTCTCCTCCGTCACGGAGGGACACATCAAAAAACTGAGGAAGGCTGGATACTTGTCTAACGACATTGCGTATCGGCTTCCCGAAAAGGGGCAGCTCATCCCCACCCCTAGGCCCCATGAGAGGGTGGTGTTCCTCCCCCATTTCCTCCGCGAACTGGGCTTCCCTCTTCACCCATTTGTCCGGGGGCTCATGTTCTACTATGGCCTGGATTTCCACGATCTGGCCCCGAACTTTGTCCTCCACATCTCGGTGTTTATCATCGTGTGCGAGGCTTTCCTCCGCATCCGCCTCCATTTTGGCCTATGGCTCAAGACTTTCAATGTCAAGCCAAAGGTGGTGCGCGGCAACCAGGCGGAGTGCGGAGGCGCCATGGTGGGCAAGATGGCCAACGTCTTATGGCTCGAGAGCTCCTTTGTGGAGACCCTGAAGGGGTGGCAATCGGGGTGGTTTTACATCACCGAGCCGCGCGACCCCGAATGGGTCGCAGCCCCCAAGTTTCGATCCGGACCCCCTACGTGGCTCACCTCCTGGAAGGAGACGGGCCTGTCGTGGGGTAAAAAAGGAGAGCTGATCGGACTCCAAACATGCGTCCAAACCCTGGTGGACAAGAAGCTCAAACTTGTCAACGTAGTCCAGGTTATGCTCATCCGCCTGATCCTCCCGTGTCAACAACGGGCTTTCAACCTGTGGGAGTTTGACCCGGCGTGGCACCAAACTCTGAGCAGGCTCTTCGACACGACGTACGAAGATGCCTGGAAGGTGCTTTTCAAGGGCGCTGAGGCCCCCGCATCCGCTACCGAGGATTGCGGATTCAGTACGCAGCGTCATGCTCATGTGGTAAGCTGTTTTTTCCTTTTACAGGGTATCAGTTTTTCATAGTTTGACTCCATGCGGGATCTAAGCTCCCTTACCTTTGACAGGATTGGCAGGTGACGTCTGGACAGATCAACTGTCCGACTCCTTTGCCCGAAGGCCTAGCGGACGCTCGCTTGGCGAAGCTGCTGGTTCCAGCACCCTATGTGGTGCCGGAGAAGAAGGCCGCAAAAAAGGCCACGGGGACTCGAAAGAGTGCCCAGCGCCAGGAGGTGTCGGATCCATCATCCGACGGTTCCGAGGCGCATTGCTCCCGTGAAGACGAGGAGGAAGAAGAAGAGACCTCTCCCCCTCCAGCGGGAGGAGAGAAGAAAAGGAAGGCCGCCCTCTCTGGGGAGGCCGGAGGGTCCAAGAAGGGGAAAACCCTTCCTCCGGACTACTCCACTGACGCCGACGATGGCGGAGAGGAGTGGCCGCCCAGGGCCAAGCCCCTGGCAAAATCGTAAGTATCCGGATACCAGAGTAATTCATAGTATTCATTTATTGCACAGCTTTCCCTTATGTCGAATATGTTTATGCAGCCCACCCAAAGACCGGCTCGACGCGTCGTCGAGCGGCTCACTGGACTCGTCGGATGTGAACTCGCTTCCGACGGCTTCCTCCCCCCTCCCTACGGACGACACCGAAGTGTTGTCCCAACAGGTTCCAAGCCGGGAGGAGGTGGTCCTGGAGCCGCCGCAAGGCGACCTCCCGGACTCCAGGAGTAAAGGGGATGAAACCCCCCAGGGCTCCAAGTCCGGCTCTAGGCCGGACACCGCTCCAGAACCTTCAAAGGTTCCAGAGTCCGGCGGGGGACCTCCTTCCAAGAGGAGCAAGCCCACCGTGCCGGTGACCCCCGTCCAACCGGAGGCGTCGGACAATCTGTTGGAGGCGCTCCAAGGCGCCTCCATTGATAAGGAGCACCGCACCATTATGAGTGCGGTGGTCCAGAAGGTTCAGTCCGCCAAGAGCGGACTGACTGAAGCTTGTACTAGCCTTTTAACAGGCTTTGAGGTAAGTAAAGAATGTGTAAATAATATTACCGCATAGACGGTTGCCCCTGATGCTCTGTTTGGCGTTCGGGAAGAAAAGCCGAATAGAGGATCAAATAAAATTCGCAGGAGTCTAACAAAAAGGATTCAATATGCGTATGCAGGCTTCTCTGCTTGCGTCCGCCGCACTGACTGCGGAAGTGGACACGCTAAAACAGAACCTCGATCAGTCCGAGCAAGAGCTCGGGCGTGCCAAGAAGCAGCTCGAGGACAATGAAGGTAAGAAATACCTTGTTTAAATATATATAAAAAGGTGCAATTGCAAAAAATGACAGGATTATCGTGGCTATTGTAGGGGCCACGTCTGAGGTGGCGACCCTCAAGCAAGCGCTGGTCAAGGCCGAGAAGAGGGCGGCCACAGAGCGCACCGAGCAGGAGAAGTATGAGGCCGAGGTTGGCAAGGTACGGCAAGAGCTCCAGGCTCTCATGGAAAAACATGAGAGTTTGGAGCTTGACTCAAAGACGCGAGCGTCCGAGCTCGCGGTGGCTATTTAAAATGCCAAGTATGCCAAGGCCGAATCCCAGAAGACCCTCCAGGAGTTGGATGAGGTGAAGAAGATAGCGGCGGGTAAGGCATTATTTATGCAAAGCAAACACATAAATGTGAGTTACTTGTTACTTACCCGAATCCGGAGCTCTCCAGGAGCGTTCGCACATCTTCCCTGGAGTGTGTCCGATGCCGCCGCATTCTATCGAGCCGAGGAGGGCAGCTCGACAGAGAAGGTGTTCTGGTCTCAGTATGCTGAGGCCGGACACCCCGTGCCCTTGAGCGACCAGCTGAAGCAACTGGTCGAGCTCCACAAGGCGGCCGAACGGGCCATGAAGGGCCTCATAGTTCGGCTGTGGCCTGGAGGGGCTCTACCTGGGAGCTATTTCGGGCTGGTGCGGCGGCTGGTGGAGGCCTGTCCAAGGCTCGAAGTCATCAAGTGCTCCGTCTGCATTGAAGGTGCCCATAGGGCCCTTACCCGTGCTAAGGTGCACTGGGGCAAGCTGGATGCTGAGAAGCTTGTGAAGGACGGGCCACTGCCGGGGAAAGAGCATCGCAAGCCCGAGAATTATTATAAGGATGTTCTGAAGGGTGCCTGCCTTGTGGCGGATGAATGTTCTAGGGATGTAATTTTTGAGTGAAACTTGCTTGTTTTGTCCTGTGCGCTGAAAACTTGTTCATATGCGCTAAGCAATGCTATTGGAATTTAAAATATTACCTTATGTGCGGCTGTTTATCAATTCTGAGAGATGGCAAGTCATCGGCTTCTGCCCCCGTGCCGCTAGTGCTAGGGTGTTCGGGGATAAACCTGAGTGCTCTTTTTCCCATGTTTGGGTCCTTCGTGGGAGGCGCTCAGCCCAACAAACAAGGCAATCGGACTATAATGCATGAACACTCTCACTTAGCCATAGAATTCTATAATTTTAAATTTCGGCGAAGCCCCTGGTATTTGGAAGACCGAGTTCGGGGCGCTATCCACGCCTTGGCCGGACAGAGCCGGCTCCTCGCTCTAAGCGGCATAAGTCTTTAGGGACTCGAAAAACCTCTCGAACAGCGACAAGCTCTCGCTTCATCATGACAGTCAGTTTTAGCTTTCTCCACTGAGGTGCTCGACCCAGCTCAACTGGGGCACAATCGCAGTGGTTCTCCTAGTGCTACCTTAGCCAATATAGCGGAACGTAAGGCACCAAAACATAGGAGCTGGGCAAACCCAACTATTGACCCAAGACATGATTCGGAGCCCATGCATATAATGCTATAAGTTCGGGGTGCCGCACTTGTTAAAGTGTTCGGACTTCTCACACCATATTGAGGGGTACTAAAGCCCCTGGCGTATTTTGGTCGTACCAAAGTGTACGGATGCAACATGTCGTTAAGGAACATATATTAAAAAAAGAGTAATGCAAAAATAGACAAAAGCTATGCATTGTTTATTAAAGAGGGCTGCGATCAAAGCAGAACGATACAAATAATGCGATAAGCAAAAGGTTGGACTATTTAACGTGTCCGTTCTAGGGGCAAGCTGTGGAATAGTATGCGAAACAGGTATATTGCTCGTGATAGAGACCACCTGGGAGTTCCGTAATGCGGCGTGGATTGTCTTCTTCCCTGGTTCTTGCCACGTTTGTTCAGCAATTGAACTGCCGAATGGGCCTTCCGAAGAGTGGAGTCCTGAAAGTAAGAGAAAATTAAAAAATCAGCAGCCCCTGGTGCGGTTTAAGCCGTGTTTCGGGCGTGCCGTGATGGTGCCCCTCCCCCTGTACCCATGGTATTTCTAGAGCGTAGTTATGTACGCGAAGTACTGGTATCGCATTTTTGCGAGGGCTGGGGTTGGGGCCACATTGCTACGCCTGCTCGGGTCGTGCCAGGCGGTCTTGTTGTAGGTTACTCCGGGCGTGCTTGACGGTGTCCGGTCATTTAATGGCCGGATTGGAGAACTGCCTGGAGAGGCTGCTCTGTACTTCTACTGCAAGGGCCACCGTGTGCTCCTCCGTTCGGAGGGAGCGTTCGGTGTTTCCATTGACCGTAATTACTCCTCGAGGGCCTGGCATTTTGAGCTTAAGGTATGCGTAGTGCGGTACCGCATTGAACTTGGCAAATGCGGTTCGCCCAAGCAGTGCGTGATAGCCACTACGAAATGGGACTATGTCGAAGATTAACTCCTCGCTTCGGAAATTATCCGGAGATCCGAAGACCACTTCAAGTGTGACTGAGCCTGTACAGTTGGCCTCTACACCTGGTATTACGCCTTTAAAGGTCGTTTTGGTGGGCTTAATCCTCGGGGGATCTATGCCCATTTTCCGCACTGTATCCTGGTAAAGCAAGTTCAGGCTGCTGCCACCGTCCATAAGGACTCTAGTGAGATGAAATCCGTCAATAATTGGGTCTAGAACCAATGCGGCGAATCCGCCATGACGGATGCTAGTGGGATGGTCCCTTCGATCAAAGGTGATCGGGCATGAGAACCATGGGTTGAACTTTGGGGCGACTGGCTCTACCGTGTATACGTCCCTTAACGCGCGCTTCCGCTCCCTCTTGGGGACGTGGGTTGCGTATATCATGTTCACCGTTTGCACTTGTGGGGGAAAACCCTTCTGTCCACTGTTGTTCGATGGCCGGGGCTCCTCGTCGTCATCGCTATGCAGCCCCTTGTCTTCATTTTCGGCGTTTAACTTGCCTGCCTGCTTGAACACCCAACAATCCCTGTTGGTGTGATTGGCCGGCTTTTCGGGGGTGCCATGTATCTGGCACAAGCGGTCGAGTATTCGGTCCAAACTGGACGGGCCCCTAGGATTCCTTTTGAATGGCTTTTTCCGCTGACCGGATTTAGAGCCTCTGAATCAGGCATTAACTGTCGTATCCTCAGCATTGTCGCCGTTAATGCGACGCTTCTGTTTGTTGCGACGTGACCTGCCACTACTATCCCTGGTATCCAAATTACCAGGGTTCTTGGTCATATTGTTGCTACGAGCAAGCCAGCTGTCTTTTCCCGCGCAAAAGCGGGTCATGAGTGTCGTGAGTGCTGCCATAGACTTCGGCTTTTCCTGTCCAAGGTGCCGGGCAAGCCACTCGTCACGGATATTGTGCTTGAAGGCTGCTAGGGCCTCAGCGTCCGGACAGTCGACTATTTGATTTTTCTTTGTTAGGAACCGTGTCCAGAATTGCCTGGCCGATTCCTCTGGCTGCTGAATTACGTGACTTAGGTCATCGGCGTCTGGGGGTCGCACATAAGTGCCCTGGAAATTGTTGAGGAATGCGGCTTCCAGGTCCTCCCAACAACTGATTGATCCTGTTGGCAAGCTATTAAGCCAATGCCGAGCTGGTCCTTTAAGCTTGAGTGGGAGGTATTTGATGGCGTGGAAATCATCGCCACGGGCCATGTGGATATGAAGGAGATAATCCTCGATCCATACCGCAGGATCTGTTGTGCCATCATATGATTCGATATTTACGGGTTTGAAACCCTCGGGGATTTGATGATCCATTATTTCGTCTGTGAAGCATAGTGGGTGTGCGGCGCCTCTGTACTGGGCTATATCACGAAGTAGCTCCAATGAGCTTTGTCTACTGTGTTCGGCCCTGCCGAATTTGTGGCCGGCGTGACGATTACTGTCTCGAGCCGTGGGCGCCCACGCGATCCATAGATCGATCTTGTTTGCCTTGCCTTGTCCTCCAACATATCTCGTAAGTCCGGCGCATATTCCCGTGCCTTGGTACGGGGTGCGGTTTGAATGGAGGGCCGAGAGGCCTCTCTGTCGCGGCCACGAGATGGCCGGTCGGCCGCATCAAGTGCTTCCTCCTCTAATCGGGGTAGCATCCTGCGCTTTGGGTATCTCTTGGAGGGGCGTTCGAGTTTATGCTCTTCGGCCGCAAGGACTTCAGTCGATCTGTCGACTAGCAAATCTTGATCAGCTCTAAGTTGTTGTTGTTTTTTCTTGAGGCTTCTTGCCGTGGCCATAAGCCTGTGTTGAAAAATCTCTTTCTCGACGGGATCCTCTGGCACGACGAATTCGTCGTCGTCGAGGCTTGCCTCGTCTTCGGAGGGAGGCATATAATTATCATCCTTGACCTCTCTATCTGCCGCTCTCTCATGAGGGCTGGTTTCTCCATCCTCCTGTGCTAAATCTTGCTGGAGGGGGTTTTCTTCGGCACTTTCCGGAGTATTATTATCTCCCGTGCTGGAATCACCGTATTTGTTTTGGCGGGATTTTGAGCGGCGCCGCTGACGCCGGTGCTTAGGCTGTTTCTTGAAGGGGTCATCCTCCGTTGTTCCATCGCCATCTCCTTCTTTGGGGGTGTCCACCATGTATATGTCATATGACAAGGTGGCTTTCCAGGGCCTGATAGGCGCTGGTTCTTCATCGTCTCCTTCATCGGCGTCCATACCGTCGATGTCTTCGGAGTCGAAGTCGAGCATGTCGGTTAAGTCGTCGACAGTGGCTACAAAGTGGGTGGTGGGTGGGCTTTGAATTTCTTCATCGTCCGAATCCCAAACTTGCTGACCGTAGTCTGGCCAGGGCTCTCCTGATAAAGAGAGAGACTTCAGTGTCTTCAGAATATCGCCGAAAGGTGAGTGCTGAAAGATGTCCGCGGCAGTAAACTCCATGATCGGTGCCCAAGCGGATTCGATCGGCAGGGGCGCGGAGGGTTCGGAGTCCGGCTCCTTGGAGTCACGAGTCTCGCAGAGTGCGGGGCTGGTGTTCGGCTCGATCGCCGTTGGGATCACAGCCCCTGAGGCGGCGTCCAACCACCCATCCTCGATCGGCGCAGTTGGCTCTGAATTAAGGGTCGAAGCCGATGCGGGTGCGGCCTCCAGGGCACTGTTCGGCGGCAGAGCTAGATCATGCTCATCGTGACAGTGCGGCGCGCTCGGCAGTGGCTCAAATCCGTCGAAGATCAAGTCCCCGCGGATGTCAGCCGTGTAGTTTAAACTTCCAAATCTGACCTGACGGCCAGGGGCATAGCTTTCGATCTGCTCCAGATGGCCAAGTGAATTGGCCCGCAGTGCGAAGCCGCCGAAGACGAAGATCTGCCCGGGGAGGAAGGTCTCACCCTGGACTGCATCGCCATTGATGATCGTAGGAGCCATCAAGCCTGACGGCGACGACACATAGGAACTCTCAATGAAAGCACCAATGTCGGTGTCAAAACCAGCGGATCTCGGGTAGGGGGTCCCGAACTGTGCGTCTAGGCCAGATGGTAACAGGAGGCAAGGGACATGAAGTTTTACCCAGGTTCGGGCCCTCTCGATGGAGGTAAAACCCTATGTCATGCTTGATTAATATTGATGATATGGGTAGTACAAGAGTAGATATACCACGAGATCGGAGAGGCTAAACCCTAGAAGCTAGCCTATGGTATGATAGTTGTTGTGTATGTTGTCCTACGGACTAAAACCCTCCGGTTTATATAGACACCGGAGAGGGTTAGGGTTACACAAAGTCGGTTACAATGGTAGGAGATCTGCATATCTGTATCGCCAAGCTTGCCTTCCATGCCAAGGAAAGTCCCTTCCGGACACGGGACGAAGTCTTCAATCTTGTATCCTCATAGTCCAGGAGTCCGGCTGAAGGTATAGTCCGGTCATTCGGACACCCCCTAATCCAGGACTCCCTCAGGCAGCACCCCCCCTTTCCTTTCTCTACTCTCTCCCTTCCTTCCCCCTCTCCTAGTTGGACAAGGAAAGGAGGAAATCCTACTCCCGGTAGGAGTAGGACTCCTCCCTGGCGCGCCTCCTCCTGGCCAGCCGCCCCTCCCCCTTGCTCCTTTATATATGGGGGCAGGGGGGCACCTCTAGACACAACAATTGATCCTTGAGATCTATTAGCCGTGTGCGGTGCCCTCCTCCACCATAATCCTCGATAATATTGTAGAGGTGCTTAGGCGAAGCCCTGCGACGGTAGAACATCAAGATCGTAACCACGCCATCGTGCTGACGGAACTCTTCCCCGACATTCTGCTGGATCGGAGTCCGGGGATCGTCATCGAGCTGAACGTGTGCTAGAACTCGGAGGTGCCATAGTTTCGGTGCTTGATCGGTCGGGCCGTGAAGACATACGACTACATCAACCGCGTTGTGCTAACGCTTCCGCTTCCGGTCTACGAGGGTACATAGACGACACTCTCCCCTCTCGTTGCTATGCATCACCATGATCTTGTGTGTGCGTAGGAAATTTTTTGAATTACTACGTTCCCCAACAGTGGCATCCGAGCCTAGGTTTTATGCGTTGATGTTGTGCATGAGTAGAACACAAGTGAGTTGTGGGCGATATAAGTCATACTGCTTACCAGCATGTCATACTTTGGTTCGGCAGTATTGTTGGATGAAGCGGCCCGGACCGACATTACGCGTACGCTTACGCGAGACTGGTTCTACCGACGTGCTTTGCACACAGGTGGCTGGCGGGTGTTAGTTTCTCCAACTTTAGTTGAACCAAGTGTGGCTACGCCCGGTCCTTGCGAAGGTTAAAACAGCACCAACTTGACAAACTATCGTTGTGGTTTTGATGCGTAGGTAAGAACGGTTCTTGCTAAGCCCGTAGCAGCCACGTAAAACTTGCAACAACAAAGTAGAGGACGTCTAACTTGTTTTTCCAGGGCATGTTGTGATGTGATATGGTCAAGACATGATGCTAAATTTTATTGTATGAGATGATCATGTTTTGTAACCGAGTTATCGGCAACTGGCAGGAGCCATATGGTTGTCGCTTTATTGTATGCAATGCAATTGCGCTGTAATGCTTTACTTTATCACTAAGCGGTAGCGATAGTCGTGGAAGCATAAGATTGGCGAGACGACAACGATGCTACGATGGTGATCAAGGTGTCGCGCCGGTGACGATGGTGATCATGACGGTGCTTCGAAGATGGAGATCACAAGCATAAGATGATGACGGCCATATCATATCACTTATATTGATTGCATGTGATGTTTATCTTTTATGCATCTTATCTTACTTTGATTGACGGTAGCATTATAATATGATCCCTCACTAAATTATCAAAGTATAAGTGTTCTCCCTGAGTATGCACCATTGCGAAAGTTCTTCGTGCTGAGACACCACATGATGATCGGGTGTGATAGGCTCTATGTTCAAATACAACAGGTGCAAAACAGTTGCACATGCGGAATACTCAGGTTTAACTTGACGAACCTAGCATATAACAGATGTGGCCTCGGAACACGGAGACCGAAAGGTCAAGCGTGAATCATATAGTAGATATGATCAACATATTGATGTTCACCATTGATACTACTCCATCTCACGTGATGATCGGACATGGTTTAGTTGATTTGGATCACGTGATCACTTAGAGGATTAGAGGGATATCTTTCTAAGTGGGAGTTCTTAAGTAATATGATTAATTGAACTTGAATTTATCATGAACTTAGTACCTGATAGTATCTTGCTTGTCTATGTTTGATTGTAGATAGATGGCTCGTGCTGTTGTTCCGTTGAATTTTAATGCGTTCCTTGAGAAAGCAAAGTTGAAAGATGATGGTAGCAATTACACGGACTGGGTCCGTAACTTGAGGATTATCCTCATTGCTGCACAGAAGAATTACGTACTAGAAGCACCGCTAAGTGCCAAGCCTGCTGCAGGAGCAACACCAGATGTTATGAACGTCTGGCAGAGCAAAGCTGATGACTACTCGATAGTTCAGTGTGCCATGCTTTACGGCTTAGAACCGGGTCTTCAACGACGTTTTGAACGTCATGGAGCATATGAGATGTTCCATGAGTTGAAGTTAATATTTCAAGAAAATGCCCGGATTGAGAGATATGAAGTCTCCAATAAGTTCTATAGCTGCAAGATGGAGGAGAATAGTTCTGTCAGTGAACATATACCCAAAATGTCTGGGTATCATAATCACTTGACTCAACTAGGGGTTAATCTTCCTATTGATAGTGTCATTGACAGAGTTCTTCAATCACTTCCACCAAGCTACAAAAGCTTCATGATGAACTATAATATGCAAGGGATGAATAAGACTATTCCTGAGCTCTTCGCAATGCTAAAAGCCGCGGAGGTAGAAATCAAGAAGGAGCATCAAGTGTTGATGGTCAATAAGACCACCAGTTTCAAGAAAAAGGGCAAAGGGAAGAAGAAAGGGAACTTCAAGAAGAATAGCAAACAAGTTGCTGCTCAGGAGAAGAAACCCAAGTCTGGACCTAAGCCTGAGACTGAGTGCTTCTACTGCAAGCAGACTGGTCACTGGAAGCGGAACTGCCCTAAGCATTTGGCGGATAAGAAGGATGGCAAAGTGAACAAAGGTATATGTGATATACATGTTATTGATGTGTACCTTACTAATGCTCGCAGTAGCACCTGGGTATTTGATACTGGTTCTGTTGCTAACATTTGCAACTCGAAACAGGGGCTACGGATTAAGCGAAGATTGGCTAAGGACGAGGTGACGATGCGCGTGGGAAATGGTTCCAAAGTCGATGTGATCGCGGTCGGCACGCTACCTCTACATCTACCTTCGGGATTAGTATTAGACCTAAATAATTGTTATTTGGTGCCAGCGTTAAGCATGAACATTATATCTGGATCTTGTTTGATGCGAGACGGTTATTCATTTAAATCAGAGAATAATGGTTGTTCTATTTATATGAGTAATATCTTTTATAGTCATGCACCCCTGAAGAGTGGTCTATTTTTGATGAATCTCGATAGTAGTGATACACATATTCATAATGTTGAAATCAAAAGATGCAGAGTTGATAATGATAGTGCAACTTATTTGTGGCACTGCCATTTAGGTCATATCGGTGTAAAGCGCATGAAGAAACTTCATACTGATGGACTTTTGGAACCACTTGATTATGAATCACTTGGTACTTGCAAACTGTGCCTCATGGGTAAGATGACTAAAACGCCGTTCTCCGGTACTATGGAGAGAGCAACGGATTTGTTGGAAATCATACATACAGATGTATGTGGTCCAATGAATGTTGAGGCTCGTGGCGGATATCGTTATTTTCTCACCTTCACAGATGATTTAAGCATATATGGGTATATCTACTTAATGAAACATAAGTCTGAAACATTTGAAAAGTTCAAAGAATTTCAGAGTGAAGTTGAAAATCATCGTAACAAGAAAATAAAGTTTCTACGATCTGATCGTGGAGGAGAATATTTGAGTTACGAGTTTGGTCTACATTTGAAACAATGCGGAATAGTTTCGCAACTCACGCCACCCGGAACACCACAACGTAATGGTGTGGCCGAACGTCGTAATCGTACTTTATTAGATATGGTGCGATCTATGATGTCTCTTACTGATTTACCGTTATCGTTTTGGGGTTATGCTTTAGAGACGGCTGCATTCACGTTAAATAGGACACCATCGAAATCCGTTGAGACGACGCCTTATGAACTGTGGTTTGGCAAGAAACCAAAGTTGTCGTTTCTGAAAGTTTGGGGCTGCGATGCTTATGTGAAAAAGCTTCAACCTGATAAGCTCGAACCCAAATCGGAGAAATGTGTCTTCATAGGATACCCAAAGGAGACTGTTGGGTACACCTTCTATCACAGATCCGAAGGCAAGACTTTTGTTGCTAAATTCGGAGTTTTTCTAGAGAAGGAGTTTCTCTCGAAAGAAGTGAGTGGGAGAAAAGTAGAACTTGATGAGGTAACTATACCTGCTCCCTTATTGGAAAGTAGTACATCACAGAAACCAGTTTCTGTGACACCTACACCAATTAGTGAGGAAGATAATGATAATGATCATGAAACTTCAGATCAAGTTACTACCGAACCTCGTAGATCAACCAGAGTCAGATCCGCACCAGAGTGGTACGGTAATCCTGTTCTGGAAGTCATGCTACTAGATCATGATGAACCTACGAACTATGAAGAAGCGATGGTGAGCCCAGATTCCGCAAAATGGCTAGAATCCATGAAATCTAAGATGGGATCCATGTATGAGAACAAAGTGTGGACTTTGGTTGACTTGCCCGTTGATCGGTAAGCAGTTGAGAATAAATGGATCTTCAAGAAGAAGACTAACGCTGACGGTAATGTTACTGTCTATAAAGCTCAACTTGTTACAAAAGGTTTTCAACAAGTTCAAGGGATTGACTATGATGAGACCTTCTCACCCGTAGCGATGCTTAAGTCTGTCCGAATCATGTTAGCAATTGCCGCATTTTATGATTATGAAATTTGGCAAATGGATGTCAAAACTGCATTCCTGAATGGATTTCTAGAAGAGAGTTGTATATGATGCAACCAGAAGGTTTTGTCGATCCAAAGGGAGCTAACAAAGTGTGCAAGCTCCAGCGATCCATTTATGGACTGGTGCAAGCCTCTCGGAGTTGGAATAAACGCTTTGATAGTGTGATTAAAGCATTTGGTTTTGTACAGACTTTTGGAGAAGCCTGTATTTACAAAAAAGTGAGTGGGAGCTCTATAGCATTTCTGATATTATATGTGGATGACATATTATTGATTGGAAATGATATAGAATTTCTGGATAGCATAAAGGGATACTTGAATAAGAGTTTTTCAATGAAAGACCTCGGTGAAGCTGCTTACATATTGGGCATTAAGATCTATAGAGATAGATCAAGACGCTTAATTGGACTTTCACAAAGCACATACCTTGACAAGGTTTTGAAGAAGTTCAAAATGGATCAAGCAAAGAAAGGGTTCTTGCCTGTGATACAAGGTGTGAAGTAGAGTAAGACTCAATGTCCAACCACCGCAGAAGATAGAGAGAAAATGAAAGATGTTCCCTATGCTTCAGCCATAGGCTCTATCATGTATGCAATGCTGTGTACCAGACCTGATGTGTGCCTTGCTATAAGTCTAGCAGGGAGGTACCAAAGTAATCCAGGAGTGGATCACTGGACAACGGTCAAGAACATCCTGAAATACCTGAAAAGGACTAAGGATATGTTTCTTGTATATGGAGGTGACAAAGAGCTCATCGTAAATGGTTACGTTGATGCAAGCTTTGACACTGATCCGGATGATTCTAAATCGCAAACCGGATACGTGTTTTTACTGAACGGTGGAGCTGTCAGTTGGTGCAGTTCTAAACAAAGCGTCGTGGCGGGATCTACATGTCAAGCAGAGTACATAGCTGCTTCGGAAGCAGCAAATGAAGGAGTCTGGATGAAGGAGTTCATATCCGATCTAGGTGTCATACCTAGTGCATCGGGTCCAATGAAAATCTTTTGTGACAATACTGGTGCAATTGCCTTGGCAAAGGAATCCAGATTTCACAAGAGAACCAAGCACATCAAGAGACGCTTCAATTCCATTCGGGATTTAGTCCAAGTGGGAGACATAGAAATTTGCAAGATACATACGGATCTGAATGTTGCAGACCCGCTGCCTAAGCCTCTTCCACGAGCAAAACATGATCAGCACCAAGGCTCCATGGGTGTTAGAATCATTACTATGTAATCTATATTATTGACTCTAGTGCAAGTGGGAGACTGAAGGAAATATGCCCTAGAGGCAATAATAAAGTTATTATTTCCTTATATCATGATAAATGTTTGTTATTCATGCTAGAATTGTTTTAACCGGAAACATAATACATGTGTGCATACATAGACAAACATAGTGTCACTAGTATGCCTCTACTTGACTAGCTCGTTGATCGAAGATGGTTATATTTCCTAACCATAGACATGAGTTGTCATTTGATTAACGGGATCACATCATTAGGAGAATGATGTGACTTGACCCATTTTGTTGGCTTAGCACTTGATCGTTTAGTTTGTTGCTATTGCTTTCTTCATGACTTATACATGTTCCTATGACTATGAGATTGTGCAACTCCCGTTTACCGGAGGAACACTTTGTGTGCTACCAAACGTCACAACATAACTGGGTGATTATAAAGGTGCTCTACACGTGTCTTCGAAGGTACTTGTTGGGTTGGCATATTTCGAGATTAGGATTTGTCACTCGGTCATGTCTACATTGTTCTCGAACCCGTAGGGTCCGCACGCTTAACGTTACGATGACAAATTCATTATGAGTTTATATATTTTGATGTACCGAAGGTTGTTCAGAGTCCCGGATGTGATCATGGACATAACGAGGAGTCTCGAAATAGTCGAGACATAAAGATTGATATATTGGACGACTATATTCGGACACAGGAATGGTTCCGGGAGTTATCGGATATAAAACGGAGTACCGGGGGTTACCGGACCCCCCCCCCCGGGGGGGGGGGGTTAATGGGCCTCATGGGCCCAAAGTGGAGCAGAGGAGGGGCGGCCAGGGCAGGCTGCGCGCCCCCTCCCCCTCTAGTTCGAATTGGACAAGGAGGGAGTGGCGGCGCCCCCCCTTTCCTTTCTCTCCTCTCTCCCTTCCTTCCCCCTCTCCTAGATGGACAAGGAAAGGAGGGAGTCCTACTTCCGGTAGGAGTAGGACTCCTCCCTGGCGCGCCTCCTCCTGGCCGGCCGCCCCTCCCCCTTGCTCCTTTATATACGGGGGGCAGGGGGCACCTCTAGACACAACAATTGATCCTTGAGATCTATTAGCCGTGTGCGGTGCCCTCCTCCACCATAATCCTCGATGATATTGTAGCGGTGCTTAGGCGAAGCCCCGCGACGGTAGAACATCAAGATCGTCACCACGCCGTCATGCTGACGGAACTCTTCCCCGACATTCTGCTAGATCGGAGTACGGGGATCGTCATCGAGCTGAACGTGTGCTAGAACTCGGAGGTGCCATAGTTTCGGTGCTTGATCGGTCGGGCCGTGAAGACGTACGACTACATCAACCGCGTTGTGCTAACGCTTCAACTTCCGGTCTACGAGGGTACGTAGACAACACTCTCCCCTCTCGTTGCTATGCATCACCATGATCTTGCATGTGCGCAGGAAAATTTTTAAATTACTACGTTCCCCAACACGAATACGACCTATGTTTGAACAGGAATCCCCCAAGTGACCATGATAATTGTAGCTAGATTCGAATACGATCATAAGTCGGACCAGAAAACGTTAGACTTGATTCAAATATGATCAGCTCCTTAATAGTCATTTGAGAATAAGATCTGTGTGTTCTCGAACGTCAATGAGGCAATACGACCCGTTGTTTAAGTTCTTGCTGACCACAAAGGGTCCTTCCCAAGGTGGGGATAGCTTGCGTGCATCTGACAGATCCTGGATGAGCCGGAGCACCAGGTCGCCTTCCTGAAAAGTCCTGGATTTGACCCGGCGGCTGTGATAATGGCGCATGTCCTGTTGATAAATTCCTGATCGAGCCACTGCTAAATCTCTTTCTTCATCCAACAAGTCAAGTGCATCCTGTCTGGCTTGTTCATTATTAGCTTCAACATAAGCCGCCACACGGGGCGAGTCATGACGAATGTCACTAGGCAACACTGCTTCTGCTCCATAAACCATGAAGAAAGGTGTGTAACCTGTAGACCTGTTAGGTGTGGTGTTGATACTCCACAACACCTAGGGTAATTCCTCTACCCAAAAACCCGGCGTTCACTATAAGGGAACCATAAGCCGGGGTTTGAGACCTTTTAAAATTTCCTGATTTGCTCTCTCAGCTTGACCATTGGATTGAGGATGAGCTACAGAAGAAACATCAAGCCGGATATGCTCACGTTGACAAAACTCCTCCATAGCCCCTTGGGACAGACTAGTGCCATTGTCAGTGATAATGCTGTGTGGAAAACCAAAACGGAAGATCACCTTTTTCATGAACTGAACCGCCGTGGCCGCGTCACACTTACTCACTGGCTCCGCCTCAACCCACTTAGTGAATTTATCAACTGCCACCAAGAGATGTGTTTTTTTATCCTTAGACCTTTTGAAAGGTCCCACCATGTCAAGCCCCCAGACCAAAAACGGCCAAGTGATTGGAATCATCCGAATTTCTTGAGCCTGCACATGTGCTCGTCGTGCAAACTTTTGACATCCATCACATCTGCTGACCAGATCCTCTGCATCAGTGTGAGCCGTCAACCAGTAAAAACCGTGATGAAAAGCTTTGGCCACCAGAGATTTTGACTCGGCGTGATGACCACAATCACCTTCATGGATCTCACGAAGTATTTCTTGACCCTCTTCGGGGGAAACACACCGCTGAAACGCTCCAGAGACACTGCGATGGTATAATTCTCCATCCGAAATCATCATTGACTTAGACCGCCGGGTTATCTGTCAAGCCAGGGTCTCATCCGCTGGCAACTCTCCCTGGGTCATGTAAGCCAAGAACGGCACTGTCCAATTTGGGATGACATGAAGAGCCGCCACCAACTGCGCCTCCGGGTCAGGAACAGCTAAATCTTCTTCTATGGGCAACTTGACAGACGGGTTATGCAAAACATCCAAAAAGGTGTTAGGAGGTACCGGCTTACGCTGAGACCCCAACCGGCTTAAAGCATCAGCCGCTTCGTTCTTTCGACGGTCAATATGCTCCACCTGATAACCTTTAAAATGCCCTGCAACAGTGTCAACCTCCCGGCGATAAGCCGCCATGAGAGGGTCCTTGGAATCCCACTTGCCTGATACCTGTTGAGCCACTAAATCTGAGTCGCCAAGACATCTGACCCGGCTCAAACTCATCTCTTTTGCCACTCGAAGACCATGAAGCAAGGCTTCATACTCTGCTGTGTTGTTAGTGCACGGAAACATCAACCGTAACACGTAACAAAATTTGTCACCTCGCGGAGAGGTTAACACAACTCCAGCCCCCGAGCCTTCCAACTGTCTGGACCCATCAAAATGAATAGTCCAATACGTGTTGTCTGGTTTCTCTTCTGGCATCTGCATCTCTGTCTAGTCATTAATGAAGTCAATTAGTGCTTTAGATTTGATCGCAGTACGTGGCACATACTTCAACCCATGAGACCCAAGCTCAATTGCCCACTTGGCGACTCGCCCAGTGGCTTCTTTGTTTTGAATGATGTATCCCAAAGGAACAGAGCTAACCACGGTGATTGGATGTCCCTGAAAATAATGCTTAAGCTTCCGGCTTGCCATGAACACCCCATATACGAGCTTCTGCCAATGTGGATATCGTTGCTTGGATTCAATTAGCACCTCACTGACGTAGTAAACCGGCCGTTGAACCGGATGCTCCTTGCTAGCCTCCTTGCGCTCCACCACAATAGCCACACTAACAGCTCGTGAGTTGGCGCCACGTATAACAGCAGCGGCTCTTTCTCGACTGGAGCAGCCAGGACCGGCGGCTCAGCAAGCTGTGTCTTCAGATCTTCAAAAGCAGAGTCCGCGGCATCGCTCCAAACAAAATCATCTGTTTTCTTCATCGTCTGATATAGAGGAATTGCCTTCTCCCCTAACCGGCTTATGAACCAGCTCAAAGCAGCAACACGGCCCGCCAGTCGTTGAACGTCATTGATGCATGTTGGTTTGGCCAGGGATGTAATTGCCTTGATTTTCTCAAGGTTAGCCTCAATACCTCGGTTAGACAGCAAAAAACCCAAGAGCTTGCCGGCTGGGACTCCAAAAACACAATTGGCCGGGTTAAGCATCATTTTGTAGACCCGGAGATTATCGAAAGTCTCTTTCTGATCTGTGACCAAGGTTTCTTCCTTCCTGGATTTTACCACTATATCATCCCCATAAGCATGAACATTACGCCCAATTTGATCATGAAGACAATTCTGCACACACCGTTGGTAAGTCGCCTGGGCACTCTTAAGCCCAAAAGGCATAGACACATAGCAGAAAGCTCCAAAAGGAGTGATAAAAGCCGTCTTCTCCTGATCCTTGACTGCCATCTTGATCTGATGATAACCGGAATAAGCATACAAGAAACTCAAACATGCACAACCCGCCGTAGCATCAATGATCTGATCAATACGGGGGAGGGCAAAAGGATCAGCCGGACAAGCCTTGTTTAGATCGGTGTAATCCACACACATACGCCAGGTGCCATTCTTTTTGAGCACAAGCACCGGGTTGGCTAACCACTCCGGGGGAAAGACTTCTATAATGAAACCAGCTGCCAAAAGCCGGGCCACCTCTTTTCCAATGGCCTTGCGCCTTTCTTCATTGAACCGTCGGAGAAATTGTCTGACAGGTTTAAACTTTTGATCAATATTGAGAGTGTGCTCAGCGAGTTCCCTCGGGACACCCGGCATGTCTGAAGGTTTCCATGCGAAGATGTCCCGGTTCTCACGGATGAACTCGATGAGCGCGCTTTCCTATTTTGGATCCAAGTTAGCACTGATGATGAACTGCTTGGTCGAGTCGCCAGGCACAAAGTCAACCATCTTGGTGTCATCAGCTGATTTGAACTTCAACCCCGGCTCATGCTCTGTTGTTGGTTTCTTTAATGATGTCATGTCTGTCGGGTCAACATGATCTTTGTAAAATTTTAACTCCTCTGTTGCACAGACAGATTCAGCATAGGCAGCATCACCATCTTCACACTCCAAGGCTATTTTCCGGCTCCCGTGTACTCTGATGGTGCCCTTATAACCCGGCATCTTAAGCTGCAAATACACATAACACGGCCGAGCCATGAATTTGGCATAAGCCGGCCATCCAAACAGAGCATGATACGGGATTTTGATCTTAACCACCTCAAAGGTTAATTTTTCTGCTCTGGAGTCATATTCATCCCCAAAGGCTACTTCCAGTTCAATCTTACCCACTAGGTATGCCGACTTGCCAGGAACCACATCGTGAAAAACAGTGTTGGATTGTTTAAGACTCTTATCAGTCAATCCCATCCGGCGGAACATCTCATAATAGAGGATGTTGATGCTGCTGCCTCCATCCATGAGTACTTTAGTGAATTTGTATCCACCAACCTGAGGTGCCACCACCAAAGCCAAGTGACCCAGATTATCGACCCGGGGTGGGTGATCCTCTCTGCTCCACACAATAGGCTGCTCTGACCAACGTAAGTAATGTGGAACCGCCGGCTCAACGGTGATACATCTCCGTCGTATCTATAATTTTTGATTGTTCCATGCCAATATTCTACAACTTTCATATACTTTTGGCAACTTTTTATACTATTTTTTGGACTAACATATTGATCCAGTGCCCAGTGCCAGTTCCTGTTTGTTGCATGTTTTTTATTTCGCAGAATATCCATATCAAATGGAGTCCAAACAGAAAAAAAACTGACGGAGATTTTTTTTGGAATATATATGATTTTTGGGAAGAAAAATCCACGCGAGACGATGCTCGAGGGGCCCACGAGGTAGGGGGCGCGCCACAGGGAGGCAGGCACGCCCCTGACCCTCGTGGCCACCCCGTAAGGAGGTTGATGCCCTTCTTTCACCACAAGAAAGCTAATTTCCGGATAGAGATCGTGTCAAAATTTCAGCCCAATCGGAGTTACGGATCTCCAGGAATATAAGAAACGGTGAAAGGGAAGAATCTGAGAGTGCAGAAACAGAGAGAGACAGAGAGACAGATCCAATTTCGGAGGGGCTCTCGCCCCTCCCGTGCCATGGAGGCCATGGACCAGAGGGGAAACCCTTCTCCCATCTAGGGAGGAGGTCAAGGAAGAAGAACAAGGAGGGGGGCTCTCTCCCCCTCGGTTCTGGTGGCACCGGAGTGCCACCGGGGGCCATCATCATCACTGCGATCTACACCAACACCTCCGCCATCTTCACCAACATCTCCATCACCTTCCCCCCTCTATCTACATCGGTCCACTCTCCCGCAACCCGCTATACCCTCTACTTGAACATGGTGCTTTATGCTTCATATTATTATCCAGTGATGTGTTGCCATCCTATGATGTCTGAGTAGATTTTCGTTGTCCTATCGGTGGTTGATGAATTGCTATGATTGATTTAATTTGCTTGTGGTTATGTTGCTGTCCTTTGGTGCCCATCATATGATTGTGCGCGTGGATCACACCCTAGGGTTAGTTGTATGTTGATAGGACTATGTATTGGAGGGCAAGAGTGACAGAAGCTTCAACCTAGCATAGAAGTTGATGCATACGGGATTGAAGGGGGACCAATATATCTTAATTCTATGGTTGGGTTTTACCTTAATGAACATTAGTAGTTGCGGATGCTTGCTAATAGTTCCAGTCATAAGTGCATAGAATTCCAAGTCAGGGATGACATGCTAGCAGTGGCCTCTCCCACATAATACTTTCTATCGGTCTAGTAAAGTAGTCAATTGCTTAGGGGAAATTTCACAACTCCTACCACCACTTTTCCACACTCGCTATATTTACTTTATTGTTTCTTTATCTAAACAGCCCCTACTTTTTATTTACGTACTCTTTATTATCTTACAAACCTATCCAACAACACCTACAAAGTACTTCTAGTTTCATACTTGTTCTAGGTAAAGCGAACGTCAAACTTGCGTAGAGTTGTATCGGTGGTCGATAGAACTTGAGGGAATATTTGTTCTACCTTTAGCTCCTCGTTGGGTTCGACACTCTTACTTATCAAAAACTGTTGCAATCCCCTATACTTGTGGATTATCAAACGGCATTGACGGCCCTCTTGTGAAGTTTCTGGTCTCTCTTACATAAGCTAGTGGTGAATACATGGTATTGCCCACTATTCAGCTGCTTCGGATTGCTCTGATATCCGGACTACTGCTGCTGATTACCTTGGCCAGGTTGCGGATTATACCCTCCTTGGTTACCAGGATGGCCCTGACCGTGGAATCCTCCTCTACCTAAGCCGGCGCCCGGGCCTTGGAAACCGCCTCCACCTGAGCCGCCACCTAGACCATGACCTCCATCAAACATGTTTGAATTTTTATACGCCTTCATGATCATACAATCTTTCCACATGTGGGTGGCTGGCTTCTCCCGGGTGCCGTGTTTTGGACAAGGCTCATTCAACAATTGCTCAAGGGTGGGACCTGACCCGCCCGACCGAGGGGGCTGTCTGCCCTTGCGCCGTTGATTTCCGCTCTGTGCATTGGTGTTAGCAACAAACTCATCAGCCTTACGTTTATTACCTCCTTGATTCGCTGGGTTCTGCTGGTGACCCTTGCCATTGTCGTTCTTCTTTCCCTTCGTTGCCTTTTCTTTGTCAGACACCGGGTCCTTGGTAGTATCAGAATCAGCATACTTGAGGAGAGCCGCCATCAACGTTCCCATGTCATTACAGTCACGCTTGAGCCGCCCCAGCTTCTGCTTCAGAGGTTCAAAACGACAATTTTTCTCCAACATCAAGACCGCTGAGCCAGCATCGATCTTATCAGATGAATGTATTATCTCCTTGACCCGGTGCACCCAATGGGTTGTGGATTCACCATCCTCTTGCTTGCAATTGGTCAGGTCCACAATCGACATAGGCTGCTTACACGTGTCTTTAAAGTTCTGGATGAACGAGGCCTTCAACTCTGCCCATGAGCCGATAGAATTGGGTGGCAATCCCTTCAACCAAGTACGAGCTGTTCCATCTAACATCATAGTGAAATACTTGGCCATTGCTACATCGCTGACCTCCAATAACTCCATAGCCATCTCATAACTCTCAATCCAAGCCCCGGGCTATAAGTCAGCTGTATAATTAGGTACCTTACGAGGCCCCTTAAAGTCCTTTGGAAAACGCTCATTCCGTATGGCCGGCACCAAGCAAGGAACGCCTCCGGTTCTTGTGGCCACTCCTGCCTCGACCGAGGTTGCCGGATAAGCCGGAAAAGTTTGATGAGCTGCCTGATCTGCTGCCATTTGAACTGCTCATTCCGCCTCTTGACGAATCCTCTCTTGATCCGCCAAGTTAAGGGCTCCATCCCGCACCGGCTCATGCCTGTATGGCCGGTTTTGGCGTTGAGCATTGCTTGACATATCTGCGAATTCCATATGCCTACTGTAACTCGGGCTCCAGCTTGGGCGAGGAGTTGAATGGATCTTGTCTCGACTGTAGGAGTATGCATCCTGCTGCGCCAGAGCTGTTTGAAGAAGTTCTCTTACCCTCCGTGTTTCAATTGCCGCCGGTGAGTCACCTTCCATCGGAAGAGCCACCAGACGAGCCGATGCTACGATGAGGTTTTCCAAAGGGTTGGAGAAGTGACCCGGCAGCGTTGGGACGTAATGAGGCGGAGCGGTAATTATACGAGGTGGATCCATGGCGCGCGGCTAGACCGGTGCACCGGGTGTTGTAATCCAGGGTGCCTCCGGCGGGTTACTTCCCCCGGCTCCCGGTGTGTGAAAAAGATTCCTAGGATCGAGCGTCAGAGGCAGACGTGATTGGGTTTTCTGATGCCTCCTCCTCATGACCTCGTTTGACGTGTTCAGATCCACCGAGAGTCGGAAGCTCTCCGCTTGAAGCTGTTGAGCACGAACGTCCAAAGCCGCCCGCTCTGCTGCCATCCTGACTTCCTCTGCGGCTAGATTTTCTTTAGCTTGCACCATCTCTTCACGTATGCGTGCCACCTCTGCGTCATGCTGGGCTTTATCCTCCGGCTCTACCACGGCAGTCAATAGAGTCGTCAGTTTATCCATGAGGTCCATCAAGATCTGAGCCAGGGGGCGCGCGGGGTCTCCTGACCCGGCTGCGGCTGACCTGGTAGCTGTTGCCGCCGCTGCTGTAGAGTTTTTCCCGGGCTGTGTCCCTGCCATGAAGACTCTGGCCCAATTCGGCGGCTCAAGATGGCCCAGAATACTGCTGCCATCGGAACAACCCCCGAGCATGTCGTCCTGCAGTTGGTACAAAGAGTCTGTCTCGCTCGTTGATGAAGCAGTATCAGAACAGACGGCCGTCTCACTGCTCTCCACCGATCCTTCAAAGTATTCACCGCCGTGGACGCAGCCTACGAAGGCATGCTTCACGGCAGATTGAACACGGGCGGTCCTCGTGCATCGAGTCGTTTTGATGAGGTTGGTGTGGACATCCGGCTCCGGACCTAACTCGCCGATCCGGCCTATGAAGACGTGAATTCCGCCGAAGGGGACCCGGTATCCGTACTCAATTGAGCCGGCCTCCGGGCCCCAGCCGTCGTCGTCGATGTAGAGCTTGTCGCGACGACTCTTGGTCATCCGGCCCATAGCGTATCCTTTGAGCCCTTCGAAGTTGCCCTTCAAGAACTCAAATCCACCGTGCGCTGGCCCCATGGTGGGCGCCAACTGTCGTGGAATTGTCATGGCAGATGTCCTATAGCAAGGACTTAGTCATAGGGCCATCGCACTAGGAAGCTTAAAGGGGTTAATCGGGACAAAGGACGAGAGAGGGTTTTATACTAGTTCGGCCCCTTACGATGAAGGTAAAATCCTACGTCTAGTTGGGATTGGTATTGCTGGGGTTTCGATCACCAAGAGGCTCAACTCGCCAGCTTGGTTATCGACTTGTTGTTTCTTGCCCTAAGCCGCCACCGGGTCGTCCCCTTATATACATGGGTTGACGCCTGGTGGCCTACTAAGTCCCGGCCAGCTCATAATCGTGTCCGGCTCGGTGACTTCCTTTACATGCCTTTCTTTACAAGTCTTTCCTTACATATGGCGGTTCACAATATCAGGCCTTAAACCGCCTTCAGGCCTTTGGGCCTTCTATAATATTTAATAAACTATAATCTTGAATGTTTACTGGGCTTCTTGTGTAACCCGCCATTGGGGCTAACCCAGCCCCTCCTGGGCGGGTCATAACTGATAGTAATATCCCCAACACTAGAGTTGTCAACAAGTAAATCATCATCACCTTGCAAATCATCTTCATCACTATTGAAATCAACATACTCGGGATGTGTTACCTTTGGACCTTTGGCCATGAAGCACCTTCCAATTCCTTCATTTGGTGAGTCAAATATGTCATAGGAGTTGGTTGACACAAGTGCTAGACCGGCAACACCTTCATCTTGAGTATATTCGGAGTCGGAGTGATAACTTCTTTCGGAGTGATTGTCGGAGTCGGAGCCGGATACCCATTCACCAACATGAGCTTGATGTCTTCTTTTTGTGTAGCTCCTTGATGACTTTTCTTTCCTTTCCGAATCCTTGCTTCTCCGAGAGGGTTTTCGTTCATAACGATCATCTCTCCTCCTCCTTTCTCTTGGTGGTGATTCTTCTCTTCTACTTCTTCTTTTGGGAGAATCTTCTCTTCTTTTGTAGGGAGTCGTACACTCATTGGAGTAGTGTCCGAGTCTTCCACAATTGTAGCAATTACGCTCACGACTAGAAGATCTTTTGTCATTGTAGGACCTTGACTTGGAACTTCTTTCTTTGCTTCTACTCTTGTAGAACTTGTTGAAGTTCTTTACCATTAGGCTCAATTCTTCATTGAAGGTTTGTTTCTCGCTTGATGATGTGGGAGCATCACATGAAGCTTTGTAAGCACCACTTGACTTGTTGTGAAGCTCTTCCTTATCCTTGAGTGACATCTCATGAGCAACAATTCTTCGAATGACTTCCGTTGGCTTGAGATCTTTGTAATTGGGCATCATTTGGATCAATGTGCACACGGTATCATATTTTCCATCCAAGGCTCTTAGGATCTTCTTAATGATGAATTTGTCGGTCATCTCTTCACTTCCTAAGCCGGCAATCTCATTTGTGATGAGAGCAAGCCTAGAATACATTTCAGCGACACCTTCACCATCCTTCATTTTGAACTTGTCAAGTTGACTTTGAAGAACATCCAATTTGGATTCCTTGACGGAGTCGGTACCTTCATGCATATCAATCAAAGTATCCCAAATTTCCATTGCATTCCCAAGACGGCTGATTTTGTTGAATTCTTCGGGGCACAATCCGTTGAAGAGAATATCACAAGCTTGAGCATTGTATTGTAGCATCTTCAACTCTTCCGCGGTAGCTTCACGGTTTGGTTCTCTCCCATCAAATAATTCACCTTGCAAGCCAATACACACAATATCCCAAACGGCGGGGTTATGTCCAAGAATATGCATTTTCATCTTATGCTTCCAACTAGCAAAATTTGTACCATCAAAGTAAGGACCTCTACGGTGGTAATTTCCCTCGCTAGATTCCATACTCTCCTAGGTTGTGAAACCAAAGCTATGACCACCAAAAGCTATGGAAATCAAAGCAAATGGAGACCAAGGCTTTGATACCACTTGTAGGATCAAAAGTATGTCTAGAGGGGGGTGATTAGACTACTTGACCAAATAAAAATCTAGCCTTTTCCCAATTTTAGTTCTTGGCATATTTTAGCAACAAAGCACAAGTCAAGCAATCAACCTACACATGCAATTCTAAGAGTATAGCAGCGGAATGTAAAACAATTGCATATGAAGGTAAAGAGATGAGTTTGAGGGAGCAAACGCAATGTTGACACGGAGATTTTTTTATCCGTGGTTCCGATAGGTGGTGCTATCATACATCCACGTTGATGGAGACTTCAACCCACGAAGGGTAACAGTTGCGCGAGTGCACGGAGGGCTCTACCCACGAAGGGTCCACGAAGAAGCAACCTTGTCTATCCCACCATGGCCGTCGCCCACGAAGGACTTGCCTCACTAGGGTAGATCTTCATGAAGTAGGCGATCTCCTTGCCCTTACAAACTCCTTGGTTCAACTCCACAATCTTGTCGGAGGCTCCCAAGTGACACCTAGCCAATCTAGGAGACACCACTCTCCAAGAAGTAACAAATGGTGTGTTGATGATGAACTCCTTGCTCTTGTGCTTCAAATGATAGTCTCCCCAACACTCAACTCTCTATCATAGGATTGGATTTGGTAGAAAGAAGATTTGAGTGGAAAGCAACTTGGGGAAGGCTAGAGATCAAGAGTTATGTGGTTGGAATGGAATATCTTGACCTCAACACAAGTGTAGGTGGTTCTCTCTTAGAAAATATGTGTTGGAAGTGTAGGCATGTTCTGATGGCTCTCTCCATGAATGAAGAGTCGGTGGAGGGGTATAAATAGCCTCCACACAAAATCTAACCGTTACACACAAATCACCAAACTCGGTGGGACCGAATCATGAAACTTGGTCAGACCGATTTAGTTCAGGCCTTCTTTGGTTCATAGGATAGGAATTTTATAGGAATAGGAAAATCATAGGAAGTGAGATGACATGCATGTCAATTCCTATAGAGAAAGAGATGCCATTTGGTGCATAGGATAGGATTTTTTCCATTGAGTCTAGGCTAATGTTTTTCCCTCCAAAACATGAAGGATTGATTCCTATCCTACATAGGAATAGGAATCCATTCCTACAAACCAAAGGGCTTCAAAGAAATTTTTCCTTTGCAAATCCTATCCTATAGAATTCCTACAAAAATCCTACAAACCAAAGGAGGCCTCAAAATGTGAACATTAGGATTCTCGGTGGGACCGACATGTCAACTCGGTGGGACCAATTTTGTTAGGGTTAGGGCATAACGTAATCTCGGTGAGACCGATTACACAAACTCGGTAATACCGATTTTGGTAATGGACTAACAGAGAGTTGGTCAGGCAAACTCGGTGGGACCGATTCGCTCATCTCGGTTGGACCGAAGTGTTACGAAAGGGAAACAGAGAGTTTACATTGCAATCTCGGTGGGACCGATCGCTCATCTCGGTTTGACCAAAACGTTACGAAGGGAAATAGAGAGATTACAATCCCATCTCGGTGAGACAGAGATCCCTATCGGTGAGACCGAAAAGACTAGGGTTTCTGGCAGTGGCTATGACAACTGAACTTTGTGGCGCCGGATAGAAAATTTCGGTGGGGCCAAGTTTGACTTTTGGTTTGGGACATATGTGGATGTCAGAAAGTAGTTGAGGGTTTTGGAGCATATCACTAAGCACTTTGAGCAAGCAAGCCATTAGGCAACACCTCATCCCCTCTTAATAGTATTGGCTTTTCCTATGGACTCAATGTGATCTTGGATCACTTAAAATGAAAATATGTAGAGTCCTGAGCTTTGAGCTTGAGCCAATTCTTTGTCCTTAGCATTTTGAGGGGTCCACTTTTCTCATCCATGCCAATCATTGAGCTTTCCTGAAATTTTTATCTTGAAATAGCATTAGCTCAATGAACTATATGTTGTTCGGAATCACCAAAATCACCCAGGGATAGTTGCACTTTCAAGTGATCAAAGCATATGGTTTTATACAGACTTGCGGTGAAGCATGTATTTACAAGAAATTGAGTGGGAGCACTAAAAAAATTCTGATAAGTATATGTGAATGACATATTGTTGATCGGAAATAATGTAGAATTTTCTGGAACGCATAAAGGAATGTTTGAAAGGAGTTTTTCAAAGAAAGACCTCGGTGAAGCTACTTACATATTGAGCATCCAGATTTATAGAGATAGATTAAGACACTTAATATATTTTCAATGAGTACATACCTTGACAAGATTTTGAAGTAGTTCAAAATGGAATAGACAAAGAAGGAGTTCTTGCCTGTGTTGCAAGGTGTGAAGTTGAGTAAAGACTCAAAAACCCGACCACGACAGAAAATAGAAAGAGAATGAAAAGTCATTCCCTATGCCTCAGTCATAGGTTCTACGAAGTATATTATGCTGTGTACCAGACCTATTGTGTACCTCACCATAAGTTTGGCAAGAGGGTACAATAGTGATCCAGGAGTGGATCACTGGATATTGGTCAAAAATATCCTTAGTGGAATAAGGAAATGTTTCTTGGTTATGGAGGTGACAAAGAGTTTGTCATAAATAGTTACGTCGATGCAAGCTTTGACACCGATCTGGATGACTCTAAGTCTTGATCTAGATACATATTGAAAGTGGGAGCAATTAGCTAGAGTAGCTCCGTGCAAAGCATTGTAGACATAGAAAATTTGCAAAATACATACGGCTCTGAATGTGACAGACCCGTTGACTAAATTTCTCTCACAAGCAAAACATGATCACTCTTTGGGTGTTAATCACATAGCGATGTGAACTAGATTATTGACTCTACTAAACCCTTTGGGTGTTAGTCACATGGAGATGTGAACTAATCACATAAAGATGTGAACTATTGGTGTTAAATCACATGATGATGTGAACTAGATTATTGACTCTAGTGCAAGTGGGAGACTGAAGGAAATATGCCCTAGAAGCAATAATAAAGTTGTTATTTATATTTCTTTATATCATGATAAATTTTTATTATTCATGCTAGAATTGTATTAACCGGAAACTTAGTACATGTGTGAATACATAGACAAACAGAGTGTCCCTAGTACTCATTAATCAAAGATGGTTAAGTTTCCTAGGCATGGACATGTGTTGTCATTTGATGAACGGGGTCACATCATTAGAGAATGATGTGATGGACAAGACCCATCCATTAGCTTAGCATAATGATCTTTCAGTTTTATTGCTACTGCTTTCTTCATGACTTATACATGTTCCTCTGACTATGAGATTATGCAACTCCCAAATACTGAAGGAACACCTTGTGTGCTATCAAACGTCACAACGTAACTGGGTGATTATAAAGATGCTCTACAGGTGCCTCCAATGGTGTTTGTTAAGTTGGCATAGATCGAGATTAGGATTTATCACTCTGTCTATCGGAGAGGTATCTTTGGGCCCTCTCGGTAATGTACATCACTATGAGCCTTGCAAGCAATGTGACTAATGAGTTAGTTGCGGGGTGATGCATTACGGAACGAGTAAAGAGACTTGCCAGTAACGAGATTGAACAAGGTATGATGATACCGACGATCGAATCTCGGGCAAGTAACATACCGATGACAAAGGGAACAACGTATGTCGTTATGTGGTTTGACCGATAAAGATCTTCGTAGAATATGTTGGAGCCAATATGAGCATCTAGGTTCCGCTATTGGTTATTGACTGGAGATGTGTCTCGGTCATGTCTACATAGTTCTCTAACCCGTAGGGTCCGCACCCTTAACGTTCGATGGCGATTTGTATTATGAGTTATGTGATTTGATGTACCGAAGGTTGTTCAAAGTCCCGGATGATATCACGGACATGACGAGGAGTCTCGAAATGGTTGAGACGTAAATATCAATATATTGGAAGGCTATATTCGGACATCGGAAAGGTTCCGAGTGATTCGGGTATTTTTCGGAGTACCGGAGAGTTACGGGAATTCGCCGGGGAAGTAATGGGCCTTAATGGGCCATACGGGAAAGGAGAGAAGGGCCTCAAGGGGTGGCTGCACGCCTCCCCATGGGCTGGTCCGAATTGGACTAGGGAGGGGGCGGCGCCCCCCTCTTTCCTTCTCTCCCTCTTCCCCTTCCTTCTTCTCCTACTCCAACTAGGGAAGGGGGGAAACCTACTCCTACTAGGAGTAGGAATCCCTTTTGGTGCGCGACATAGAGAGGGTTGGCCCTCCCCTCCTCCACTCCTTTATATACGGGGGAAGGGGGCACCCCATAGACACACAAGTTGACATTTTTCTTAGTCGTGTGCGGTGCCCCCCTCCACCATAATCCACCTCGGTCATATCGTAGCGGTGCTTAGGTGAAGCCCTGTTCCGATAGTTTCATCATCACCGCCATCATGCCGTCGTGCTGACAAAACTCTCCCTCGACACTCAGCTGGATCTAGAGTTCGTGGGACGTCACCGAGCTGAACGTGTGCAGATCGCAGAGGTGTCGTACCTTCAGTGCTAGTATCGGTCGGATCGTGAAGACGTTCGACTACATCAACCGCGTTGTCATAACGCTTCCGCTTAGGGTCTCAGAGGGTATGTGGACAACACTCTTCCCCTCTCATTGCTATGCATCACCATAATATACCTTGCGTGTGCGTAGGATTTTTTGAAATTACTGTGTTCCCCAACAGTAATCATGTGAATTTGGTATTCGTTCGATATTTTGATGAGGTGTATGTTGTGTCTCCTCTAGTGGTGTTATGTGAACGTCGACTACATGACACTTCACCATTATTTGGGCCTAGGGGAAGGCATTGGGAAGTAATAAGTAGATGATGGGTTGCTAGAGTGACAGAAGCTTAAACCCTAGTTTATGCGTTGCTTCGTAAAGGGCTGATTTGGATCCATATGTTTCATGCTATGGTCAGGTTTACCTTAATACTTATTTCATAGTTGCGGATGCTTGCGAGAGAGGTTAATCATAATTGGTAGGCTTGTCCAAGGAAGGGCAGCACCCAAGCACCGGTCCACCCACATATCAAATTATCAAAGTAACGAACGCGAATCATATGAGCATGATGAAAACTAGCTTGACAACAATTCTCATGTGTCCTCGGGAGCACTTTGCTTTATATAAGAGTTCTTCTAGGCTTGTCCTTTGCTACAAAAAGGTTTGGGCCACCTTGCTGCACCTTGGTTAATTTATTTACTTGTTACCTGTTACAATTTACCTTAACACAAAACTATCTATTATCGATAATTTCAGTGCTTGCAGAGAATACCTTGCTGAAAACCACTTGTCATTTTTTTCTGATCCTCGTTGGGTTCGACATTCTTACTTATCGAAAGGACTACGATAGATCCCCTATACTTGTGGGCCATCACCTTCGTGCCAGGCAGATCGAGGCTGGCTTGCAGGCCCGCTAGCCCGAGGTCTTTGATGACGAGGACGACCCCATGATGGCGACGAGCTTCAAGGACACCGCCCCTGCTCCCGCGCCTATGCACACTGGCTTCACCATGGAGCAGACGCAGACGCACTACAACGCCACCATGGCAGAGTTGCAGCCTGCGCTAGCGCCTTTGTTAGCGCTCCAGCAGGTGCAAGAGTAATAGAGGTACAACCTATTCCTTCTGGAGCAGCACCGGCTGACGGAGGGCCAGATCTACGACGAGCGCACAAGCGAGGAGGCCGTGGCAGCCATGGCCGCGGCGAACACCAACTTCGTCGCAGAGAAGCGTGCCATCTATGATGTCGTCCGCGCTCAAGCCGTCGCTTGCCAGGAAACGGCGGTCACCTAGGTGCAGCTCCAGGTGATCGCGGAGGAGAATAACGCCGGCTGGCGCCTCCTACACGCCGCCGCCAAACTATCCGGTGGCCCGGTGGGACGATGACAGCACGGGTGGCACCATTTCCATCATGGACCTCACGTCCACAGGCGATGGATAAGGCGCGGATTCCTCAGAGAATGAGTAGGGCATGGGAGATGGCAGGGCCTTGTGTCCCATGTGGGCTAGTCCGTCTCTCATGCTCTACTCTTCCTCGCCGGAGACCGCAACTTCACTTCATCAGTCTTATCACAGGTGCTCATGAAGGCAGCGGATGGAGGACGGCATGGGTTTGGACGCCGCGCGCCGCCGCCGTAGGATAGGCTTAGGGTCAGGTTGGTTTTTTGTCCTAAATGTTCGAAATCTAATAAAAATCTGCCATGTTTGCAAGAATGCCGTCCAGTTTGTATGAAATCTGCCCATGTTTGCATGAATTTCTTTCGTTTTGTTGAAAAAAGTGTTTGCCATGTGTGCAGGAAGCATTGGATAACGGCCTCCCGCATTCATATTCGCGGATTGGTCCCCTATTTGCGAATGGATGAGGGAGAAAATTTATGGGTTGCCGTTTAAGATGCCCTAAGTCCTGTCAAGAAAAAGAAAAAAACACAAGGTCTTTCGAGTCTTTTAAGGAAACAAGGAGAAACGGTATGCTCCGCCTTAGCTGCACAAGAAGAAAAACACACTTAGAGTAGGATTTAAGCCTTTAGAAATGTTCTCATCAGCGACGGTTGTTATTCCGCTGCGTTAGTTTCATGGGGCCTTAGCACGACGACTTTCCAATTGTCTACTATAACAAGTTGTGTCCGACTCTGGCGAGGGAGAAGCGATGACGGCGGTGCGTCTACGGCTCGATTCAATGCTTGTAGTCGTCGCTGGGTGGTTTATGAATCTGAACGTAATTTTTATTATTTCTAGTGTTTGTTGTACTGTCATTATCGGAGATGAATAGATCGATAGTTCTCGCAAAAAGAATATTTTCATCATTCAGTTTACAGGGAATAAAAGCCTGTGCATTGCAAAAGGAAAAAAAACTGTAGAGTTTTCCTATGAGCTATTTGGCACTTGACCCCAAAAAGAAAACCCATTAATAGGTAGATTATGAATTCCTACTTTTTTCCTATTAAATAAAAAATATATCTAGAGGGCAACTCGAGCGAACGACCGTTTCCCCGGCCAGGTGGGAACAAAAGAACATTTTTGTTTGTTAAAAAAACCACACTCACTGAATGCTTCAGAATTGTCATTCAAAAACAGATAAATTTGTCATGTTATTGTATTAGGGCCCATTCGGGGATCCACCAGCTCCTTAAAATACGCGGAGCTGGGGAGCACCGTTTCGTCCGCTCTGAATTTGCTACCCGCAGCTCCGTCCGCTCCGGGAGCATAGGCGCGGAGCGGAGGGCCTCCAAACGGCCTCTTAGTATTGTATAAGGATTTGTCATGTCTAAAATAAAAATTGGCATGTTGTATAAAGAATAGTCAGAAAATTGACATGATGCAGCATAATAATTGCCATGCATTCTTAAAGATTCGCCATTACTTGCAACATGGGTGATTGCCAACATAAAAAATAAAAATGATGAAAATTGCTATACTCATGATTTGCCACGCTGGTTGAAAGGAATTGTCATGATACATTAACCGAAAATAGTGAAAATCGCCATGCTCTAAAAACAAAAATTGTCACTCCCAATGTATTCACTCATATTGCCATCTTTTTTTTGAAAAGAAGGTTAAACCCCGGCCTCTGGATCAATCGATGCATACAACCATCTTTATTAATCATTCAACAAAGGACTGACAAGAACATATATCAAGCCATCCGAAGCCACCGCTCACACCTACAAACTCGATAATGTGGAGTGTTCTCACCCCCATATCTAAAATCGGTGTCGTCACCGATCCATCCACATAACGTATCGGGACCAATAGCCGGTGCAGCGCTGCTAAAGTGCACACCACATGCACACATTTTAGAAGCCGCCATCATCATTGGACCGCTGACCCATCTTCAGGAGAGAGATCCGCATCATCTTTGCCAATCCAGACATCCGTCGAGCTACCACGGCGCCCAATGGTGCCACCGCCCTGCGCGCAACCATCCAGACGCGAAGACTCTGAAAAATCCGTCGTGCATAGCACATGTCGACCAGGCATGACACAGTGTAGCACCTGTCGGCCACGCATGACTTGACATCTCCACCACAGCTCCGTGCAAGACTTAGCCGCTCCACCTCCTCCTTCTGTCTTCCAGCGCTGCTCCATAAACGATGCTCCCAAGAGAGAAACGACACCACCGTACCGCCATCGTCTGATCTGGATGACCAGATCCTAGGGTTTCCCCCGAAGCAGCATGAGTGGGTCGATAGAAGTTACACGACGATGCCTTCAACAAGGTAACGACGCAAAATGCCGTCATCGCCCGCCATCGGCTCGGTTTTCACCGGCAACTCTATCTCCCCAACTCGCAGCTGGGACTAGATGAAGGATCTGAAGATCCGACCACCCAGCCTCAGGCCGACCATCTCCGACGAGAGGAGGAAGAAGCCGCCCCCGTCGCTGCCGGCACCACGTGGGCTTTGCCCAGCAACGCCCTCAGGCGGTGGTGGGAGGAGGGGATGGGCGGTGGAGTTGTCGGCAGCGGCTAGGGTTTCTCCCGGGCCGCTCGCGCGGGAGCAACACGGGAGTGTAACATACCACTTGACTATTGCCATCCTAAGCGAAGCGTGTAGTGTTGCCAACTCGTAGTTCGCCTGAGCAAACACATTAGGATTCATGTGTAGGATCCGACGTGCCCGAGGGCGTTCGCTCCGAAACACTAAAACTCTGATATCATATTTCTAATATTTCTGTTTTTCTACAGGTTTCCATTCTGTAAAAATTAAGATGACATGAAATTGCAATACATTTACTTATATATATTTTTTCGTGTTTTAAATCTCATGCATCAAATAGCTTCAACATTGTATACCAACTCATGCTAGTACGTCACACATTCCCGTAGGAAAAAATTCGATGCACATTGTATTGTTGCGTTGTTGTTGTCTAGGCTAAGATGTATTTATATACAAATTTTGTGGAGTACATTTATGAGAAAGTATAGAAAATTAAGCACTGATTTTGAATCTAACTAAAAACTTAAGAAAATCTAGCTCATAAGCCATTAGGACTAATCTCCCTAAAATGTTCTAGATGATCAACATGATACATTTAGGCCTTTAGAGTATGCACGGTTATTGTGACACATTTGTTTGCTCTTCACATCCTCTAGATGCAATAATAATAATATAGTAGTAGTAGTAGTAGTAGTAGTAGTAGTAGCAGCAGCAGCAGCAGCAGCAGCACCAACAACAACAACAACAAGAGGAGGAGCATCAGCAATAATAATAATAATAATAATAATAGAATTATGGTCTTTCAATTATTGGTCAAGTGTTGATGCATGTGGCTCGATGGATAAGCACTGCGGTGGCAAGGCACCCCGACCGAGGTTGATAAGGAGGACAATGCCCCTGCTTCTCCTACATGGCTCCATGCCAGCTCTCTACCTGGGGACTAAGGTAAACAAATTGCATTGCTCTCAAACAAACATCGGACCCAACTAATAGTGGTGAGGTCCTTGAGGAGAGAATTCTACATAAGATTGGGAAACTGAATTTGAATGATGGCATCATTTGGTAGTTATAGAGCAAAAGCAAACTCATCATCATTATCCTCTATAACACTATGCTCCCTAATTTTAAAGAGCTCATATTCAATTGAGGTCTTCGATTAGAATTGGTCACTTGATTTTGACTGAGTCAACAATTTCTCAAAGCCCTCTTGTTGTGGAATTGTCACGGCAGATGTCCTAGCGAAAGGACTTAGTCGTAGGGCCATCGCAACTAGGAAGCTTAAAGGGGTTGATCGGGACAAAGGACACGAGAGGTTTATACTGGTTCGGCCCCTTACGGTGAAGGTAAGGCCTAGTCCAGTTGATGTTGTATTGCTAGGTTTCGATGACCAAGAAGCGAATCCGCTAGCTTAACTATCGATCTGTTGTTTCTTGTCCCAAGCCGCTGCCGGGTCGTCCCCTTATATACACGGGTTGACACCTGGCGGCCTACAGAGTCCTGGTCGGCTCATAAAACGTGTCCGGCTCGGTGACTTCTTTTATATGCCTTTCTTTACAAGTCTTTCTTTACATATGGCGGTTCACAATATTGGACCTTAAGCCGCCTCTGGGCTTACGCTTTCTATAAGTCTTAATAAACTATCATCTTGAATATTACTGGGCTTCTTTTCATAACTCGCCATTGGGGTTGACCCGGCCCCTCCTGGGTGGGTCATACCTGGTAGTTATATCCCCAACATTAGGCCCCAGGTTGACTTGAACTTTGTTCTTTTTCAATCTTCAAAACTTAGACGAAATCCATCTTCCTCTGTCTGTAAAACTCTGTAACCCGCCATGATGTCATCTTCCGAAAATATGAAAGCCTGCTATGATGTCATCTTCAACGGATCTTTATCTTTTAATATCTTTTGAGAATCGAGGCATCCGTTTAGCTGGATAGTCATTATTTTGGTCTTCCTCAATTTTCGCGCCTGCTTGTTCACCTATCCCCTTATAAATAGGCTTGGCCGGTCTTTCCCCTTTCTTATTCTTCCTTCCATCTTCTCGCCACCTCTCAGCCTCTCGAGCTTCG
The DNA here is from genome assembly GCF_056163025.1 of Triticum urartu. Taxonomy (NCBI): domain Eukaryota; kingdom Viridiplantae; phylum Streptophyta; class Magnoliopsida; order Poales; family Poaceae; genus Triticum; species Triticum urartu. Next base: position 392,271,245 of record NC_141877.1, read on the forward strand.
CCGTCGCCACATCGCCCGCCGTCACCTCTCAACGCCGGCCGCTGCATCACCCTGAGCTCGTCCCGAGAACCACGGCGACCCTTCGCAGAAGCTCTACATTCGTAAGTTCCTACCTTTCCGCGCCCTTAGATCTATTTTAGGATTATGAGTTCATCGGCGTTCTTCACCGTTCATCACAGACTTCGTTGTAATTTTTTTCTCCGTACCCTCTTTTGATCCAGAAGAAAAGTAGAACTTATGCGGTAGTGCTTTTACGCCCATTTTAGATGCTAGCAGATCCTTTTCCTTTGCACAGATACCTTCTTAGAGCTGATGAACTCCTCCTCGCTTCATTTTTTAGGTCTAAATTTATTTTTCTTTTCTGACCCATTTTGATCCAGAATACTAGCGATAGCTTTGTGAAATCTGTTTGTCTCAACACTTAGCCGATTCTGTTTCTGGTTTCCTTTGAATGTCTTTAGTCATGGCGGCTTATCACGCCGGCTTACTTTTCCCTTATATGTCATTATCCCTTACTTAAGCCGCCATTACTCATTTGCACCATCATCATTTAACCTTTAATTTCACCATTGAATTGAACCGGCACATTACTTTCTTTTCAGTTGTCCTTTGCTCATCATGCCGTCAAAGGCACCAACTGTCTGCAACTGGGTCCCTTCCACAGTTACTGAGGATACCTTGAAGGAATTTGTCACCATAGGATTTTTGCCAAAGACAAATGTTATGTCTTATCGTGCACCTGACCCGGAGGAAGAACGGCCTCAGCCCAAAGATGGTGAAGTTATCATTTTCACTGATCTCATGAACCGGGGCTTTTCTCCACCCGGCTCAAAGTTCTTCTGAGACGTTCTTCATTTTTTCAAGCTTCGTCCACAAGACATTGGACCCAACTCTATCTCCAATATCTACAATTTTCAAGTCCTTTGTGAGGTGTATCTTCAAGAAGAACCGACTGTGGAACTCTTCAGAGAATACTTTTACTTGAACTTCCAGAATGAATGCACCAACGGCCTTAGTTTGGAGCTTGGTGGAATCTCAATTCAGCGCCGGCAGGGCGCCGTGTTTCCTTTAATAGTCTTACCGAGCCATCCCAAAGATTGGAATCAGACCTGGTTCTACTGCCAAGACACGTCACTGGCTAATGAAAAACCACTGTCGGGTTATCGCGCGGAGCGTCTGGATTCCAAGTTTGTTCTCCCTGACAAGCTTACCACTACTGAACACAAGAAACTTATTCCATCTATTAAGAGGATTCAAGCTTGTTGGGGAACGGCTTAACTGGAGTTGACCTGACCCGTTGCTGGGTCGCATGGCAGGTTATCCCTCTAAGCCGCCGATCCAAATTAATGTATGAGTATGTGATACGTCTCCGTCGTATCTACTTTTCCAAACACTTTTGCCCTTGTTTTGGACTCTAACTTGTATGATTTGAATGGAACTAACCCGAACTGACGTTGTTTTCAGCAGAATTGCCATGATGTTGTTTTATGTGCAGAAAACAAATATTCTCGGAATGACCTGAAACTCCATGGAACATCTTAGAAAAAATAATAAAAAATCCTCGCCAAAGATGAAGACCAGGGGGCCCACACCCTTCTCACGAGGGTGGGGGGCGCCCCCCCCTAGGGCGCGCCCCCTACCTCGTGGGCCCCCTGGATGCCCTCCGACTCCAAATCCAACTCTATATATTTGCTTTCGGAGAGAAAAAATTAGGGAGAAGAAATCATCGCGTTTTATGATACGGAGCCGCCGCCAAGCCCTAAAACCTCTCGGGAGGGCTGATCTGGAGTCCGTTCGGGGCTCCAGAGAGGGGGATTCGTCGCCGTCATCATCATCAACCATCCTCCATCACCAATTTCATGATGATCACCGCCGTGCGTGAGTAATTCCATCGTAGGCTTGCTGGACGGTGATGGGTTGGATGAGATTTATCATGTAATCGAGTTAGTTTTGTTAGGGTTTGATCCCTAGTATCCACTATGTTCTGTGATTGATGTTGCTATGACTTTGCTATGCTTAATGCTTGTCACTAGGGCCTGAGTGCCATGATTTCAAATCTGAACCTATTATGTTTTCATGAATATATGTGAGTTCTTGATCCTATATTGCAAGTCTATAGTCACCTACTATGTGTTATGATCCGGCAACCCCGAAGTGACAATAATCGGGACCACTCCCGGTGATGACCATAGTTTGAGGAGTTCATGTATTCACTATGTGCTAATGCTTTGTTCCGGTTCTCTATTAAAAGGAGGCCTTAATACCCCTTAGTTTCCAATAGGACCCCGCTGCCACGGGAGGGTAGGACAAAAGATGTCGTGCAAGTTCTTTTCCATAAGCATGCATGACTATATACGTAATACATGCCTACATTACATTGATGAATTGGAGCTAGTTTTGTGTCACCCTATGTTATGACTGTTACATGATGAACCGCATCCGGCATAATTATCCATCATTGATCCAGTGCCTACGAGTTTTCCATATACTGGTTTACGCTTATTTACTTTCCCGCTGCTACTGTTACAATCACTACAAAATACCAAAAACATTACTTTTGTTGTCTTTACTTTTGTTGCCGCTACCACCACTATCATATTACTGTGCTACTAAACACTTTGCAGCAGATACTAAGTTTCCAGGTGTGGTTGAATTGACAACTCAGCTGCTAATACTTGAGAATATTCTTTGGCTCCCCTTGTGTCGAATTAATAAATTTGGGTTGAATACTCTACCCTCGAAAGTTTCCGGGGTTATCAAGACTAATTTGGGTCGATCCCCTATACTTGTGGGTTATCAAGACTAATTTCTGGCGCCGTTGCCGGGGAGCATAGCTCTATTCTTTGAGTCACTTGGGATTTATATCTGCTGGACACTATGAAGAACTTGAGAGATCCAAAAACCAAGATCTATCCCTCAACTACGAGGGGAGGTAAGGAACTGCCATCTAGCTCTGCATTGATTCACCTTCTGTTATGAGTAAGCTAGCGACACCTACACCTGCTTCTGCTATTCGTTCTGATATGTCGCATGTTATTGATGATGCCACTTCTGCTATGCATGATACTTATGATGAAACTGCTTCTATGCCTGATACTACTGTGCCCCTTGGTGAATTTCTTGATGAACAAATTGCTAGGGCTAGAGAAAAAGAAATTATTGAATCTGAATAAGATGATGATAGTGATGATGAAAATATGCTAGTTATTCCTGAGGGCTATATTTTTGATATGGAACCTTCTGCCGCTATTTTAGCTTGCAAAGATAGATATGAGCTTAAGAGGTTATTAGTTAAATGGAACAAAGAATCACTTAGAGATAAAATGAAACCTGACCCTGCTTTTGCTACTTCACCTATATGTGTTCCTGATAAGGATTATGAATTCTCTGTTGATCCTGATATAATTACTTTGGTTGAATCTGATCCGTTTTATGGCTATGAATCTGAAACTGTTATGGCACATCTTACTAAGTTAAATGATATAGCTGCCCTGTTTACTAATGATGAGAGATCGCGTTACTTTTATATACTCAAAATATTTCCGTTCTCATTAAAGGGTGATGCTAAGACATGGTTTAATTCTCTTGATACTGGTTGTGTGCGTAGTCCCCAGGATATGATTTATTACTTCTCTGCTAAATATTTCCCTGCTCATAAGAAACAAGCTGCTTTGAGGGAAATATACAACTTCGTGCAAATTAAAGAAGAGAGTCTCCCACAAGCTTGGGGGAGGCTTCACAAGTTACTTAATGCTTTGCCTGATCATCCTCTTAAGAAACCTGAAATACTTGATATCTTTTATAATGGACTAACCGATGCCTCCAGAGATTACTTGGATAGTTGTGCTGGTTCTCTTTTCATGGAAAGAACACCGGATGAAGCTGAAATCCTATTGAATAATATGTTGACAAATGAAAATAATTGGGTGCCTCCTGAGCCAGCTCCTGCTCCAATTATTGAGCCTATTCTTAAACCAACTCCGAAGAAGAGAGGTGTTCTATTCCTCAGTCCCAAAGATATGCAAGAGGCAAAGAAATCTATGAAAGAGAAAGGTATTAAAGCTGAAGATGTTAAGAATTTACCTCCTATTGAAGAAATACATGGTCTTAATATACCGCCTGTTGAAGAAACATATGATCTCAATTCTTTATTTACTGAAGAACCTCCTGATCCCGATATCCCGACACGGGTAGTAAAGGTAAATTCTCTCTATAGATATGATAAAGCTGAAGTTCCTCCTACTAAAATTGCTATTCAGTGCTTGGATGAGTTTGATAACTTTATGTTTAAGCAAGACGACTTCAATGCTTATTTTGGTAGACAATTAAAAGAAAATGCTTATATGATTAGATGCTTGGGTGATTATATGGCTAATATTAAATGTGAACTTAAACTTTTTAGCAAACATGCTTCTATGGCTACCACTCAAGTAGAACAAGTACTTAAGGCTCAAAAAGAAGTGCTTGATGAAATGAATAGTAAGAAAAATGATTATGCTGTTAGAGTGGCTACTTGAACTGGTAGAATGACTCGGGAACCTTTGTATCCTGAAGGCCACCCTAAGAGAATCGAGCAAGATTCTCAAAGAAATAATATTGATGTTCCTAGTTCTTCTAAGAAGAAGAAGAAGAAGAAAAATGATAGAACTGTGGAAACTTCTAGTGAATCTATTGTTGAACCACCTGATAATCCAAATGATATTTCTATGTATGATGCTGAAACACAATCTGGTAATGAACATGAACCTAATGAAAATATTAATGATGATGTTCATGATGATGCTCAACCTAGTAATGACGATGATGTAGAAATTGAACCTGTTGTTGATCTTGATAACCCACAATCAAAGAATCAATGTTATGATAAAAGAGACTTTGTTGCTAGGAAACATGGTAAAGAAAGGGAACCTTGGGTTCAGAAACCCATGCCTTTTCCTCCAAAACCATCCAAGAAAAAGGATGATGAGGATTTTGAGCGCTTTGCTGAAATGATTAGGCCTATCTTTTTGCGTATGCGATTAACTGATGTGCTCAAAACAAATCCTTATGCTAAATATATGAAGGATATCATTACTAATAAAAGAAAGATACCGGAAGCTGAAATTTCCACCATGCTTGCTAATTATACTTTTAAGGGTGGGATACCAAAGAAACTTGGAGACCCCGGAGTACCTACTATACCTTGCTCCATTAAAAGAAATTATATTAAAACTGCTTTATGTGATCTTGGAGCCGGTGTTAGTGTTATGACTCTCTCTTTATATCGTAGACTTGACTTGAATAAGCTGACACCTACCGAAATATGTTTGCAAATGGATGATAAATCAACTGTTATACCTGTCGGTATTTGTGAGGATGTGCCTATTGTGGTTGCAAACGTTACTATTTTAACGGACTTTGTTATACTTGATATTCCCGAGGATGATAGTATGTCTATTATTCTTGGAAGACCTTTTCTTAATACTGCAGGGGCTGTTATTGATTGCAACAAAGGCAATGTCACTTTTCATGTTAATGGTAACAAGCATATGATACACTTTCCGAGGAAACAACCTCAAGTTCATAGTATCAACTCCATTGGAAAAAATCCATCGATTATAATTGGAGGTTTTGAATTTCCTCTTTCTATTGTCAAAAAGAAATATGATATACTTATTATTGGGGATGTATCCCCGTTGAGGTAACTTAGTGTTATTCGAAATTTCTCCGGTTTCATGATTATCGGAATGAGTTTGTTAACAAGACTTGATCAACCTTGTTAGTGGATTCTTTTTTATGAGCATGAGATGGATGAAACTAGAAGCACAACCTTCTATACCCCACTTTTACTTTCTGTTATTTATATTAAATAAAGTAAAATAGTATTTTTCTGTCTGTTTCCTGACTTATCCGTGCAACATAAAAATATCCCGAAAATAAAAGTCCTCAGAATGACATGCAATTTAATATGATTTTTCAGGAATATTTGAGGATTTACTGTGCAAAAATTACCGCGGGAGGAGCTGCCACCTGGCCACAAGGGTGGTGGGCGCGCCCCCCCTCTAGGGCGCGCCCCCCTGCCTCGTGGGCCCATGGTGGCCCTCCTCCACTTATCCCAGCACCCATCTTCTTCCTCTGTCTCACACAAACCCGAAAAACCAACTCAAGCACGAGTTCCAGCCACTTTTGCTATGATTTTCGATCTCCTTGATCAAAGCACCTCTCGCAAAACTGCTTGGGGAGATTGTTCGTTGGTATGTGACTCCTCCATTGGTCCAATTAGTTTTTGTTCTAGTGCTTTATTCGTTGCAAATTTGTGCTGCATAGGTGACCATGTTCTTGAGCTTGCATGTCAAATTTATATGGTTCCAAGCAGTTCTAATGCTTGATATAGGATCTAGGCACTTGTAGGAATAGTTGCTGTCAGTTTTATTGAAGTTGGTTCACTTTTGTTTGAAGTTACTAAAAATTTCAGATTATTTTAGAAAAATAATGAGGAGATTTTTGAGGGGCTCATCGAGCCAAAGCTCAAAGGAAAAGGCACCGAAGCCTAAGTATAATTTGCCGCACACCGTGGAGATTCGAGCGTGTGAATGGCCTTCTGATGATTTCTTGATAGCAACCAGTATCTATGAAGATTTTCATGAATTCGCTCACAATGCAGGCCTCACCGCTTTCCTCCACGACCAATGCGATCAGTATCTCTTACTCACAAATACTTTTGTGCAAAACTTTCATTTTCATTCTAGGAACTCACCACCTACGGTGGAGTTTCATTTATATGATGAGCATAAAGAGATGTCACTTTATGATTTCTGTCAGATTTGCTTAGTCCCTTTTGAGGGCAAGACAGAAGAACCACATCATGATGATGTGGCTGGGTTTATTGATACTATCACTGTAGGAGAAACTAGGAAGGTTTCCGATGCACGAATCACTAGCATACATTTTCCTGTTTTACGTTACTTTGCATTATTTGCTAGTCGTTGTTTAATTGGACGCGGAAATTGTGGAAACCTTAGTATCCCTGATATAATTATTCTGCACCACAGTTTATATAGTGATAACACTTTTAGTATGGGTGGTATTATTGCTAGACGGTTAAGTATGAACCGTACTAAGGGTCCCATCTTTAGAGGCATCTATGCTACACGCCTAGCTGCACATTTTAACATACCTATTAGGCATGCTGAGAAGGAAGAAAAGGTGCTGCCCCATGTTTATCTAGATCATAAAAGTATGGTGGCACACGATTTTATTGTTAAGAATAGGGCAGGAGAGCTTAAATATCAATTGTTCTTTAACAAACATCATCCTGAGACTATTATCCTGCCTGCTCCTTCTTTGTTTGATTTGACTGTAGGCACGTACCTTGTTCCGTTGACGGCTATTCACACCTACCGGAACCTTGCACCAGCCGAGGAGCCAGAACCGGAACCACAATTTGATCCTTCACGGCAGTCTAACTATCAGTGCGATCCGGAGATGATTGCCAGCCAGTGGCAATCGGAGTCTTCTGCTTCCTCATCACAGTACGACCCCAACAACTATTATTATGGATATCCGCCAGGCCATCCGTGGCCATAGACCAACTTAGGCCAAAAGCCTAAGCTTGGGGGAGTACGTATTTCTCACCGACATTACATTTATGTTCACACACACTCATTATTAGATGTCGGTGCTCATACTTTTTCACTGTAATATCCATGCTAGTTTATTTTCTTTTTCTTGCTTTCTTCTTGTGTGTTTGTTAAACCTTAAGAAAAATAAAAAAATAGTAGTAGTTTATTTTTCTGCTGTAGTAGTAATAATTAAAAAGAAAACCCAAAAATATTTCCCGTTCTTCTTTTGCTTCTTGGGAGATTTCCCGTGTAAATAGTTTTATTTCTTTTCTTTTCTTTGGGGGTCAGTAGGAGAAGACCATAATTAAATTGTTGGAGTGGCTCTTATATGCATTATTTTTGATTTAACCAAGAGCCCATATTGCCTTGTCTTCTCCTGTTTATTGAATGCTCGCAGATTCCAGCTTAGTCCAATGCACGTACACTCTTATTATTATTCACACCGTTCAGTCGTGCAAGTGAAAGGCAATTATGATGATATATGATGGACTGACTGAGATGAGAAAAGCTGGTATGAACTCAACCTCTTTTGTTTTTGTAAATATGATGAGTCCCTCGTTCTTGATTCAGCTTATTATGAATAAACATGTTTGCAATGACAATTAGAGATCGTAGTTGCTTGTGCCATGCTTGATTAGTTATGAGTTATAATGGTTTACCTTGTGTGCCAACATGCTATTGAGGTGATTATGATGTGGTATGATGGGGTGGTATCTTCCTTCGAATGATTTAAGTGACTTGACTTGGCACATGTTCACGCATGTAGTTGAAACAAATCAACATAGCCTTCACGATATTTATGTTCATGGTGGATTATATCCTACTCATGCTTGCATCCAATGTTTATTAATTTTAATGCATGTACATGGCTGTTGTCGCTCTCTAGTTGGTCGCTTCCCAGTCTTTTGCTAGCCTTCACTTGTACTAAGCGGGAATACTGCTTGTGTATCCAATCCCTTAAACCCCAAAGTTATTCCAGATGAGTCCACTATACCTTCCTATATGCGGTATCTACCTGCCGTTCCAAGTAAATTTGTATGTGCCAAACTCTAAACCTTCAAATAAGCATTCTATTTTGTATGCTCGAATAGCTCATGTATCAACCAAGGCTGTTCTTATCTTCCGTGTTAGGCGGGTTATTCTCAAGAGGGGTGGACTCCGCTCCTCACTCACGAGAAAATGGCTGGTCACCGGGATGCCCAGTCCCATGCTTTATGCAAACTAAATCAAAATCAATTGCAAACAAAACTCCCCCTGGGACCTGATGTATGTTGGAGGCACTCGTTGTTTCGAGCAAGCCATGGATTGATGCTTGTTGGTGGAGGGGGAGTATAAACACTACTAGGAAAAGGGCTACTAATGGTGCACCAGTTTTTCCTACTAATGGCGCATCATTGGTGCGCCATTAGTATCACGCCACTAGTATTTTTTACTAATGGCGCACCACTGGTGCGCCATTAGTATCTGGTATACTAATGGCGCACCAGTATAGGCCACGGTGCGCCATTAGTATAGGCCACTGGTGCGCCATTAGTATAGGCCACGGTACGCCATTAGTATTTTTGAATTTTGAAGGCGGGAAAATAGTAGTGGCGCACCGTCTAACCCCCACCGTGCGCCATTGCTATTTTTGAATTTTGAATTTGGATTTGGATCTGGATCGTGATTTTTTTGCCCATTTTTTGCTCATTTTTTTGCTCGTTTTTTGGCACGATATTATTTCAAATTTTGTTCCTGTTTTTGGATCTTGTACGTTCTTTTGCCATGTTCTTTTGCCGGAGAGGAGTTTGCCGGAGAGGAGGAGGAGGAGGTCACCGGAGAGGCGCTCGCCTACATCGCCGGAGAGGAGGAGGAGGTCGCCGGAGAGGAGTTCACCAAAGCATCGGAGAGGAGGAAGGAGAAACCATGAGGGAATGGGAGGAGAGGAGGGAGGAGGAGCTCATCGGAGAGGAGGAAGGAGAAACCGTGAGGGGAGGGGGGAGGAGAGGAGAGGAGAGGAGGGAGGAGGAGGTCGCCGGAGAGGAGGAGGAGGCTGCCGGAGAGGAGGGTAGTATGGTGGAGGAGAGAAGGGAAGATGGAGTGGAGGAGAGGAGGAGATGGAGTGGAGGAGAGGAGGAGATGGAGTGGAGGAGAGGAGGAGATGGAGTGGAGGAGAGGTGGAGTGGAGGAGGTGCGCCCAGCCATATATACGACATAGTAATGGCGCACCGCGGGCAGGTGCGCCATTACTAACTTCTTTTTATTTTATTTATTTATTTTGAATTTTGAAGGGGGGAAGATACTAATGGCGCACCATGGGCAGGTGCGCCATTAGTAAGTTTGAATTTTTTTGCCTCTCCAGATCTTAAAAGCCCCGTATCTTTTTTTCTGTTAGGTTTTTGAGGATTTTGAAAATGTTTAACGGGGTTCCCCCAGTTAAATTCCGATGTAATTTATCGAGTAGATGATTTTTCATATAAAAAACTTTTTCATCCGAGTTCGTACGTAAAAGTTATGCCCATTTTTACAAATTCTCGAGAGATTTTGCAAAAAAGTTGAAAATTCATGTTTGTAAATTTTGCTAACAACTAGACCACATATCACATGGGAATCTTATTTTCTTTTTTTGACATTTCTATCATTTTCTTTTATTTTTTTTGAAACTGAAAAGGCGGTCCACGGGGGGGGGGGGTGCATTCGGGCGAATGTTTGGGCCAAGTTACTAATGGCGCACCACTCCCACGGTGCGCCATTAGTAGTTTTGAAAAAAATTTAATTTTTTTTTACTAATGGCGCACCGTGGAGGTGGTGCGCCATTACTAGTTCAACTAGTAATGGCGCACCACTCCCACGGTGCGCCATTAGTAGTTTTGAAAAAATTAAAAAAAATTACTAATGGCGCACCATGGACGTGGTGCGCCATTAGTATTTGCACACTAATGGCGCACCAACACATGGTGCGCCATTAGTATATAGTAATGGCGCACCACATGTCTGGTGCGCCATTAGTGTCAATTCCATCTATAGCCCTTTTCCTAGTAGTGAAACTTTACCATTCTATTTGGGAACCACCTATAATGTGTTTAGCATGGAAGATATCGCCATCTCTTAGTTGTTACGTTGACAATGAAAGTATACCGCTCAAAATACAATTTATCTCTATTTCAAAACCGAGCTATGGCACCTCTACAAATCCCTACTCCCCTCTGTGAAGGGCCTATCCATTTACTTTTATGTTGAGTCATCACCCTCTTATTAAAAAGCACTAGCTGGAGAGCACAGCCGTCATTTGCATTCATCACTATTAATTTATATTGGGTATGACTATGATTGGATATCTTTTACCATGAATTACAATGTCTAGTCAGTCCTTGATCTTTAAAGGTGCTCTGCATTTATTTTTTGCGGTCTCAGAAAGGGCTAGCGAGATACCATCTTCTTATATCATATTGATTGTTTTGAGAAAGTGTTGTCATCCGAGATTTATTATTATGACTTGCTAGTTGATTATGCTATTGATATGAGTAATTGTGAGACCTGAGAATTATTGCAAATGTGGTTAGTTATGACCTATGTTGAAAACTTGAATACTAGCTTGACATATTTACAACAACAAGAGCAAACAGAGTTTGTAAAAGTTTTTTTTCTTTCTTTCAGTTTGTCAACTGAATTGCTTGAGGACAAGTAAGGGTTTAAGCTTGGGGGAGTTGATACGTCTTCGTCGTATCTACTTTTCCAAACACTTTTGCCCTTGTTTTGGACTCTAACTTCTATGATTTGAATGGAACTAACCCGGAATGACGCTGTTTTCAGCAGAATTGCCATGATGTTGTTTTATGTGCATAAAACAAATATTCTCGGAATGACCTGAAACTCCACGGAACATCTTAGAAAAAATAATAAAAAATCCTCGGATAGTAGCATTGTCCCTTCTCTCTTTTTCTCTCATCTTTTTATTTTTTTTATTTTTTTATTTGGGCATTTTCCCTTTTTTATGGCCTTTCTCTCTTTTTTGGGCCTTCTCTTTTTTTATGGCCTTTCTTTTTTTTATTCCTCACTTGGGACAATGCTCTAGAAAATGATGATCATCACACTTCTATTTACTTAGAACTCAAGAATTACAACTCGATACTTAGAACAAGATATGACTCTATATGAATGCCTCCGGCGGTGTACCGGGATTGCGATGAATCAAGTGTGACATATATGAAAAATTATGAACAGTGGCTTTGCCACAAATACGATGTCAACTACATGATCATGCAAAGCAATATGACAATGATGAATGTGTCATCATAAACTGAATGGTGGAAAGTTGCATGGCAATATATCTCGGAATGGCTATGGAAATGCCATAATAGGTAGGTATGGTGGCTGTTTTGAGGAAGATATAAGAAGGTTTATGTGTGAAAGAGCGTATCATATCACGGGGTTTGGATGCACCGGCGAAGTTTGCACCAACTCTCAATGTGAGAAAGGGCAATGCACGGTACTGAAGAGGCTAGCAAGGATGGAAGGGTGAGAGTGCATATAATCCATGGACTCAACATTGGTCATAAAGAACTCACATACTTATTGCAAAAATCTACAAGTCATCAAAAACCTCGGTACTACGCGCATGCTTCTAGGGGGATAGATTGGTAGGAAAAGACCATCGCTCGTCCGCGACCGCCACTCATAAGGAAGACAATCAAATAACACCTCATGTTTCAAATTTGTTGCATAACGTTTACCATATGTGCATGCTACGGGACTTGCAAACTTCAACACAAGCGTTTCTCAAATTCACAACTACTCAACTAGCACGACTTTGATATTATTACCTCCATATCTCAAAACAATCATCAAGCATCAAACTTCTCTTAGTATTCAACACACTCATAAGAAAGTTTTTACTAATCTTGAATACCTAGCATATTAGGATTATTTAAGCAAACTACCATGCTATTTAGGACTCTCAAAATAATATAAGTGAAGCATGAGAGTTCATCTATTTCTATAAAATAAAACCACCACCGTGCTCTAAAAGGATATAAGTGAAGTACTAGAGCAAATGACAAACTACTCCAAAAGATATAAGTGAAGATCAATGAGTAGTCGAATAATTATGCAACTATGTGAAGACTCTCCCATTTAATAATTTCAGACCTTGATACTTTATTTAAACAGCAAGCAAAACTAAATAAAATAACATCTAAGAATAGCAAACATCATGTGAAGAAGCAAAAACTTAGGATCAATCAATACTAACCGATAGTTGATAAAGAAGAAAGGTGGGATGCGAACCAGGGCATCCCCAAGCTTAGACGCTTGAGACTTCTTGAAATATTATCTTGGGATGCCTTGGGCATCCCCAAGCTTGAGCTTTTGTGTCTCCTTAGGCTGCGTTCGGTTTCTCTCTACTCCTTTAACTCCACTCCGGGAGTGGACAAGACTTTAGCTTAATTTGATGGAGCTGCTAAAAGCCAGCTCCCCAACTCCGCAAAGTGGCCAAGTTCCGAACAGGGCCTTAATTCCTCTCATATCACGGTCTCCCTAAATCTCAAAAGCTTCATCCGCACAAAACTCAACAAGGACTCGTGAGATAAGTTAGCATAACACATTGCAAAAAACCTTATCATACTCTACTGTAGAAAATCACTAAAATTATTATTCAACATTGCATACTAAATGCCTCTGCATATTTAATAGTCCTATCCTCAAATAGAATCATTAAAGAAGCAAACATATGCAAACAATGCAAACATAACAGCAAATCTGCCTAAACAGGACAGTCTGTAAAGAATGCAGCAACATCCATACTTCCCTAGCTCCAAAAATTATGAAAGAAAATTCCCACTGTAGTAAATTTATCAGATCTTAATATGCAAAAGGTTTCAACATTTTATCACATTCTAACTTTTCTAGGGAATTATTGCACCAGCGGTAAACTTTCTGTTTTCAAACAGCAACATGTGGACTTCTAAAATAGGCATAGTAAAGGCTATCAATGCCACTTTTATTGAAATAAAAGATGCAAAACATTGTTCTAAATAACAGAAAGCAAATACTAACAAAATAAATTGACGCTCCAAGCAAAACACATATCTTGTGGTAAATAAAAATATAGCTCCAAGTAAAGTTACCGATGAACGAAGACGAAAGAGGGGATGCCTTCCGGGGCATCCCCAAGCTTAGGCTCTTGGCTATCCTTGAATATTACCTTGGGGTTCCTCGAGAATCCCCAAGCTTAGGCTCTTGCCACTCCTTATTCCATAGTCCATCGAATCCTTACCCAAAACTTGAAAACTTCACAACACAAAACTTAACAGAAAACTCGTAAGCTCCGTTAGTATAAGAAAATAAATCACCACTTCAAGGTACTGTGATAAACTCATTCTTTATTTATATTGGTGTTAAACCTACTGTATTCCAACTTCTCTGTGGTTTATAAACTTTTTTACTAGCCATAGATTCATCAAAATAAGTAAACAACACATGAAAAACAGAATCTGTCAAAAACAGAACAGTATGTAGTAATCTGGATCAAACGTATACTTATGGAACTCATAAAATTCTCAAATAAATTGCTGGACCTGAGGAACTTATCTATTAATCATCTTAAAAAAGAATTAACTAAATATCACTATCCAATAAAAAATGGCAGCAATTCTCGTGAGCGCTAAAGTTTCTGTTTTTACAGCATGATCGCAAAGACTTTCCCCAAGTCTTCCCAACGGTTCTACTTGGCACAAACACTAATTAAAAGCATAAAACCACATCTAAGCAGAGGCTATATGAACTATTTATTACTAAACAGTAACAAAAAGCAAGGAACAAAAATAAATTTGGGTTGCCTCCCAACAAGCGCTATCGTTTAACGCCTCTAGCTAGGCATGATGATTTCAATGATGCTCACATAAAAGATAAGAATTGAAACATAAAGAGAGCATCATGACGAATATGACTAGCACATTTAAGCCTAACCCTCTTCCTATGCATAGGGATTTTGTGAGCAAACAACTTATGGGAACAATAATCAACTAGCATAGGAAGGCAAAACAAGCGTAACTTCAAAACTTTAAGCACATAGTTAGGAAACTTTATATTATTGCAATTCCTACAAGCATATATTCCTCCCTCATAATAATTTTCAGTAGCATCATGAATGAATTCAACAATATAACCAGCACCTAAAGCATTCTTTTCATGATCTACAAGCATAGAAATTTTATTACTCTCCACACAAGCAAATTTTTTCTCATTCGGAATAGTGGGAGCATCATAATAGACTCGAATACTATAAATTGTTTCCACATTAAAAGAGTAATGTTCAGAGAAGGGGTAATCATAATCATGACAAGTTTTATAAATATAATCACTTCTTTTTGAAGCATAAGTATCATCACAATAATCATCATAAGTAGGAGGCATGCTATCATCATTATAAATTTGCATATCAAAACTTGGGATACTAAAAATATCATCTTCATTAAGCGTAGCATCCCCAAGCTTGGGATAAACATTAATTGCAGCAAATATATTCTCAAAAACATCATCTTCATCAAACATAGCATCCCCAAGCTTGTGGCTTTGCATATCATTAGAATCATGGATATTCAAGGAATTCATACTAACAACATTGCAATCATGCTCATCATTCAAATATTTAGTGCCAAACATTTTATAGATTTCTTCTTCTAGCACTTGACACAATTTTCCTTTCCATCACACTCACGAAAGATATTAAAAAGGTGAAGTAAATGAGACAAACTTAATTCCATTTTTTATAATTTTCTTTTATAAACTAAAGTAGTGATAAAACAAGAAACTAAAAGACTCGATTGCAAGATCTAAAGATATACCTTCAAGCACTCACCTCCCCGGCAACGGCGCCAGAAAAGAGCTTGATGTCTACTACACAACCTTCTTCTTGTAGACGTTGTTGGGCCTCCAAGTGCAGAGGTTTGTAGGACAGTAGCAAATTTCCCTCAAGTGGATGACCTAAGGTTTATCAATCCGTAGGAGGCGTAGGATGAAGATGGTCTCTTTCAAGCAACCCTGCAACCAAATAACAAAGAGTCTCTTGTGTCCCCAACACACCCAATGCAATGGTAAATTGTATAGGTGCACTAGTTCGGCGAAGAGATGGTGATACAAGTGGTATATGGATAGTAGATAAAGGTATTTGTAATCTGAAATTATAAAAACAGTAAGGTGACTAATGATAAAAAGTGAGCGTAAACGGTATTGCAATGATAGGAAATAAGTCCTAGGGTTCATACTTTCGCTAGTGTAAGTTCCCTCAACAATAATAACATAATTGGATCACATAACTATCCCTCAACATGCAACAAAGAGTCACTCCAAAGTCACTAATAGCGGAGAATGAACGAAGAGATTATGGTAGGGTACGAAACCACCTCAAAGTTATTCTTTCCAATCAATCCGTTGGGCTATTCCTATAAGTGTCACAAACAGCCCTAGAGTTCGTACTAGAATAACACCTTAAGACACAGATCAACCAAAACCCTAATGTCACCTAGATACTCCAATGTCACCTCAAGTATCCGTGGGTATGATTATACGATATGCATCACACAATCTCAGATTCATCTATTCAACCAACACATAGAACCTCAAAGGGTGCCCCAAAGTTTCTACCGGAGAATCACGACGAAAACGTGTGCCAACCCCTATGCATAGGTTCATGGGCGGAACCCGCAAGTTGATCACCAAAACATACATCAAGTGAATCACGTGGTATCCCATTGTCACCACGGATACACACGGCAAGACATACATCAAGTGTTCTCAAATCTTTAAAGACTCAATCCGATAAGATAACCTCAAAGGGAAAACTCAATTCATTACAAGAGAGTAGAGGGGGGAAACATCATAGGATCCAACTATAATAGCAAAGCACGCGATACATCAAGATCGTATCACCTCATGAACACGAGAGAGAGAGAGAGAGAGAGATCAAACACATAGCTACTGGTACATACCCTCAGCCCCGAGGGAGAACTACTCCCTCCTCGTCATGGAGAGCACCGGGATGATGAAGATGGTCACCGGAGAGGGATTGCCCCCTCCGGCAGGGTGCCGGAACGGGTCTAGATTGGCTTTCGGTGGCTACAGAGGCTTCTGGCGGCGGAACTCCCGATCTATTGTGCTCCCAGATGTTTTAGGGTATATGGAGATATATAGGCGGAAGAAGTACGTCAGGGGAGCCACGAGGGGCCCATGAGGGTGGAGGGCGCGCCCCCCTACCTCGTGGCCTCCTCGAAGCTTCCCTTACGTGCACTTCAAGTCTTCTGGGCTTCTTTCCTTCCAAAAATGGGTTCCGTGAAGTTTCAGGTCAATTGGACTCCGTTTGGTTTTCCTTTTCTTCGAAACCCTAAAACAAGGTAAAAACAGAAATTGGCACTGGGCTCTGGGTTAATAGGTTAGTCCCAAAAATGATATAAAAGTGTATAATAAAGCCCATAAACATCCAAAACAGTAGATAATATAGCATGGAGCAATCAAAAATTATAGATACGTTGGAGACGTATCACTGTCTCATAAAACCTTTCTTAGCGGCCAAGCCAAATCCAAGAAGGCCAAGGTGATTAAGCCGTCAGAAGACCCGAAGGTTCCTGCACCTGAGCCGGCCATGCCAACTCCTCTCTCTGAAGCTGAAGCACTTGAAGACCCAGCTGTTCATACTCAATTGGACCCTCCTGAGTTTTCAGCCGATGAGATCACCCTTAATCCGACTATCACTGAACCATCTAGCTCAGCTAACCCGCCAACAACTTCTGATAGTGACGTGTTGATTACTGGTAGTCGGTTTGTTGAACCAGGGACCCCCACTGTATTAGCCCGGCACACTGCTAAGCAAGAAGCCTTGGAGAAGCAGAAAGTGTGTTTTGATATCTCCCATTACACTCACCTCAATGTCAATGATGTTTTGTCCGACTATCTCAGTCATGTGCACTCCAGCCGTGATTTGGAAATCGAGATGGTCAAACAATTGCAGCTAAAATATGAGGTATGTTCTCCAGTTTACTTATACTCTGCCAGCCCCCAAGTCTTCAGATGATGAACTTGAATGATCTGTAGACTTTATGATATAAGTTGACACTTTACCTCTAGGCTTTTCAGAAGTCCAATAGAGTAACATAAACTTCACCTGTAGTCCCCAAGGGCCGGCTCAATTTATTATAAATGAACCGGTACTTAATCACATAACTGTCTTTGACTAGTCTCAATAAGTTTTGAGATCCGGCTCAATCGTAAAAAACTTTCTGAATATTATGCATTAGCCCCCAAGTGCCAAGCATTGTTACTTTGTAAAACCCTTGGGACTTGAAACATATAAAAGCCATAAAAAATTGCTTTGGTAGACATTAGCCCCCAAGTATCAAGTGGTATTGCAGAGCAAAGCACTTGAGACTTGAACCTTTATGACCTTGCATTTTAAGTCTTGACACACATGTGAATGTTTTGTAGAACGCCTTATCTGAGTTGGGCTCTCAATTGATGGATGCCAAAACCCGGTTGGCGGAGCAGGAGACAGAGATAAAAACCACTAACTCTAAACTCCAATTGAGCCTCTCTAAATCCGAGAAATTGAAGACCAGCTTAGCTGCTAAGAAGAAGTCCTGAGACGAAGAGAAGACACCGCTGATACAACGTGTTGAGACAGCTGAGGCAGCTCTTGAGGAGGTCACCACGGAGCTCACTGGTTTAAAAAACCGTGTGTCTCAAATGGTCTCCGCCATCTTCGTAAGTCTTTTGTATTAATCACTTATACTTTATTTTGGCTAGGAATATAAGCCGCTTGCTGAACCTTTGTTAAAAAACACTCGCAGGTCCACGAAGTAGAAATCTGAGCCAAGATAGTGTGACGAAGCTGAAGGTGGTTTATACCTTGGTGGAGCAATTGTATACTGGCGCTCAACGAGCACTTGCCACTATCTCCCCTGCCAACCAAGGACCCAATCGGTTGAGCGATGTCTTGAAGAAGTTATCGATCTTACCCGCCAGGTTTCAAGAGGTCAAATGATCATGTGCCAGAGCCGGAGCCCTGACTGCCCTGAGCCACTCCAAAGCCTGGGTGCCAGATCTAGACCCAGTGGATGTGGCTAAGGGGTACCCTGCCGTGATGGAAGAGGGGACTCCATTTGAACAAGATGATATTATTGCCTGTGTGAGGGGAGTTCGTCCTCAAGCTACTATTCTTGGAGTGGAAACCAACATCGATAAATATCGGCCGGGTTTTGATATGGAGAATAAGAAGATGGCGACTCCCTCTTATAAGGTGACAGACCTTATCCCGCCGGTTCGTCAACACACTTTTGCTCCGGAAGTTGACCCGGCCGGCCTGATTGATGATGAAGTGGAGTTCATTGCTCTGAACGGCTTTGACTGGTCCAATCGCAGCTTCCAATCAGTAGAGGGAGGTGAACCGGCGAGGGGAGAGTCATAACCATCTTGTGGGCTCTCAAAGCCTTGTAATAGATTTAGCTTGAAAACTGCATGTTTTGCCTATGCCATCGCACATAAAATGTTGCATACGACTCTTTGCCAACGATGTCAATATAAATATGCAGCACATCTGTGATTACATCTACAATGTTTTAACTTTGATCCTACAAAAAGTGAAAGAGCTGGCCTGGCGGTTTAGCACCGGACGGGTCAAAAACACCCGGTATATGTATTTATGAAATTGTCATAGTGGAAAAGATAAACAAGGCTGAAAAACCCAGTGATTAATGAAAAAACACACGAAAACCTGTTCGTGAACAACACTGTCATACCTGTGTTCTAGACTGCCGGTTTTCATGACCCGGATATGAGGTTGATAACCCAATCTATCGTAGAAATCAATACTTCCATATGTCTGATGACTGTTATGCCTTGGCAATTCATTGTCAACTAACCGAGCCGGTTTAATTTGAAACCATACTGACAGTTAGATTCGAGATCAATAAGACAAAAGCATTAAGCTTCCGACAATGTAAATCAAAATATTTATTTAAAAACTGGAGGCTTTTGATTCGAATACGATCAGTATACCGGACCAAAGGGGTTAAGCTAAGATTCGAATACGATCATATAGCCCCCAGTGGCTTTGGCGTTGCGCCGATCAAGAGGGTACTGACAGCTATGTTCTCTTTGGTTCGAATACGATCTAGGTTTGAACAGGAAGCCCCCAAATGACCTTCGGAGGTTTTTAACGACCCTGATTCGAATATGAACCAAGTCGGACCCAAAAGGGGTTAAGCTATGATTCGGATACGATCAAGAAGCCCCCTAGTGAGTTTGGCCTTGAGCCGATCAAAAGGGTTACGACAGCTGTGTTCTCTTTGGTTTGAATAGACCTATGTTTGAATAGGAAGCCCCCAAGTGACCATGAGGTTTATAGCTAGATTCGAATACGATCATGAGCCGGACCAAAAGGATGAAGCTAGATTCGGATACGATCAGCCCCCTTTTGGTCGTTTTTACACAATGAAAATAATAAAGATATACGATCATTGAAAGGGAAAAAAGGACAGAGGTCCTGCTTTATTACTTATCATAATATATACAACATCAAAGTATATACATGATGAGAGCTGGTGGCTTAAGTATAGTATGGCCGAAGTTGAGCAATGTTCCATGGCCGGCGGGTCTCCTCCTCTGACTTACGTGAGTCTTTATGCTCTCGCACGTCAAAGAGGTAATATAACCCGTTGTTTAAGTTCTTGCTGACCACAAAGGGTCCTTCCCAAGGTGGGGATAGCTTATGTGCATCAGACAGATCCTGGATGAGCCGGAGCACCAGGCCACCTTCTTGAAAGGTTCTAGACTTAACTCGGCGGCTGTGATAACGGCACAGGTCCTGTTGATAAATTGTTGATCGAGTCGCTGCCAAATCTCTCTCCTCATCTAACAAATCAAGTGCATTCTGACGGGCTTGTTCATTATCAGCTTCAATGTAAGCCGCCACGCGAGGCGAGTCATGACGGATGTCACTAGGCAACACTGCTTCTGCCCCATAAACGATAAAAAAGGTGTATAACCTATAGACCTATTAGGGGTGGTATTGATGCTCCACAACACCGAAGGTAATTCCTCTACCCAACAACCCGGAGTCCGTTGTAAGGGAACCATAAGCCGGGGTTTGAGACCTTTTAGAATTTCTTGATTTGCTCTCTTAGCTTGACCATTGGATTGGGGGTGAGCTACTGAAGAAACATCAAGCCAGATATGCTCACATTGACAAAACTCCTCCTAGCACCTTGAGACAAATTAGTGCCATTGTCAGTTATAATGCTGTGTGGAAAACCAAAGCGAAAAATCACCCTTTTCATGAACTGAACCGCCGTGGCTGCATCACACTTGCTCACTGGCTCCGCCTCAACCCACTTTGTGAATTTGTCAACTGCTACCAAAAGATGTGTCTTTTTATCTTTGGACCTTTTGAAAGGCCCAACCATTTCAAGCCCCCAGACTGCAAATGGCCAAGTGATTGGAATCATCTGCAACTCTTGAGTCGGCATGTGCACTCGTCGTGAAATTTTTTGACATCTATCACACCTACTGACCAGCTCCTCCGCATCAGCGTGAGCCGTTAGCCAGTAAAACCCAAGACAAAAAGCTTTGGCCACAAGAGACTTTGATCCGGCGTGATGACCACAATCCCCTTCATGGATCTCACGAAGAATTTATTGCCCTTCTTTAAGAGAAACGCAGCGTTGAAACGCTCCAGTGACGCTGCGGTGATACAACTCACCGTCAAAAATTGTCATTGACTTGGACCGCCGGGTTATCTGTCGGGCCAGGGTCTCATCCTCCGGCAACTCGCCCCGGGTCATATAAGCCAAGAACGGTACTATCCAATCTGGAATAACATGAAGAGCCACCACTAACTGTGCCTCCGGGTAAGGAATGGCCAAATCTTCCTCTGTAGGCAACTTAACAGACGGGTTATGTAAAACATCCAGAAAGGTGTTAGGCGGTACCGGCTTACGCTGAGATCCCAACCGGCTCAAGGCATCGGCCGCTTCGTTCTTTCTGTGGTCAATGTGCTCCACTTGATAACCCTTAAAATGCCCCGCAACAGCGTCAACCTCGCGGCGATAAGCCGCCATGAGAGGATCCTTGGAATCCCACTTGCCTGACACCTTTTAAGCCACCAAATCTAAATCGCCAAGGCACCGTACCTGGCTCAGACTCATTTCTTTAGCCATTCGAAGACCATGGAGCAAGGCTTCATATTCTGCTGCGTTGTTAGTACAAGGAAACATCAATCGCAACACATAACAAAACTTGTCACCTCAAGGAGAAGTTAAAACAACTCCAGCCCCGAGCCTTCCAACTGTCTAGACCCATCAAAATGAATCGTCCAATATGTGTTGTCTGGTTTCTCCTCTGACATCTGCAACTCTATCCAATCATTAATGAAGTCAACCAACGCATGAGATTTGATTGCAGTACATGGCACATACTTCAAACCATGAGATCCAAGTTCAATAGCCCACTTGGCGACTTGTCCTGTGGCCTCTCTATTTTGAATAATATCTCCTAGAGGAGCAGAGCTAACCACAGTGATTGGGTGACCCTAAAAGTAATGTTTGAGCTTCTGGCTTGCCATGAACACCCCGTACACGAGCTTCTGCCAATGTGGATATCTTTGTTTAGATTCAATGAGCACCTCACTAACATAGTAAATTGGCCGTTGGACCGGATGTTCCTTGCTAGCCTCCCTGCGCTCCACAACAACAGCCACACTGACAGCATGTGAGTTAGCAACCACATACAACAACAACGGCTCTTTCTCAACCGGAGCAGCAAGAACCGGCGGCTCAGCGAGCTGTTTCTTCAAATCCTCAAAAGCAGAGTTAGTAGCATCACTCCAGACAAAGTTATCCACCTTCTTCATCATTTGATATAAATGCATCGCCTTTTCCCCTAACCGGCTTATGAACCGGCTTAAGGCTGCGACGCGACCCGCCAACCGCTGAACGTCATTGATGCATGCCGGTTTAGCCAGAGATGTAATTGCCTTAATTTTCTCTGAGTTAGCCTCAATACCTCTGTTAGACACCAAAAAACCCAAAAGTTTGCTAGCTGGGACTCCAAAAACACATTTGGCCGGGTTAAGCATCATCTTGTAGACCCGGAGGTTATCAAAGGTCTCCTTCAGATCAGTTATCAAGGTTTCCTTCTCTCTGGATTTCACCACCATGTCATCCACATAAGCATGAACATTACGCCTAATCTGACTGTGAAGACAATTCTGTACACATCGTTGATAAGTCGCTTGGGCACTTTTCAGCCAAAAAGGCATAGACACATAGCAGAAGGCTCCAAACGGAGTGATGAAAGTTGTCTTCTCCTGGTCCTTAACTGCCATCTTGATCTGATGATAACCCAAATAGGCATCCAAAAAACTCAAACGCTCGCAACCCGCTGTAGCATCAATGATCTGATCAATACGAGGGAGGGCAAAAGGGTCAGCTGGACAAGCTTTGTTTAAATCGGTGTAATCCACACACATACGCCAGGTGCCGTTCTTTTTGAGGACAAGCACCGGGTTAGCCAATCACTCCGAGTAAAAAACTTCAACAATGAACCCGGCCGCCATGAGCCGGGCCACCGCTTCTCCAATCGCCTTGCGCCTTTCCTCATTAAACCGTCGAAGAAACTGTCTGACCGGTTTAAATCTCGGATCAATATTGAGAGTGTGCTCAGCGAGTTCTCTCGGGACACCTGGCATGTCAGAAGGTTTCCATGCAAAGATGTCCTGGTTCTCACGGATGAACTCGATGAGCGCGCTTTCCTATTTTGGATCCAAGTTGGCACTGATAATGAACTGTTTGGATGAGTCGCCAGGCACAAAATCAACCGCTTTAGTGTCATCACTTGACTTGAATTTCAAGCCGGTTCATGTTCCGTGGTTGGCTTCTTCAAAGACGTCATGTCTGCCGGGTCAACATTATCTTTATAAAACTTTAATTCCTCTGTTGCACAAACAGACTCAGCATACGCAGCATCACCTTCTTCACATTCCAGGGCTATTTTCCGGCTTCCATGTACTGTGATGGTGCCTTTATAACCTGGCATCTTGAGCTGCAGATATACATAACACGGCCGGGCCATGAACTTGGCATAGGCCGGCCGTCCAAATAGGGCATGATATGGGCTTTTGATCTTAACCACTTCAAAAGTTAACTTCTCACCCTAGAATTGTATTCATCCCCAAAGGCTACTTCCAGCTCAATCTTTCCAACTGGGTATGCCGATTTACCAGGTACAACACCATGAAAAACAATGTTGGACTGTTTAAGACTCTTGTCAGTCAATCCCATGCGACGAAATGTCTCATAATAGAGGATGTTGATGCTACTGCCTCTGTCCATGAGTACCTTAGTAAACTTATATCCACCAACCTGAGGCGCCACCATCAAAGCCAAGTGACCCGGATTATCAACCCGGGGAGGGTGA
Organism: Triticum urartu; assembly: GCF_056163025.1. Classification (NCBI taxonomy): domain Eukaryota; kingdom Viridiplantae; phylum Streptophyta; class Magnoliopsida; order Poales; family Poaceae; genus Triticum; species Triticum urartu. The sequence continues at coordinate 392,295,286 of NC_141877.1, forward strand.
TCCTCCCTACTCCACACAATAGGTTGTTCTGACCATCTCAAATAATGTGGAACCGCCAGCTCAACAGTGTTTACAACCCTCTTATGAAGTTTCTGGTCCCTCTTGCACAAACTAGTGGTAAATACATGGTATTGCCCACTGTTCAGCTATTTTGGGTTACTCTGTTACCCGGACTGCTACTGTTGTTGCTGCTGATTACTTTGGCCGGACTGCTGATTATAACGACCTTAGTTACCCAGATGACCCTAGCCGTGAAAACCGACTCCGCCTGGGCCGGCGCCCGGGCCATGAAAGCCGTCTCCGCCTGAACCACCACCAGGACCGTGGCTGCCATCAAACATGTTGGAATTTTTAAACGCCTTCATAATTGTACAATCCTTCCATAAATGGGTAGCTGGCTTCTCCCGGGTGCCGTGTCTAGGATAGGGTTCATTCAATAGTTGCTCCAGGGTGGGACCTGACCCGGCTGATCGAGGCGATGCCCTCCCCTTGCGCCGTTGGTTGTTGCCATGTGTATTGGTGTTAGCCATGAACTCGTTAGCCTTACGTTTATTACCTCCTTGATTCGCCAGGTTATGCTGGTGACCCTTGCCATTGCCGTTCTTTTTTCCTTTCCCTGCCTTCTCTTCATCAGATGTGGGATCCTTGGTACTATCTGAATCAGCATACTTGACCAGAGCCGCCATCAACTGGCCCATGTCATGACAATCACGCTTGAGCCACCCCAGCTTCTACTTCAGAGGTTCAAAACGGCAATTTTCTCCAACATTAAGACCGCAGAGCCGGCATCCATCTTATCAGATGAGTATATTATCTCCTTGACCCAGCGCACCCAATGGGTCATGGACTCACCCTCCTCTTGCTTACAGTTAGTTAAGTCCACGATTGACATGGGTTGCTTATAGGTGTCCTTGAAGTTCTGAATGAACCGGGCTTTTAACTCCGCCCATGGGCCGATGGAGTTGGGTGGCAACCCTTTCAACCAAGTGCGAGCTATTCCATCCAACATCATAGTGAAATATTTAGCCATTGCTGCGTTGCTGACCTCCAATAGCTCCATCGCCATCTCATAACTCTCAATCCATACCCCAGGCTGCAAGTCGGCCGTGTAGTTAGGCACCTTACGAGGCCCCTTAAAATCTTTTGGCAAGCGCTCATTATGTAGAGCTGGCACCAGGCAAGGGACACCTCCTGTCCTTGTGGCCACTCCGGCCTCGACAAAAGTTGCTAGATAAACCGGAAAAACTTGATGAGCCGCCTACTCAGCTGCCGGTTGAACCGCCCGCTCAGCTTCCTGACGGATCCTCTCCTGATCCCCTAAGTTCAAAGCTTCGTCCTGAGCCGGGTCATGCCTGCGCGGTTGGTTACAGCATTGGGCATTGCTTGACATAGCTGCTGAATCCATATGCCTGCTATAGCTCGGGCTCCGGCTTGGGCGAGGGGTTGAATGGATCCTGTCTCGACTATAAGAATACGCATACTGTTGCGCCAGGGTTGTCTGAAGAAGTTCTCTGACCCTTCGTGTTTCGATCGCCGTTGGAGAGTCGCCTTCCATTGGGAGAGCCGCCAGACGGGCCGACGCAGCAATTAAATTATCCAACGGGTTAGAGAAGTGACCTGGTGGTACTGGCGTGTAATGAGGCGGAGCTGTATTCATACGGGGTAGTTCCATGGCCCTTGGCTGAACCGGCGCCCCCGCCCTGGGTGTTGTGATCCGGTTTGCCTCCGGCGGGTTCTTGGGACCGGCCCCGGGTGTGTGGAAAAGGTTCCTGGGATCGTAAGCCAGAGGTAGACATGACTAAGTTTTCTGGTGTCTTCTCCTCATGACATCATTTGACGCGTTCAGATCCACCGAGAGCCGGAAAGTCTCTGGTTGAAGCTACTGAGCCCGGGCATCCAAAGCCGCCCGTTCCACAGCCATCCTGACTTCTTCTGCTGCTAAATTTTCCTTGGCCCGTGCCATCTGTTCGCGTAGTCGTGCCACCTCCGCGTCATGTTGAGCCTTATCCGCCGGCTCCACTACAACAGTTAACAGAGCCGTCAACTTATCCATGAGGTCCATTATTATCTGAGCCAGAGGGCGCACGGGGTCTCCTGACCTGGCTGCCGCCGACCCGATGGTTATTGCTGCTGCAGCCGTAGAGTTTTGCTCGGGTTGAGTGCCAACCATGAAGACTCCGGCTCGATTCGGCGGCTCAGAGGGGTCCGGAATACCGCTGCCATCGGAACAAACCCCAAGCATGCCATCTTGCAGCTGATACAAAGAATATGTCTCGCATGTTGATTACGTAGCGTCAGAACAGATGGCCGTCTCACCACCGTCTATCGATCCTTCAGAAAACTCCGCTCCATGGATGCAACCCACGAAGGCACGCCTCAAGGCCAGTTGAGCCCGAGCGGGTCTCGCTCGCTGAGCTGTCCCGATGAGGTCAGTGCAGATGTCCGGCTCAGGGCCCAGCTCGCCGATCCGACCAATGAAGACGTGGATTCCGCCAAAGGGGACCCGGTACCTGTACTCGATTGAGCCGGCGTTGGGGCCCCAGCCTTCGCCGTCGATGTAGAGTTTGCCGCGACGACTCTTGGTCATCTGGCCCACAGCGTATCCCTTGAGCCCTTCGAAGTTGCCCTTCAAGAACTCAAATCCACCGTGCGCGGGCCCCACGGTGGGCGCCAACTATCGTGCAATTGTCACGGCAGATGTCCTAGCAAAAGGACTTAGTCGTAGGGCCATCGCAACTGGGAAGCTTAAAGGGGTTGATCGGGACAAAGGACACGAGAGGTTTATACTGGTTCGCCCCCTTATGGTGAAGGTAAGGTGTCGGTGTCAAAACCGGCAGATCTAGGGTAGGGGGTCTCGAACTGTGCATCTAAGGCGGATGGTAACAGGAGGCAGGGAACACGATGTTTTACCCAGGTTCGGGCCCTCTTGATGGAGGTAAAACCCTACGTCCTGCTTGATTAATATTGATGATATGGGTAGTACAAGAGTAGATCTACCACGAGATCAGAGAGGCTAAACCCTAGAAGCTAGCCTATGGTATGATTGTATGTTATTGTTGTGTCCTACGGACTAAAACCCTCCGGTTTATATAGACACCAGAGAGGGTTAGGGTTACACAAGGTCGGTTACAAAGGAGGAGATATCCATATCCGTACTGCCTAGCTTGCCTTCCACGCCAAGTAGAGTCCCATCCGGACACGAGACGAAGTCTTCAATCTTGTATCTTCATAGTCTAATAGTCCGGCCAAAGGATATAGTCCGGCTGTCCGGAGACCCCCTAATCCAGGACTCCCTCAGTAGCCCCTGAACCAGGCTTTCAATGACGATGAGTCCGGCACGCAGTATTGTCTTCGGCATTGCAAGGCGGGTTCCTCCTCCGAACACATCACAGAAGAATTTGAATACAAGGATAGTGTCCAACCCTGCAAAATAAGTTCCACATACCATCATAGAGAGAATAATATTTCCACAAATCCAACTTGCTGACTTGTTTTGGCAACATGACATTATGCCATGGCCCGGTGATTATTCGAACCGTTTCCTTTAACTAGCCCCGCACATAACATAAGGCAGTTTTTTGACACGTCTTGTCAAAGCAGAGATCGTGTCCCCCTTATTACAGGATTCTCATCAATACGGGCGTGGGTAACCCAACCGCGCCATTGATTACGGCGCTTGGGGGATAAGCGAGTTTTACCAGGTGAAGGAGTCCTGGATTAGGGGGTGTTCGGGTAGCCGGACTATACCTTCAGCTGGACTCCTGGACTATGAAGATACAAGATTGAAGACTTCGTCCCGTGTCCGGATGGGACTTTCCTTGACGTGTAAGGCAAGCTTGGCAATGCAGATATTCAAGATCTCCTACCATTGTAACCGACTCTGTGTAACCCTAACCCTATCCGGTGTCTATATAAACCGGAGGGTTGTAGTCCGTAGGCAATCAACTCCATACACGACAATCATACCATAGGCTAGCTTCTAGGGTTTAGCCTCCTTGATCTCGTGGTAGATCTACTCTTGTACTACCCATATCATCAATATTAATCAAGCAGGAGTAGGGTATTACCTCCATCGAGAGGGCCCGAACCTGGGTAAAACAAAGTGTCCCCTGTCTCCTGTTACCATCCGGCCTAGACGCACAGTTCGGGACCCCCTACCCGAGATCCGCCGGTTTTGACACCGACATTGGTGCTTTCATTGAGAGTTCCTCTGTGCCGTCACAATCAGGAAGGATGCCTCTTCCCGTCTTTAAAGACGGTGTCGTTGCTAAGGGAGCCTTGGCTGTTGGCCAGACCCTCCGGCTAGGTGGTTTCCTCATGACCACCTGTTCAGCTGTTGCGCCGACGGTGACCTCTTGGGTCATCAAAAGCAACCTACACGTCAGCTCGGAGCTCGTCGAGCAGCTAGATCCAATGGAGCTCTCTTCCGTAAACAAGCTCTTGGATCGCATCGCTGCCCTAGGGGTCGCTACGGATTACAACCAGGTTGGGCTTAAACCCGATCTAAGAGAAATTAACTCTCCCCAAGTCACCCACCATGTTGCCGTGGTAGAGGCGCAGTGCGGCGACCCTTCATCTATTTTAAGGACTAGCTACGTCCGAATTCCCGACTCCTCCAAGCCGGATACCCGCGGAGGGGAGGATGTAACTCAAGACCTGAGCTTAGGATCAGGCAACGGGCTAGATTCGTTGGACAACATCCAAGAATCCGAACTTCAGAGTTCGGAAACTCTTCGGCCTCCGAATCTTGGATTGGGTGAGGTTTCAGATTCAACGACACCCGCCCACCCGAACATAAGCGATCTCTCCCAAATCAGGCAGAGGCCCGAGGAAACAGTACATCATTACTGGGCCAGATTCCTCCTGGTTATGAACAGGATAAAGGATTGCCGCGAGGAAGACGCAATCTCAATTTTCTGCAGTAATTGCACGGACGAGGGAATCCTTAACGCTGTAAGTCATCATGATATTACACGCTTCGCTGACTTGGCGTCCATAGTACAAAAATATTGTGCGATGGAAAGCGCCTGGAAAACCGAAATAAAATTTTGGGATAATCTGGCCTTGAATAGTAATCCCGTCCGAACTAAGAGGGTGCATCATCATAGGACACCCGGGATAAGCACCAAAAAGCCAAAACCCTCTACAGGGCATGGAACCGTACTGGAAAGGTGGCTTGATGGACCCTGTAGAATTCACAGTACAGAGGACGCCACACCAACTCACAGCCTCAGAGCATGTTGGATACTCCGGCAGGTGGCCAAAATCGGCGAGGACCTCTTAAGCCTGGAGGCCACAGAAAGCCAGCCCGAGGACACCAGTACCGTTCTCACAGTCTTCGAGACTTTCGCATCAAACAATGTGCGAAAAAGAACACTCCTCAGCCCCGCCGAAGTTTATCAAGTTGCAACAATAAATCCATGGAGTGACACTGCTATTACCTTCAACGCAAGTGATGAACCTAAATTCCAAACAGCCCGAGCACCAGCCACATTGGTCCTCAGTCCCATAGTGGACGGCTTTCGCCTCACCAAGGTGCTCATGGATGGAGGCAGCGGACAGAACCTCATTTATGAGGAAACCCTTCAAAAAATGGAAATAGATTGGAGCCGCGTCAAGCGAAGCAGCACAACCTTTAGAGGAATAATCCCCAGTCGGGAAGCGCGCTGCACAGGAAAAATCACACTACATGTGGTGTTCGGCACGCCGGATAATTACAGGTCCGAAGAAGTCACGTTTCAAGTGGCCCCGTTTAAAAGCGGACATCACGCTTTACTGGGACGGGAAGTATTCAGAATCTTCCAAGCAATACCCCATTACGGGTACATGAAGCTTAAGATGCCCGGGCCGAACGGAATTATCACTCTAGCTAGTAATCCAGACGTTGCACTCCGTGCCGAAAACAAGACGGCCGCATTAGCCCTTGAGGCACTATCCGAAGCCCTAGCGGCCGAGGAACTGACTGCGCTGCGCTCCACGGTTAACAGGGATGATGTGATACTCGATAAGAGATCCAAATCCACATCCTTCAAGCCAGCTCACGAAATAGTCAAATTCCAGGTCCATCCAACGGACCCCAATAAAGCAGCTTCCATCGGGGCACGACTGAGCCCTGATGTAGACGCCGCACTGCGAGAGTTCCTACGAGAGAACTGGGACATTTTCGCCTGGCACCCTTCAGACATGCCAGGGATCCCACGCAAGCTGGCCGAACATAGCCAAAATATCCTAAAAGGATTCAAACCTGTCAAACAAGCCCTTCGGTGTTTTTCCGAACCCAAGAGACAGGCTATGGGAGAGGAGCTAGCAAAGCTATTAGAGGCCGGATTCATTAGAGACATAAAACATCCGGACTGGCTAGCAAACTTGGTGATGGTACCAAAGAAGGACAAATCCTAGCGCCTGTGTGTCGATTTTAAAGACCTTAACAAGGCTTGCCCAAAGGATCCCTTCCCCCTCCCCCGTATAGATCAAATTATTGATGCCACCGCAGGACACGACTCGTTGTGTTTCCTCGACGCATACTCCGGCTACCATCAAATCAAGATGGCAGAATTAGACCAAGCTGCAACAGCATTCATCACACCATACGGCCCATTCTGCTTCAACACAATGCCCTTCGGGCTGAAAAACGCCGGTGCAACATATCAGCGCATGATCTAGACATGTCTGGCAAATCAGATCGGCAAAACAGTGGAGGCGTATGTGGATGATGTGGTCGTCAAATCAAGACATGTCGAATCTCTAATAGACGACTTGAGGCTTACTTTCGATAACCTCCGAAAATACGATATCAAGCTCAACCCGGAAAAATGCGTCTTCGGCGTTCCAGCCGGAAAGCTCTTGGGCTTCATTGTATCCGGTAGAGGAATTGAAGCTAATCCAGCCAAGATCCGAGCTTTTTCACAATTGGATATCCCAAAGGACCTCAAACAAATACAAAAATTAACTGGATGCGTGGCGGCTTTAAGCCGCTTCATCTCCCGCTTGGGAGAAAAGGCACTACCCCTCTATCGCCTCCTTCGGCGCACCGAACACTTCGAGTGGACGGAGGCCGCCACGGCCGGACTTGATGAAATAAAAGCCATATTGGCAACAAACCCAGTCTTGGCCGCGCCGAACACCGGCGAACCAATGTTATTGTACATTGCAGCAACACATCAAGTTGTCAGCGCAGTGCTCGTTGTCGAGCGGGAAACGGACGGACACAAATTCCCCCTTCAAAGGCCGGTCTACTACGTATCCACTGTCCTCACTCCATGCAAATCACGGTACCCGCATTATCAAAAGATTGCATACACGGTATTCATGGCATCCCAGAAGCTACGCCACTACTTTCAAGAGTGTTCCATAACAGTAGCCTCGGAAATACCACTCAACGATATTATCAACAACCGTGACGCAACGGGCCGGATTGCAAAATGGGCCATCGAGCTTCTCCCGTTCGATATAACCTATAAGCCATGGCGAGCTATTAAATTGCAAGTTTTGGCCGACTTCGTCGCAGAATGGACGGAGGCCGGGCTCCCTAAAGAGTACGGCACATATTCAAACTGGATTATGCATTTCGACGGCTCCAAAATGTTGGCCGGACTGGGGGCTGGCGTCGTCCTGACGTCCCCCACAGGAGACACAGTCCAATATGTGCTCCAGATCATGTACATGGATTCCAACAATGCAGCCGAATATGAGGCCCTCCTACATGGTCTCCGGATAGCAGTATCCATGGGTATCCAGCGCCTAGAGGTACGCGGGGATTCAAACCTCGCAATATCCCAAATAAATGGAGACTTCGACGCCAAGGACCCAAAAATGGCAGCTTACCGCAACGCCATCCTAAAAATGTCAACTCGGTTCGAAGGGCTGGAGTTTCACCATATAGCCCAAGAAAACAATCAAGCAGCGGACGTCCTGGCATGCATCGGAGCAAAACACGATGTAGTCCCCCCCAACATCTTTTTGGAAAGATTGTTCAAGCCATCCGTAACATGGGAGGGGGAACCCGTAAATAACAGCCCGGACCCAGCCGCACGACTTGACGCCGAACAATCTGACACAATTGGAGGCTCTGCCAATGAAATTACACCTTCAGCCCACGTAATAATGGCGGTCATCGCCCCGTGGACAGAACCATTCCTAGCCTACCTTACTAGGCAGGAACTCCCGGAGGACCAAAACGAGGCCCGCTGCATAGTGCGGCGATCTAAAGCCTATAGAGTCCATGAGGGAGAGCTTTACAAGAAAAGCACTACTGGAGTCCTTCAAAGGTGCATCTCCGAAGAGGAAGGGCGGAACCTTCTGGCTGAAATTCATGCCAGACTCAGTGGTCACCACGCCGCTGCTCGGTCCCTTGTTAGCAAGGCTTTCCGTACAGGCTTTTATTGGCCAACGGCCTGGGCAGACGCTCAGGACTTAGTCCAACGATGCGCTGGTTGCCAACTTTTTGCCAACAAAAGCCATATGCCACCCACCGCAGTCCAAACTATACCCATCACCTAGCCTTTTCCGGTCTGGGGGCTTGACATGGTCGGACCCCTTAAAGGTGGGACCGATAGGAAAAAATACTTACTGGTCATGGTGGACAAATTCACCAAATGGATAGAAGCCAAGCCTATTAAAACGGCCGAATCCGGACCTGTGATAGACTTCATATCCGGGGTGGTACACCGCTATGGCTTCCCCCACAGCATCATAACTGATAATGGTACAAACTTACCGCCGACGAGGTAAAACTCTGGTGCAAAAACATGGGCATCAAGCTCGATTATGCTTCCGTCTATCACCCACAAACCAACGGCCAGGTCGAACGTGCAAATGGTCTTATAATGAGCGGCATTAAATCCAGACTAGTGCGGTCCCTCAAGGAATCTAACACGCACTGGGTAGAGGAGCTCGACTCTGTGTTATGGGGGCTGCGGACCACGCCAAATCGCACCACCGGATACACACCATTTTTTATGGTGTACGGCGCAGAGGCAGTTCTGCCCTGCGACATAATTCATGACTCACCTAGAGTGCGCATGTACAAAGAAAGAGAAGCCGAGCTCGATCGGCAGGACAACTTGGACGCCCTGGAGGAAGAGCGCGATGTGGCAAAATCCCGTTCCGCATTTTATCAACAGCAGGCCCAAAGATATCAAAGCAGAGAAGTACGGGCAAAAAATTACAATGTTGGCAAACTAGTTCTACGCCTGCCGGATAAGAAAAAGGACAAACTCAAGCCCAAGTGGGAAGGTCCATTCATAATCGACCAAGTCCTGACTGGCGGGGCGTACCGCCTGCGAGATGCGTCGGATAACCGACTCGAGCCGAACACGTGGAATGCCACCCGTCTCCGAAGATTCTATGCCTAGCGCTAGACTCTATGTTCGTCTCCTTCCTCTGTCCATTTTTTGCATTTTTCTGTCTTACATTTCTCTCCTTCCCCTCTTTTCTTTTATAGCCCTTAAAGGCTTATCTAGTGACGCGTGACTCGCGCTCATTAAACCTGGGGGCTTCTTTAACAGAAGCTTATTTATACGGGCTTCACGCCCAACACATGCGTCAAACTTCCGCATGTACCTTTTTCTTCACCATTATATGCATCGATATGACTTAAGTTTTGGCCAAGCTGGGTTGACTGGCTCCTGTGCTTACCCCTACGATCCCGATTGTTCGGCTAGGTGGTAAAGGGAGCACCTCTGCGATTGTTACTGCCGGGTCAGCCGGATGTGTACCTCAGACTGGGTGAAGCCGAAAGCTAGCGTTCTTAAGGGAATATTCGGTCGGTGAGATAAAAGATGATCTTTTTTTTATATGCACCCCCAGATGCTTTTTTCTGCGTCTTTTTACGCAGACCGAACATGCACTTTAGGGCATGCCTCCCAGCGAAAGGAACCCCTAACGGAACTATTCTCTCTGGAAGATGTTTCTTACTAACCATGTAATATAACATAACTAGTTGGGCACTTGTCTGATAAAGCACTAATGACCCCTACGCCTGGTCTCCATGCATACCAGGGTTCTTATATAACCGCTATGGTATTCGGACACACTCCGGACCGTCAGGTCCCGAGGTCGAAGCGAAAAGGTCGGCAACGACAAAACGATCTACAATCCGGCTAGAAGGCATTACACATGTCAATTCAAAATTACATAGTCATTCTGACTGATTGTATTCCTCTTCTATACCATCTAACAGGCTGTCTAATTTACAGTCCTGCTGGGAATACTTCGCGGCCAACTCTACTTGGCCGTATACTAAGCTCACAGGGATCTCCTTCCCGTCAGGCCCCACTGGTCCGACCTCGGCCATGTGGTTTGGGTCAGACTTCGTAAAACGGGTCTTCACCATGGCCCAGGCTTCCCTAGCGCCTTGTCGGCAGGCCGATATCTTCCACAACCGGAAGCGCCGCCGAGCTCCCTTCAGCTTCTCCGCAAGCTCTCCAAGGCCCTCGGGCATGGAGTGGGCAGGCCATAAGGCTTGGGCAACACCTCGCATCTCCTGCCGAATTCGCTCGTGCAGTTGCATGAGTTCGGGAAGAAGGTCACCCATAGAACCGGGCATCTCCTCTGCAGGACGACCTGTGAGCATACCTACAGACATTACTCTGTTAGTCGACTTCTTCGCCGAACTCATTTTTCAAAGTTCGTTCAAGCACTTACTAAAAATGCCGCGTCGAAGCCGTTGATTCTCCTTCGTGGAGTCCGACAGCTGGCCACGAACATCTATAAGTTCGACGTCCAGCTTGGTGTTGGCATCCTGAAGATCATTCTTCTCTCGCCTCACCCTTGTCAACATACTCTCACCGGCCTTTAGCTGGCATAAGAGTTGTTGTTTGTCCGGATCGAATCCGGCGCCATCTGCAATATGATTTGTCAGATTTACACCCACACTGCACAATACTAATCTTTCGAAGTGTATCTTACCTGAGGGGGTCTCTTTGGATTCCCCTGCTGCGGCTAGTGCGGCCTCTAGTTGGGCCCTGCACTTTTCCAGCTCCTGGGACAGTACAGTATTCTTCTCTGTAAGGACCTGCATATTAAAAGATCCTTAAATCAGTTGCTCTAACTGTTTCAAGTCTCGGGGGCTACTGGTATATATATATTTGACCAAAATTTTCTTACCTGTATGTCTTTTACATACTGCTCCATGGCTCTGGCTAAACCATTTTGAGCGGCATGGAGGTACGCATCTCCCGAATTAAAGGCATCTAAAGCCTCTTGGGAGAAACAAGCGTCGCGTAGAACTATCCGGCGACGCCTGTGGTTCATGGCACTCTCCACTTCGGAATTTGTGGCAGACAGCCTATCCTCATCCTCTGTCAGAGGAGCGTCCGGTACGCGCCTTGTGCTCGCCTCCGCTTCCTGGCCAGCCGTTGGAGCCTGGCTGGTGGAGGCGCGATTGGCAACCTCTCCGGATGTAGTCCGGCGAGGTCTCTTCGTTCTAAAGATAGCACGAACGTTAATATGCCCTGACAGAATAACACTAGGGAAACAGAGGGTGCGCTATACCTTTGCGCCAGCATCTCAGTCCGGACTTCATTCCTTTTTGCCCCACGGGGCCCTGCGGCCCCTCGTTGGCTGGCCGCCGCAGGTTCAGCCTCCTGCCTTGGAAAACTCCCCTGCAAAACACGGTTGTCGTCAGAAACACCGGAATACGCGAGAGTGCAATCTCTCTCGAGGGAATGAGACTCCGGCTTCTGTCACCTGGGAGGCCGGGATTAACCCTGGGTAATCAGCCGTGATGGCTACCAAGGTATTGTCCTTGCTTAGCTGATGGAACACCCCGTCGATAAGCTCCACCGATATGTCCAGATACTCTTCGGAGTCCGGCTCGAGGGACCGTTCTGGGTCCTCGGGCTGTGGAGGGCGGCTGTTTATATCCTTTACCTCCTGTTGCAGTTCCTGCACTGAAGTCGTTAGACTACATATCTAACCGTGGGAGTATAGAACAAACAGGCAAGCGCAATTATTCACTTACCCAACTTGGAGGATCATACATAGTAAATCCGGCCTACGGATTGACGCGGAGGAATTCCTCCTTTTCTCCCTTATACAAAGAGGATAAGATCTTTACTAAGGCGGCGGCTGAGTCCGGCCCCTTACGACCGTAACGTGTGGCGTCATCCTCCCCGTTGAAATCCCACATGGGGTGGCCTCTATATTGAAGCGGCTGCACCCCCCGCATAATGCATGCGGCCATGACTCCAATCATGGTTAGTCCGGAATGAGCCAACAGTCTTATCCGTCCCATCAGGTAAAGGACGTCTCTGTCACTTTCTCTCTGAGAGCTCCGCGGACGCCAGCTCAAGCGTTTCTTCAATGGGGCACTGTTGAACTCAGGGAGACGGACCCGGATAGGGTCCGGTAGCGGGACGTCATCTATGTAAAACCATTCCGAAGGCCAGTCCTCGGACGCCTTCTTTGGGGTTCCGGATAGGTATCCGGTCCCGGCGATGCGCCATACTTCGGCTCCGCCCACTTGATATATAGACCCCTTTTCAGAACGGGGCACCAGGCAGAATAACCTCTTCCACAGCGTGAAATGAGCCTCCACGCCTAAAAATAGCTCGTAAAGGGCGACGAAACCTACGATGTGCAATACGGAGGCGGGCGTGAGATGGTGCAGCTGGAGGCCGTAGAACTCCAGAAGCCCGCGGAGAAACGGGTGAATTGGAAATCCCAGTCCCCTTATTAGATAGGGGACGAGGCACACCCACTCTCCTTTAGAAGGATTGGGGGTGCTCTCCGCTTGTTTTCCGCCATTATAGGTGGCGAGACTGGCTTGGACCGGGACCATGTATGCCTGAGGGAGGAATCCCTTGGCCTGAAGTGACGCTAACTTGCTATGCGGGATGGTGTAACTCTCCCAGTCCCCGGGTTTGGGACCGGAGGGGCGAGGGGAGGAGCTGCGACGGCTGGTCATGTTGGAATGGACCTTTGCTGGAAGCGCTCTGATGATAACTCGCGGAAAGGAGAAGATGTGGTTTGGACCTAAATCCCCATCCCATTAATAGGCGGCTTGTTTATACGGCTAGGGGTGTGGATGTAAAAACGCCCCGGCTTTTCGCATTTGTTTGAACACGCGGAAGACGGCCATTATTGGGCATGGAAGCCAAGGAGGACTACATTACAAAAATCGGACATTATTCCTACAAGTACACAAGATTTGGAGAAGAACCCGCCTTGCAATGCCGAACAAATATGCGCGCCGGACTCATCGTCATTAAAGCCTGGTTCGGGGGCTACTGAGGGAGTCCTGGATTAGGGGGTGTTCGGGTAGCCGGACTATACCTTCAGCCGGACTCCTGGACTATGAAGATACAAGATTGAAGACTTCGCCCCGTGTCCGGATGGGACTTTCCTTGACGTGTAAGCCAAGCTTGGCAATGCGGATATTCAAGATCTCCTACCATTGTAACCGACTCTGTGTAACCCTAACCCTATCCGGTGTCTATATAAACCGGAGAGTTGTAGTCCGTAGGCAATCAACTCCATACACGACAATCATACCATAGGCTAGCTTCTAGGGTTTAGCCTCCTTGATCTCGTGGTAGATCTACTCTTGTACTACCCATATCATCAATATTAATCAAGCAGGAGTAGGGTATTACCTCCATCGAGAGGGCCCGAACCTGGGTAAAACAAAGTGTCCCCTGTCTCCTGTTACCATCCGGCCTAGACGCACAGTTCGGGACCCCCTACCCGAGATCCGCCGGTTTTGACACCGACACCAGGCTAGTGGGGACGCATAGTTTCGTCCGCCCGTATAAAGGGATAAGGATTCAACTTTTCATCCACGTCTTCTTCCTCCTTTGCTCATCCATTTTCGCACACTCGAGCTCCAACACCCAAGTCCACATCCTTTCCCTCAACCTTCTCCAAACATGTCCGGAGCGGGAGGCAAATGGATGGCTTCCTCCGTTACGGAGGGACATATCAAGAAGCTGCGCGGAGCCGGATACTTAGCCACGAATATCACGCATCGGCTGCCCGCTGTGGGGCAGATCGTCCCTACCCCGGAACCTCATGAGAGGGTAGTTTTCCTCCACCACTTCCTCCGCGGACTGGGGTTTCCCCTCCATCCATTCGTCCGTGGTCTCATGTTCTACTACGGGCTGGACTTTCATGATCTGGACCCGAACTTCGTCCTCAACATTTCGGCGTTCATCGTCGTGTGTGAGGCTTTCCTCCGCATCCGGCCCCACTTCGGCCTGTGGTTAAAGACCTTCAATATCAAGCCGAAGGTGGTGGGAGGTCAACAAGCAGAATGCGGCGGAGCCATGGTGGGCAAGATGCCCAATGTTATATGGCTTGAAGGCTCCTTTGCGGAGACCATAAAGGGGTGTCAATCGGCGTGGTTCTACATCACCGAGCCGCGCGACGCCAAATGGGCGGCGCCCTCGAGTTTCAATCCGGATTCTCTACACGGCTCACTTCCTGGAAAGAGAAGGGCTTGTCGTGGGGTTCATCGGTGGAGCTGGATGGACTCCAGAAATGTATCTGGAGTATGGCAAGCAAGAAGCTCAAGCTTGTCAACATAGTCCAGGTCATGCTCATCCGCCGGATCCTCCCGTGTCAACAACGGGATTTTAACTTGTGGGAGTTCGACCCGGCCTAGCACCAGACTCTGAGTGAGCTCTTCGATACGACGCACAAGGACGTCCGAAAGGTGTTGTTCAAGGGCGCCGAGGTCCCTCCTTCTCTCGCCGAGGACCGCGGGCTAAGCGCAAAGCACCTAGCGCGTTCAGTGAGTTCAATACGTCTCGTAGGATATTTATTTCCCCTAGCTTAATCATGTGCGGGGTCTGATCTCCATGCCTTTGACAGGACTAGGTGGAGACGTCAGGGCAGATTAACTGTCCGACCCCTTTGGCCGAAGACATTGCGGGCGCTCTCCTGACGGAGATGCTGACTCCGGCTCCTTACAAGGTGCCAGAGAAGACCAAGAAGGCCAAGGGAACCCGAAAGAGTTCCTGACGCCAGGGTTTGTCGGACTTGTTGTTCGATAAATCCGCGGCGCACTCCTCCCCCAAAGACGAGGAGGAAGACGAAGACACTCCCCCTCCAGTCAGGGGAGACAAGAAAAGGAAGGCCGCCCCAACTGGGGGGCGAAGGGTCCAAGAAGGGAAGGACTCTCCTTCCAGACTACTCTACCACCGCCGCCGAAGGCGAAGATGAGTGGCTGCCCAGGGCCAAGCCCCTGGGGAAATCGTAAGTATTCGGATACCAGAGTAACTCATAGCATTCCTTTGTCGCACTGCTTCTCCTAACGCCGAATCATGACTATGCAGACCGCCACGAGCCCGTATCGACGTATCGTCGGACGGCTCCCTGGGCTCGTCGGATATGGATAGAGATCCACTTCTGACCGCCACCTTCCCTTGCCCTACGGACAACACCGAGGTATTGTCTCAAGAGGCACCGGGTCGGGGGGAGACAGTCCCGAAGGCGCCTCAAGGCGACCTTACGGACTCCAGGAGTAGAGGGGACAAGGCCCCCGAGGGCTCTGAGTTTGGCCCTTAGCCGAACACCGCGCCGGAACCTCCAGCGGTTCCGGATTCGGGCAGGCGGCCTCCTTCCAAGTGGGGCAAGACGCCTGTGCCGGTGACCTCTGTCCATCCAGAGGCACCGGACAATCTGCAGGGAGCGCTTCGCAGCGCTTCCATCGACGAGGAGCACCGCACTATTATGAGTGCGGTGGTCCAGAAGGTTCAGTCCGCCAAGAGCGGACTGACTGAAGCCTGTGCCAGCCTTCTAACAGGCTTTGAGGTAAGTGTTAAAATATAGGAAAAATATTACCGCATAGACAGTAGCCCCTGATGCTCTGTTCGGTGTTCACAAAGAAAAGCCGAACAGAGGATCAAACAATATCACAGGAGTCTAATATAAGTATGTCAATATGCGTATGCAGACTTCGCTGCTGGCATCTGCCGCACTGACTGCGGAGGTCGCTGCACTGAAGCAGGACCTTAAAGGGTCCAAGGACGAGCTCGGCCTTGCCAAGAGGCAGCTCGAGGAGAACAAAGGTAACTAGTACCTAATCTATGGATATGCATAAAAAGAATGCGATTGCAAAATGACAGGATCATCGTATACTTGCCAGGAGCGACGACCGAGGTGGCGACCCTGAAGCAAGCGCTAACCGAGGCCGAAGACAAAGCAGCCAAGGAGCGCACCGAGCGGGAAAGGCAAGAGGCACGGGTGGGTGAGGGAGTCCTAGATTAGGGGTGTCTGGATAGCCGGACTATAACCTTTGGCCGGACTCTTGGACTATGAAGATACAAGATTGAAGACTTCGTCCCGTGTCCGGATGGGACTTTCCTTGGCGTGGAAGGCAAGCTTGGCAATACGGATATGTAGATCTCCTCCCATTGTAACCGACTCTGTGTAACCCTAGCCCTCTCCGGTGTCTATATAAACCGGAGGGTTTTAGTCCCTAGGACGAACAACAATCATACCATAGGCTAGCTTCTAGGGTTTAGCCTCTTTGATCTCGTGGTAGATCTACTCTTGTACTACCCATATCATCAAATTAATCAAGCAGGAGTAGGGTTTTACCTCCATCGGGAGGACCCGAACCTGGGTAAAAACATTGTGTCCCTTGTCTCCTGTTACCATCCGCCTAGACGCACAGTTTGGGACCCCCTACCCGAGATCCGCCGGTTTTGACACCGACATTGGTGCTTTCATTGAGAGTTCCTCTGTGTCGTCACCTTTAGGCCCGATGGCTCCTCCGATCATCAACAACGATGCGGTCCAGGGTGAGACCTTTCTCCCCGGACAGATCTTCGTGTTCGGCGGCTTTGCACTGTGGGCTAATTCGCTTGGCCATCTGGAGCAGATTGAAAGCTACTCCCCTGGCCATCAGGTCAGATTTGGAAGTTTGAACTACACGGCCGACATTCGCGGAGACTTGATCTTCGACGGATTCGAGCCACAGCCGAGCGCGCCGCACTGTCACGATGGGTATGACCTAGCTCTGCCGCCGAACAGTACCCTAGAGGCCGCGCCCGCATCAGCTCCGACCCTTAGCTCGGAGCCAACTGCGCCGATCGAGGACGGGTGGCTAGACACCGCCTCGGGGGCTGCAGTCTCAACGGTGATCGAGCCAAACACCAGCCTCATCCTCTACGAAGCCCGTGACTCCAAGGTGCTGGACTCTTTTCCGGACTCCGAACCTTCGGCGCCCCTGCCAATCGAATCCGATTGGGCGTCGATCATGGAATTCACCGCCGTGGATATCTTTCAGCACTCGCCCTTCGGCAACATTCTGAATTCACTAAGGTCTCTCTCTTTGTCAGGAGAGCCCTAGCCGGACTATGGCCAACAGGATTGGGATGCGGACGACGAAGAAATTCGACGCCCACCCACCACCCACTTCGTAGCCATTGTCGATGATCTAACCGACATGCTCGACTTCGACTCCGAAGATATCGACGGTATGGATGACGATGTAGGAGACGAACATGAACCAACGCCTATAGGGCACTGGAAAGCCACCTCGTCATATGACATATATATGGTGGATACACCCAAAGAAGGCAATGGCGACGGAACAACGGGGGACGACCCCTCCAAGAAGCAACCCAAGCGCCGGTGTCAGCGGCGCCGCTCTAAGTCCCGCCAAAGCAAAAATGGTGATGCCGGCACGGGAGATAATAACACCTCGGACAGTGTCGAAGACAATTCCCTCCAGCAAGATTCAGCGCAGGAGGATGGAGAAGCCAGCCCCCCTGAGAGAGCGGCAGACAGAGAAGAAGAGGATGATAATTACATGCCTCCCTCCGAAGACGAGGCAAGCCTCGGCGACGACGAATTTGTCGTGCCTGAGGATCCCGTCGAACAAGAGCACTTTAAGCGCAGGCTTATGGCCACGGCGAGTAGCCTTAAGAAAAAACAGCAATAGCTTAGAGCTGATCAAGACTTGCTAGCCGACAGATGGACGGAAGTCCTTGCGGCCGAGGAATACGAACTCGAACGCCCCTCCAAGAGCTACCCAAAGCGCAGGTTGCTACCCCGTTTAGAGGAGGAAGCACTTAAGCCTACATCACCAGCGCATGATGCGGCTGACCGGCCACCTCACGGCCGCGACAGAGAGTCCTCCCGGCCCTCCACTCAAGCCGCACCCCAGTGTCGCTCAAAAAACACCAAGGCACGGGGAAATGCGCTAGACCTGCGAGATATGTTGGAAGACAGGGCAAGGCAAACAAGATCGATCTACGGATTGCGCGGGCACCCCACGACACGAGACGATAACCGTCACGCCGGATATAGTAAATCCAGCCGGGCCGAACACAGCAGACAAAGCTCATTTGAGCTACGTCGTGATATAGCCCAGTACAGAGGCGCCGCACACCCACTATGCTTCACAGATGAAGTAATGGATCATCAAATCCCAGAGGGTTTCAAACCCGTAAACATTGAATCATACGATGGCACAACAGATCCTGCGGTATGGATCGAGGACTATCTCCTTCATATCCACATGGCCCGTGGCGATGATCTACACGCCATCAAATACCTCCCACTCAAGCTTAAAGGACCAGCTCGGCATTGGCTTAACATCCTGCCAGGAGAATCAATTGGTTGTTGGGAGGACCTGGAAGCCGCATTCCTCGACAATTTCCAAGGCACTTATGTGCGACCACCAGACGCCGATGACCTGAGCCACATAATTCAGCAACCAAAAGAATCTGCCAGACAATTCTGGACACGGTTCCTAACCAAGAAAAATCAAATCGTCGACTGTCCGGACGCAGAGGCCCTAGCAGCCTTCAAGCATAACATCCGTGATGAGTGGCTTGCCCGGCACCTTGGACAGGAAAAGCCGAAATCTATGACAGCCCTCACGACACTCATGACCCGCTTTTGCACGGGAGAAGACAGCTGGCTGGCTCGTAGCAATAACATGACCAAGAGCCCTGGTAATTCAGATACCAAGGACAGCAATGGCAGGCCGCGTCGCAACAAGCACAAGCACCGCATTAACAGCGACAACGCTGAAGATACGACAGTTAATGCCGGATTCAGAGGCTCTAAGCCCGGTCAGCGGAAAAAGCCATTTAAGAGGAACACTCCGGGCCCGTCCAGTTTGGACCGTATACTTGATCGCTTGTGCCAGATACATGGCACCCTCGAAAAACCAGCCAATCACACCAACAGGGATTGTTGGGTGTTCAAGCAGGCCGGCAAGTTAAATGCCGAAAACAGAGACAAGGGGCTGCACAGTGATGAGGACGAAGAGCCCTGGCCGCCGAACAATAGTGGACAGAAGGGCTTCCCCCCACAAGTGCGGACGGTGAACATGATATACACAACCCACATCCCAAAAAGGGAGCGAAAGCGTGCACTCAGGGACGTATACGCGTTGGAGCCAGTCGCCCCAAAGTTCAACCCATGGTCCTCCTGCCCGATCACTTTTGATCGAAGGGACCACCCCACTAGCATCCGCCATGGCGGATTCACCGCATTGGTTCTAGACCCAATCATTGACGGATTTCACCTCACTAGAGTCCTTATGGACGGCGACAGCAGCCTGAACCTGCTTTATCAGGATACAGTGCGGAAAATGGGCATAGATCCCTCAAGGATTAAACCCACAAAAACAACCTTTAAAGGCGTCATACCAGGTGTAGAGGCCAACTTTACAGGCTCAGTTACACTTGAAGTGGTCTTCGGATCCCCGGATAATTTCCGAAGCGAGGAGTTAATCTTCAACATAGTCCCGTTCCGCAGTGGCTATCATGCACTGCTCGGACGAACCGCATTTGCAAAGTTCAATGCGGTGCCGCACTACGCATATCTCAAGCTCAAGATGCCAGGCCCTCGAGGAGTCATTATGGTCAATGGAAACACCGAACGCTCTCTCCGAACAGAGGAGCACACGGCGACCCTTGCAGCAGAAGTACAAAGCAGCCTCTCAAGGCAATTCTCCAGTCCGGCTATTAAACGTCCGAACACCGTCAAGCGCGCCTGGAGTAACCTACAACAAGACCGTCTGGCATGTTCCGAGCAAGCGTAGCAATACGGCCCCAACCCCAACCCTCGCGAAACTGCGAAATCAGTACTACACGTACACAACTATGCTCTGAAAATACCATGGGCACAGGGGGAGGGGCACGACCACGGCATGCCCAAAAATGCGGCTCAACCGCACTAGGGGCTCCCGATTTTATCATTATTTCCTACTTTCAGACTCCACTCTTCGGAAGGCCTGTCTGGCAGTACAACCGCCGAACACACGATGCAACAACCAAGGAGGCAGAAAGCTACGTCGAATTCCCAGGTGGTCTCTATAACGAACAAAATACATGTCTTACATACCGTCTCGCAGCTCGCCCCTGGAGGGGGACATGTCAAATAGTCCCATCTCTTGCTTATCGCACTATTTGTATCGTTCTGCTTTCACAACAGCCTTTTAAAATAAACAATGCTTAGCTTCAGCTTATTATTGCATTCTCTATTCATTTCTTTTTCAATACATATGTTCAGTTATGACATTTAGCACCCGTACACTTTGGTACGGTCCATACGCCAGGGGCTCAAGCACCCCACAATACGGCGTGAGAAGTCCGAACACTTTCACAAAGTGCGGCCCTCCGAACTTATAGCATTATATGCATCAGCTCCAAATCATGTCTTTGGTCAATAGTTGGGTTTGCCCGGCTCCCATGTTTTGGTACCTTACGTTCCGCTATATCGGCTAAGGTAGCGCTGGGAGAACTACTACGATTGTGCCCCGGTTGAGCCAGGCTAAGCACCTCAGTAGAGAAAGCTAAAACTGACCGTCATGATAGGGCGAGAGCTGGTCGCTGTTTAGGAGGTTTTGAGTCCCTAAAGACTTATGCCTCTTAGAGAGAGGAGTCGGCTTTGTCCGGCCTAGGCGTGTATAGCGCCCCGAACTCGGTCTTTCGAACACTAGGGGCTTCGCTGAAATTTAAAATTATAGAATTCTCTAGCTAAGTGAGAGTGATAACACATTATAGTCCGATTTGCCTTGTTCGTTGTGCTGAGCACCTCCCTCGAAGGACCCAAGAATGGGAAAAAGAGTGCTCAGGTTTATCCCGAACACCCCAGCACTCGTGGCATGGGGGCAGAAGCCGACGACTCGCCATCTCTCAGACTCGATAAACGGCCGCATAGAAGGTATTATTTTAAATTAAAACAAGCGTTGCATAGCGCATATGAACAAGTTTTCAGCGCACAGGATAAAACGAACAAGTTCACTCAGATATTACATCTTTGGAACATTCGTCCGCCACAAGGCGGGCGCCCTTCAGGACGCCCTCATAATACATATCGGGGTGGCGATGCTCCTTGCCCTGCGGTGGCCCGTCCTTCACAAGCTTCTCCGCATCCATCTTGCCCCAGTGCACTTTAGCACGGGCAAGCGCCCTACGGGCACCTTTGATGCAGACGGAGCGCTTGACGACTTCAAGCCACGGACATGCATCCACCATCCGCCTCACCAGCCCGAAGTAGCTCCCAGGCAGGGCCTCGCCAGGCCACAGCCGAACTATAAGGCCCTTCATGGCCTGCTCGGCCACCTTATGGAGCTCAACCAGTTGCTTCAGCTGGTCGCTCAAGGGCACCAAGTGTCCGGCCTCAGCATACTGAGACCAGAATACCTTCTCCGTCGAGCTGCCCTCCTCGGCCCGGTAGAAGGCGGTGGCATCTGACACGCTACGGGGCAAATCTGCGAATGCTCCTGGAGAGCTCTTGATTCGGGTAAGTAATGAGTAATTCACTTTCACGTGCTTGCTTTGCATAAAGAATGCCTTACCCACCGCTATCTTCTTCATCGCCTCAACTTCCTAGAGGGCTTTCTGGGCTTCGGCCTTGGCAGACTTGGCGCTTTCAAGGGCCGCCGCGAGCTCGGACTCTCGCGTCTTTGAGTCAAGCTCCAAACTCTCATGTTTTTTGATGAGAGCCTGGAGCTCTTGCTGCACCTCGCCAACCTGCGCCTCATGTTTCTCCTGCTCGGTGCGCTCCGTGGCCACCTTCTTTTCGGCCTCGGAAAGCGCTTGCTTAAGGGTCGCCACCTCAGTCGTGGCCCCTAGGACACCAATAGCGATCCTGTCATTTTTTGCAACTGCATCTTTTTAAATATACTCCACAAGGCATTACTTACCTTCTTTTTCCTCAAGCTCCTTTTTAGCAAGGCCGAGCTCTTGCTCGGACTGCTCGAGCCTCTGCCTCAGCGCATCCATGTCTGCAGTCAGTGCGGTAGAGGCCAGCAGCGAAGCCTGCATACGCATATTGACTTAATTATGTTAGACTCCTGCGAATGTTGTTAGATCCTCTATTCGGCTTTTCTTTCCAAACGCCAAACAGAGCATCAGGGGATACTGTCTATGCGGTAATATTTTCACATATTTTTCACATACCTCAAAGCCTGTTAGCAGACTGGCACAGGCTTCAGTCAGCCCGCTTTTGGTGGACTAAACCTTCTGGATCACCACACTCATAATAGTGTGGTGCTCCTTGTTGATGGAGGCGCCGTTAAGCACCTCCAGCAAATTATCTGGTGCCTCCGGTTGGGCGGAGGTCACCGGCGTCGTAGGCTTGCCCTTCTTACTAGGGGGCCGCCTGCCGGACTCCGGAACCATTGAAGGTTCCGGTGCGGTGTCCGGCCCAGGGCCGGACTTGGAGCCCTTGGGGGTTTTCCCCTTTGCGCCTAGAGTCCGGGAGGTCGCCTTGCGGCGCCTCCAGGACCACCTCCTCCTGGCTTGGAACCTTTTGGGACAACACCTCGGCGTCGTCCGTAGGGTGGGGGGAGGTAGCGGTCGGAAGTGAAAAACTATTCACATCCGACGAATCCAGGGAGCCGCTCGACGACACGTCGAGCCGCGCTTTGGGCGGACTGCATAATTATATTCGGCGTCAGGAGAAGCTGTGCAATAAAGGAATGCCATGAGTCACTCAGGTATCCGAATACTTACGATTTTGCCAGGGGCTTGGCCCTGAGCGGCCACTCCTTTTCGCCGTCGTCAGCGTTGGTGGAGTAGTCTGTAGGGAGGGTCCTCCCTTTCTTGGACCCTCCGGCCTCCCCAGTTGGGGCGGCCTTCCTTTTCTTTTCTACCCCTGCTGGGGAAGAGACCTCTCTTTCCTCCTCCTCGTCTTCATGGGAGGAGTGCGCCTCGGAGTCATCGGACGATGAGTCCGACTCCACCTGGCGTCGGGAACTCTTCCGGGTTCCCGTGGCCTTCTTCTTGGCCTTCTTCTCTGGCACCATGTAAGGTGCCGGAACCAGCAGCTCCGCCAAGCGGGCGTCCGCTGGGTCTTCGGCCAAAGGAGCCGGACAGTTGATCTGTTCGGTCGTCCTCTGCCAGTCCTGTCAAAGGCATGGGGGCTTAGATCCTGCATAGAGTCAAACTATGAAAGACAAATATCCTATAAGAGGTAAAAACAGCTTACCGCGTTGGCTCGACGCTGCACGCTGAATCCGCGATCCTCGGTAGCAGATGCGGGAGCCTCGACGCCCTTGAATAGCACCTTCCAGGCATCTTCGTACGTTGTGTCGAAGAGCCTGCTCAGAGTTCGGTGCTAGGCCGGGTTGAACTCCCACAAGCTGAAATCCCATTGTTGGCACGGGAGGATCCGACGGATGAGCATGACCTGGACTATGTTAACAAGTTTGAGCTTCTTGCTCACTAGGTTTTGGACGCATGTTTGGAGTCTGGTCAGCTCTCCTTTTTTACCCCACGGCAGGCCCTTCTCTTTCCAGGAGGTGAGCCGCGTAGGGATTCCGGATCGGAACTCGGGGGCTGCGACCCATTCAGGGTCACGTGGCTCGGTGATGTAAAACCCCCCCGATTGCCACCCCTTTATGGTCTCCACGAAGGAGCCCTCGAGCCATAGGACGTTGGGCATCTTGCCCACCATGGCGCCTCCGCACTCCGCCTGGCGGCCGCCCACTACCTTCGGCTTGACATTGAAGGTCTTCAGCCATAGGCCAAAGTGGGGTTGGATGCAGAGGAAGGCCTCGCACACGACGATGAACGCCGAGATGTTGAGGATGAAGTTCGGGGCCAGATCGTGGAAGTCCAGGCCGTAGTAGAACATGAGTCCCCGGACAAATGGGTGGAAAGGGAAGCCTAGTCCGCGGAGGAAATGGGTGAGGAACACCACCCTCTCTTGGGGCCTGGGGGTGGGGATGAGCTGCCCCTCGTCTGGGAGCCGGTGCGCGATGTCGTCAGACAAGTATCCGGCTTTCCTCAGCTTCTTGATGTGTCCCTCCGTAACGGAGGAGACCATCCACTTGCCTCCCGCTCCGGACATGGCTGGAGAAGGTTGAGGTGGGGAATGCGGACTTGGGTGCTGGAGCTTGAGTGCGCGAAAATGGATGAGCAAAGGAGGAAGAAGGCGTGGATGGAAAGGCGGATCTTTATCCCCTTATATGGGCGGACGAAACTATGCGTCCCCACCAGCCTGGTAAAACTCGCTTATCTCCCAAGCGCCGTAATCAATGGCGCGGTTGGGTTACCCGTGTCTGTATTGATGAGAATCCCGTAAATAAAGGGGACACGATCTCTGCTTCGACAAGACATGCCAAGGAAACCGCCTCGCAAAACGCGCTGAGGTGGGACAGTAAAAACGGTTCAAATAAAGGCTTGGCTGTGGCATGATGACACGCTACGGAATACGTCAGCAGATTAGATTTGTGTAAATATTATTCTCTCTACGACAGTATGTGGAACTTATTTTGCAGAGCCGGACACTATCCTTGTGTTCAAAATCTTCTATGAAGTATTCAGAGGAGGAACCCCGCCTTGCAATGCCAAAGACAATATGCGCGTCGGACTCGTCGTCATTGAAGCCTGGTTCAAGGGCTACTGAGGGAGTCCTGGATTGGGGGGTGTCCGGATAGCCGGACTATAACCTTTGGCCGGACTCTTGGACTATGAAGATACAAGATTGAAGACTTCGTCCCGTGTCCGGATGGGACTTTCCTTGGCGTGGAAGGCAAGCTTGGAAATATGGATATGTAGATCTCCTCCCATTGTAACCGACTCTGTGTAACCCTAGCCCTCTCCGGTGTCTATATAAACCGGAGGGTTTTAGTCCATAGGACGAACAACAATCATACCATAGGCTAGCTTCTAGGGTTTAGCCTCTTTGATCTCGTGGTAGATCTACTCTTGTACTACCCATATCATCAATATTAATCAAGCAGGAGTAGGGTTTTACCTCCATCGAGAGGGCCCGAACCTGGGTAAAAACATTATGTCCCTTGTCTCCTGTTACCATCCGCCTAGACGCACAGTTCGGGACCCCCTACCCGAGATCCGCCGGTTTTGACACCGAC
The DNA here is from genome assembly GCF_056163025.1 of Triticum urartu. Lineage (NCBI taxonomy): Eukaryota > Viridiplantae > Streptophyta > Magnoliopsida > Poales > Poaceae > Triticum > Triticum urartu. Next base: position 392,320,577 of record NC_141877.1, read on the forward strand.
AGTGGGCGAGGTACAGCAAGAGCTCCAAGCTCTCGTGTCAAAGCAGGAGGCATTGGAGCGTGACTCGAAGACGCGAGAGTCCGAGCTTGCCGCCGCCCGTGAAAGTGCAAAGAGTGCCAAGGCCGAAGCACAGAAGGCCCTCCAGGAGATTGATGCGATGAAGAAGATAGCGGCGGGTAAGGCATTCTATATGCAAAGCAAGCATGTGAAAGTAAATTACCTGTTACTTACCCGAATCCGGAGCTCTCCAGGAGCGTTCGTAGATTTGCCCCGCAGCGTGTCGGATGCCGCAACTTTTTACTAGGCCGAGGAGGGAAGCTCAACGGAGAAGCTATTCTGGTCTCAGTATACTGGGACCGAACACCCAGTGCCTATGAGCGACTAGCTGAAGCAGCTGGTCGAGCTACACAAGGCGGCCGAATAGGCCATGAAGGGCCTTATAGTCCGGCTGTGGCCTGGCGACGCCCTTCCGAGCAGCTACTTCGGCCTGGTGAGGCGGCTTGTGGATGCCTGCCCACGGCTAGAAGTCGTCAAGCGGTCCGTCTGCATCGAAGGTGCACGCCGGGCTTTCGCCCGTGTGAAGGTGCAATGGGCCAAGCTAGACGCCGTGAAGCTGATCAAGGAAGGACCGCCGCAGGGCAAGGAGCATCGTACCCCCGAAATTTATTATGAGGGTGTCCTGAAGGGTGCCCGTCTTGTAGCGGACGAATGTCCAAAGGATGTATATTTGAGTAAACTTGCTCGTGTGATCCTGTATGATGAAAACTTGTTTCATATGCGCTATGCAACGCTTGTTTGAATTTAAAATATTACCTTCTGTTTGGCTGTTTATCTAATCTGAGAGATGGCTAGTCCTCGGCTTCTGCCCCCATGCCGCGAGTGCTGGGGTGTTCGGGATAAACCTGAGCACTCTTGTTCCCATTTTTGGGTCCTTCGAGGGAGGTGCTCAGCACAGCGAGCAAGGCAACTGGACTAATAATGCTTTATCACTCTCACTTAGCCATAGAATTCTATAATTTTAAGTTTCGGCAAAGCCCCTGGTATTCGGAAGGCGGAATTTGGGGTGCAATACACGCCTTTAAGCCGGACAGGACCGGCTCCTCGCTCTAAGCGGCATAAGTCTTTAGGGACTC